>NW_004444016.1:7788209-7872386 GCF_000243295.1 Trichechus manatus latirostris | reverse complement strand
AAGATTAGACTGGACTATGGGATATAAAATGATACTCGTGAAGAGTGTGCTTCTTAGCTCAAGTAGATACATGAGACTAAATGGGCAGCTCCTGCCCGGAGGTGAGATGAGAAGGCAGAGAGGGTCAGGAGCTGGCTGAATGGACACGGGATTTCAGGGGTGGAAAGGAGGTATGCGCTGTCACAGTATAGGGAGAGCAATTAAGGTCACATAACAATGTATGCATAAATTTTTGTATGCGAGACTAACTTGAATTGTAAACTTTCACTTAAACTGCAACAATAAAAAAAATAGAGGTAAATTTTCATAACTTTGGATTTGGCAACATACTCCTGGATATGACATCAAAAGCACAAGCAACAAAAGAAAAAATAGATAAATAGGACTTCATTAAAATTAAAAACTTTTGTGCACCAAAGGGTTTTATCAGCAAAGTGAAGAGATAACCTACAGGATAGTTGAAAATATTTGCAAGTCTTATATCTGAGAAGGGTTTAATATCCAGAATATATAAAGAACTCCTATGGCTCAACAACAAAAAGACAAACAATCCAATTTAAAAATTGTCAAAGGAGTTAAACGGACATTTTTTTGCGAAGAAGATATACACATGGCCAATAAGCACATGAAAAGATTCTCGACATTAATCATTAGGAAATGCAAATCAAAACCACACTGACACTTCACACCCATTAGTATGGCTATTATTTAAAAATAATAATAAAAAAACACAGAATAACAAGTGTTGACAAGAATATGAAGAATTAGAATCCTAATACATTGTGGTAGGCATAATGATGCAGCCACTGTGGAAAACAGTTTGGTGGTTCCTCAAAAAGCAGAACATAGAATTATCATATGACCCAGTAATTCCACTCCTAGGTACATACCCGAAAGAGTCGGAAACCGGGACTCAGATACTTGTATGCCAAATGTTCATTCCAGTGTAATTCACAATAGCCAAAACGTGGGAACAACCCAAATGTCAATCAACAGACGAAGGGATAAACAAAGTGAGATATATACATACAATAGAATGTTACTCAGCCCTAAGAGAGGGTTCAAGTTCTGATACATGCTACAACATAGATGAACCTTGAAAACATTATGCTAAGTGAAATAACACAGACACAAAATGATTCTACTTATATGAAATATCTAGAATAGGCAAGTTCAAAGAGAAAGCAGATTAGAGGTTATCAGGGACTGTGGAGAAGAGGGAATTGGGAGTTATTGCTTAATGGGTACAGAGTTTCTGTTTGGGGTGATGAAAAAGTTTTGGAAATAGAAAGTGGTGATGGTTGCACAACACTGTGACTGTAATTAATGCCACTGACTGTACACTTAAAAACAGTTAAAATCGCAAATCTTATATATATATTACCACAAATAAATAAATAAGCTGGCTTCCAGATTCCTATAGAATGAAGCCAGCCACCTAAATCTGAATCTCTCCACACATTCTAAAAAAGCAAACAAATAAACCAGGAGAGCAAATAAAACCACCTATGGCTGTAGCGTAACTTGGAGACTAACAATATTATAAACGTTATTTTATATATAAGCAGGTCACCTAAAACCAGTAGATTTAGCTTTATCAGAGATGAACCAATCAAGAATAACCTGTGGCTGATGCCTGCTGTAGCAGTAAAATTATCCCAGATTCAGACCGCCTCTTCAGACACCACCGTCTCATCTCAATGAGCTGTGCTGTTCCCAGTTCCAACGGTAATCTTTGCTTGGAATAAATCTCTGTGATTTTAACAGACTTGGTTTTCTGTACTGTAGTTACATTTTGGTTGTAGCGGCAGGATCCGGAAGTACTACTCAGCCTGTATGGACCCCCGCTGTCGGAGGACTAGGAACACCAGGCATCAGATAAGGTCTTTTGTGCCCCTTCTCCTCGCTGATTCCTAGAGGTTGACAGGTGAGCCCTCCCAGTCCAAATTCCAAACTCTTTGCGTTACAGTTCCCCGAGGTTGTTCCAGGCTCTTTCTACTTTTACTTTCTGTTCACTACAAGACCTAATTTGTCAAGCGGAACTTGCAGTGCTTTTCTCCAGTCACTGTTGTTCCCTTTTGATTCCCTAAGGAGCCCATTTAGGGTCTTGAGAGCGCCCTTCCTTGTCTCTAGAGCTTTGAGGATTATCTTTCTTCGATGTGTGGTTGCTATCTCGGTTATTACGGTGGTAGGTCTGTTCTAAGGACCAGACTACCCTGCCATTGGGGACTCCCGCTGAGTTTATGGTTAAACATTATTGTTGCCAGATTTTACTCAGTGCAACTGGTCACAGCCAATAAACAAGAGGTCGAGGTGGGAGAGTAGAAAGGTGTATTTATTTCGTTGTGCAAGAAAAAGGCAGTCATGGCTGCTCCCGCCGAAACTGCTTTTAGGCAGCTTGGAGAGGCCAGCTTCTACAGAGAGCAGACAAGGAAATGCAAATTAATCATGAATATTCAGGATCAACCTTCACGCAGGCGCCCAGAGCTTGAGGATGACTATGCAGACTATGCATTTTCTTTGGACAAGGGTTCCGTTCCCCTGGATGGAGGAAGAGGTCAATTTTCCTTCATTAGCATGTTAAGTCTCCACCCAGAGGCAGGGTGCTTATATGTATTTTGCACCCAGTGAACTAACAGGTCACTTGAAGTGCTAAGATGGCGTTGAAAACCTGCTAAAACCAGTTGAGGCCAGCTATGGCAGTTCTGTGGTTATCTTGTCAAGGACAGTTTCAGAAAAATGTGTCGCTTATTCTGCTCCGAGTAGGAGGATCAGTCAGAACAGGTGTCTCCTAGAAGGGCTGAGCTCTTACACTGTCTGTCTCATTATATCCCGGATTCCTGTGCATATTTAGATCAATGGCAGGCTATAACCAGAGATAGCATTGGGAACTGTTGCCCAAAATGGGGAATTTTTGACATGTCAAAAATAACCTTTTGCACTCCAAATTACAGAAACGAGGTGCACGTGTCAGACGAAGCAGTGGGACATCTTTTACAACTGTTTTCAAGAATGAGCAAAAAGGCAGAAGGTAGGCTGGGTTCCCTCACAGAATCAGTATCCAAATTGAAAGTGCAGAAACTTAATCCCTCCCCTGACCTTTCCCCTACCTCTCTTACTGCCTGCCCAGCTCCCCTGCAACCAGACACCCCCCTTCCCTTATTCCTACTGCCTCTACTCCTGCTCCCCCTTTTTATCCTGCCTGGCCTAGCTGCCCTCCCATATCTGTCAAAGCTTCCTTTGCACTGTCCCTCCACCCTCACCGGTCCCCCCGTTGGAGCAGAATCCAAACCAGCCTTAGAAATGCCTTTTAAGATTCGATACCCTGAAGAGGCTGATAAATTATCCCAAGTAACCTTTACCCCGCGGTCCTGGGCCGAGCTTTGTGCTATTAAAGACCTCCCAGATTCACCGGAGGACCCCTATAAGTTCACTCAAGAATTTATTTTAATCCACACCCACGAACCAGGACTGGCTGGTATGTATAACCTTACCCATATGTTGATGGGATTCGAGAATGCTTCCAGGTGGATAGAAGCTAACTGGTATAGACCCCAAAGCCCCTGGGAATATATACATTTGGCTGAAACTAAGACTGTTATTGATTCACTTATTAAGGATATTCGTAAAGTCCTCACGAGGAAGATACATTGGGCCACAATTCAAGGTTGTACTTAAGAAAAAGGTAAAAGTGTTTATATCTACCGTGACCACCTAACCAAATTATCTGATGAACATTCAGAGCTGAAACTAGAGGATATACTGCTTTTAATTTGCTTTTTGTTAATGACCTCCAACCAGAGCTTAGCAATCTGGTCAAATGCCACAAATTGGATTATGAAAACAATGAAACTAGTAAATTGGCAAATTTAGCCTATAAACTAAGCCAGACTTCAGAATAACAGAGTAAGGAAGCAGAGGGAAAAAAAACGAGTAACAAAATAAACTAACGGCTTTACAAATGCAACAACTACAAACATCTACTACGGGGCCGCACTGGCCTACTAAGGAAACTAAGCCACAGAGTAAAAGCCCTGGAGTATGTTACCATTGTGAGAAGCCCGGGCACTTTAAAAGGATTGCAGCAAGCTTAAAAACAAGGCAGTCACTTTGCCCTTGGCTCTCCCATGACTGAGTGCCAGGGCTCTGGGGATAAAATAGGGGCTTTTCCCGCGGTTCCCCTGGACTCACAAGGTGAAATTGTTATTAACGGAAAGCCTTGCAAATTTCTGGTGGACACGGTGCAACGTTATCCTTGCTTAACCCCACAAATCCTCACCCTGGAGTACTAGAACTTCTAAAGTTGTGGGGGTCGCTAACTTAGAACAAACCTTAGTACATTCTCAGCTGTGTCTTTAGGACCAATTGAAGACTCAAATCCCTTTCCTCTTAGCCCCAACATTCCTGTTAACTTACTAGGAAGAGACTTACTTTCCAAATGGAAATGCCATTTACAGTTTACTGAAGAAGAGGAAATATTATTAATATACCTAGTACTTTTCCCCCCCTCACATGGTTCTGAGAATGATCAGGAAGAAGCCTTGTGCTATGCACATGCTCTTAATTTACCTGAACTCCAGATTTTAACCTGAGTTCTCCTTCCTATGGACTGCCTCAAGTCCGTACTTGACTGTGGGCCACTTCATCCACTGATATTGGGAGGGTCCTTTCAGCCAAACCTATTAAGGTGCAAATTGACACCACTAAACTTTTACCCAAGGTTCTCTGCTTTCCCATTAAGCCTGGAGCCCGAGAAGAATTGGCTTCTATAATTAAAGACTTTTTTGGAAAAGGCCTCATTATTCCCTGTACTAGTCCATGTAACACTCCTGTGTTCCCAGTCCGCAAGGCCAGTAATTGAGGTTGGGGATTTGTTCAGGACCTAATGGCCATCAATAAAATAGTGATTCCTAGATTTCCTGTGGTCCTGAATCCTCGCCTATTATTATCCAATGTTCCAGCAGAGACTACGTATTTTACAGTAGTAGATTTATATAGCACATTATTCAGCATTCCTGTCTATCCCGAGAGTTGCATTTACCTGGGGTAATCAACAATACACCTGGACCATCCTCCCTCAAGGTTTTACCAAGTCTCCCAACTATTTTTCATAGGTTTTGCATGCAGACCTGCAATCATTAAAATTTATCCATGGGTCGATTCTTCTCCAATATGTGGCTAGCCTGTTAATATGCTCTCCTGCTGAGGAGACCTGTTTGAACGACTGCATCACTTTATTAATACACTTAGCAAAGAGAGGTCACAAGGTTCCTAAGGAGAAACTTCAGCTTGTTCAATCATCTGTTAAACATTTGCAGCATATATTATAAGTCAACGGGGTATCTATTGACCCCCAAGAGGAAGGATGCTATTTTGGCCTTTCCTTTGCCTAAAACAAAAAAATTAAGAGGATTTCTCAGCCTCTGTGGTTACTGCTGTACTTGGATACCAAACTTTCACGTCTAGCTCAACTTTTATATCGTTATTTAAAAATCTGAGCCAGACCCCTTTCAGCTATCAGGAGAGGGAGAAGCAGCCATCTAAAAACTAAAAGGCTCTCTCGTACTACTGCTTTAGGATTTCCCAATTATAGCCTTAGTTTTTCCCTTTATGTACATGAAGTGAATGCAAATGCTCTGGGGGTACTTACCCAGGGGCAGAGAGGACAACAGAGGACATCTGGATACTGTAGTGTCCAGTTAGACCCTGTGGCCTGGGGATACTCACCATGCCTTAGGGCGGTTGCCACCACCACCCAGTTGGTGGAAACTACTGCTGATATAATGTTGGAAAAGGATTTAAACGTGTTTGTCCCTCACGCAGTCTCTGCCATTTTAAACTCAGGCTTGACCCAGCATATATCTACCAGTAAGATTACATGTTATGAGGTTCTTTTATTAGGTGCCCTACAAATGTGGTTGCACAGTATCTCAGGGCTAAACCCAGCAATTTTCATTCCCCTGCCAGATAATGAAGAAACCCTACCTCATGACTGTATTGATTTAACTGATCATTTATACCCCTCTTGACAATGCCAACTTTAACTTATTTGTGGATGTTTCTTATTTAAGATCAGCCAGCTCTCATTTCCAGGGAGGCTATGCTGTCACCACATTCACTGAAGTTCTTGAAACTGGGCCTCTCTCTCAAGTTACCTCAGTTCAGCGGGTTGAACTGATTGCACTTGCACAGGCATGCAGACTGGCCCCCAAGCAGTCAGTAACTATTTACACAGACTTGGGATATGATGTCGGTGTTGTACATGATTTCATGGCGCTATGGAACCACTAGGGGTTCCTTACATCTTCAGGGATCCAGATAAAAAATGGCCCTTTAGTAGTAGACCTCCTGGAAGCCATGCTACTTCCCTCTGCAAGAGTCACCATTAAAGTACAGGTCCATCAGCCCAAGGGGGTTCCTCAGATGAAAGAAATTAGGGGGAACAATTTGGCTGACCATGCAGCAAAATCTGCCTCAACTACATTCCAAGTGACAGTAACATCCACAGAGTGCCAGAAATGTCACGGACCCAAGACATACAGATTGGGATTTTCATGTTCAGGACACCACCACTAGTGACCTCATGTGGCATGATTTAATGAGTCACCAACGGTTGGTTCCAGATGAAGAAAAAAACCAATGGAAAAAAAAAAGGGTTCTACCTTATGGTGTCTCCAAGATCTGGATCCACAATCAGCACCCATGGAAGCAGCAGTCAAGAAATCAAATGATGTATTGCATTGGGCAAATCTGCTGCAAAAGACCACTTTAAAGTGTTAAAAAACAAAGATGTCACTTTGAAGACTAAGGTGTGCCTGACCCAAGCCATGGTGTTTTCAGTAGCCTCATATGCATGTGAAAGCTGGACAATGAATAAGACCGAAGAATTGACACCTCTGAATTGTGGTGCTGGCAAAGAATACTGAATATACCATGGACTGCAAAAAGAACAAACAAATCTGTCTTGGAAGAATCACAGCCAGAATGCTCCTTAGAAGTGAGGATGGTGAGAGTACATCTCACATACTTTGGATATGTTATCAGGAGGGATCAGTCACTGGAGAAGGACATCATACTTGGTAGAGGATCAGTGAAAAAGAGGAAGACCCTCAATGAGATGGACTGATACAGTGGCTGCAACAATGGGCTCAAACATAACAACGACTATGAGGATGGCGCAGGACCAGGCAGTGTTTCATTCTGTTGTACATAGGGTTGCTATGAGTTGGAACTGACTCAAAGGCACCTAACAACAACAACAACCAGGATCTGGGAAGGACCCAGTGGAACACCCAAATCCCACCAATGGAAGCCAGTCCTCCCCAAGCCTTTACATGTTCCCCTCGCTTGGACTCTCCATCTAATAATCATTGGGGAAGAGACAAGTTTGTAGAAATCTTATCAAAGGAATGATGGGGACATTTTTGGGGTGTGGTCAACCATGTCACTTGACATTGTTCAATATGCTCTCAATTTAATGCTGGCTGAGCCTACAAACCTCCCTTGAGGAGATACCCCTTACCTCTTGGGTCAATGCTTGAATGGCAGATTGACTTTATTCAGTTGAGGCCAGTGGATATAAATTTGTTTTATAGTTTGTAAATTTTCACACTGAGTTGAGGCTTTCCCTGGCCAGAATGCCATAGCATCATTTGTGGCCAAGAAACTTTCAGAGAATATCATCCCCACCCAGGGTGTCCCACGAACACTTTGCAGTGATTGAGGCACCCATTTTACTGGACATATCATAAAGGATTTATGCAAAGTTTTTTCCTATTTTTCAGAGGCTGCATTGCCTGTATCATCCACAGTCCTCAGGTATGACTGAGAGGATGAATAGTATAATTAAAAATCAATTGGCAAAGCCATCCCATTCTTCAGGACTGTCCTGGGTACAAGTGTTAACCAATAGTCCTATTAAATCTAAGGTCAGCCCTTTTTGCCCCACACAAGTGGACTCCACATGAAATTGTCACTGCAGAACTTTTGGCCCTTACCTATGGGTCAGCCTGGGTTGATTCCAACTTTATACAAGCCAGCTTTTTAAATACTGCAAGGTGCTAATGCATTATGCCCAGGATTATAACAATCTAATTAAAGAAGCTTATAACCAAGAAAAGCCTGTGCAGCCTGCTGAAAGGGCTATCCAACCAGGAGATTATATATACTGGAAGAGACACCAGCTAAAGGATTCCCTGGAACCATGATGGAAGGGGCTGTATCAGGTTCTTCCTACTAATTAGTGTGCTGCAAAATTACAGGGAATAAAAGCTTGGATACACCTATCACAATTAAAGAAGGCCACAGCCCCTGAGTGGACTTGTGCAACCCACTGATGGACTCAAATTAAACTTTAATACAAACCATAACTAACAGTGCCCAAAAACCAGAAGATAAACTAGATAACTGGGATTGCCTACAAATTAAACACTTATGCTCATCAAAAGACATCACTAAAAGAGTAAAAAGAGAACTTACAGACAGGGAAAAAAAATGTTGGCTAGAATATATCCAACAAGGGTCTAATCTCTAAACTCTATAACATACTTCAACACCTCAACAACAAAAAGATAAACAATCCAATTAAAAAATGGGAAAAGGATATGAGTAGGCACTTCACCAAAGAAGACATTCAGGCAGTTAACAAACACGTGAGGAAACGCTCATGATCATTAATCATTAGAGAAATGCAAATCCAAACTACAATGACATACCATCTCACCCTGGCATTACTGGCAATAATAATAAAAAAAAACCAGAAACTAACAAAGGCTGGAGAGGTAGCAGAGAGAACTCTTACGCATTGCTGGTGGGAAGGTAAAATGGTACAACCACTATGGAAAACGATACGGCACCTCCTTAAAACCTAGAAATAGAAATACCATATGACCCAGCAATCCCACTCCTAAGAATATATCCTAGAAAAACAAGAGCCATCACATGAATAGACATATGTACACCCATATTCACTGCTGCATAATTCACAATAGCAAAAAAGATGGAAACAACCTAAGTGCCCATCAACAGATGAGCAGATAAACAATTTATGGTACACAATAGAATACTATGCAACAATAAAGAACAATGATGAATACATGAAACATCTCACAATAAGGATGAATCTGGAGGGCATCATGCTGAGTGAAATATGTCAATCACAAAAGGACAAATATTGTATGAGATCACTATTATAAAAACTCAAGAAAAAGTGTACACAAACTTTCAGAGAAGAGATAACACCACTTCTACTGAAGGTATTTCAGAGCATAGAAAAGGATGGAATACTCCCAAACTCATTCTATGAAGCCAGCATAACCCTGATACCAAAACCAGGCAAAGACACTACAAAAAAAGAAAATTACAGACCGATATCCCTCATGAACATTGATGCTAAAATCCTCAACAAAATTCTAGCCAACAGAATTCAGCAACATATCAAAAAAATAACTCACCATGATCAAGTGGGATTTATACCAGGTATGCAGGAATGGTTCAACATTAGAAAAACAATCAATGTAATCCATCACATAAATAAAACAAAAGAACCACATGATCTTATCAATGGATGCAGAAAAGGCATTCCACAAAGTCCAACACCCATTCATGATAAAAACTCTCAATAAAATAGGAATAGAAGGGAAATTCCTCAATATAATTAAGGGCATTTATACAAAACCAACAGCCAACATCATCCTAAATGGAGAGACTTTGAAAGCATTCCCCTTGAGAACAGGAACCAGACAAGGATGCCCTCTATCACCACTCTTATTCAACATTGTGCTGGAGGTCCTAGCCAGAGCAGTTAGGCTAGAAAAAGAAATAAAAGGCATCCAAATAGGTAGGGAAGAAGTCAGAGTATCTCGATTTGCAGATGATATGATCTTATACACAGAAAACCCCAAAAGAATCCACAAGAAAACTAATGGAACTAATAGAAGATTTCAGCAAAGTTTCAGGATAGAAGATAAACATACAAAAATCAACTGGATTCCTTTACACCTAGAAAGAGAACCTCAAAGAGGAAATCACCAAATCAATACCATTTTTAATAGCCCCCAAGAAGATAAAATACTTAGGAATAAATCTAACAAGAGACATAAAAGATCTATACAGAGAAAACTACAAGACACTACAGCAAGAAACTAAAAGAGACCTGCGTAAGTGGAAAAATATACCTTGCTCATGGATAGGTAGACTCAACATAGTGAAAATGTCAATTCTACCCAAAGCAATCTACAGATACAATGCAATCCTGATCCAAATTCCACAAGCATTTTTTAATGAGATGGAGAAACAAATCACCAACTTCATATGGAAAGGGAACAGGTCCCAAATAAATAAAGCATTACCCAAGAAGAAGAACAAAGTGGGAGGCCTTACACTACCTGATTTTAGGGCCTATTATACTGCCACGGTAATCAAGATAGCCTGGTACTGCTACAACAACAGATACACAGACCAATGGAACAGAATTGAGAATCCAGATATAAGCTCATCCACCTATGAGCAGCTGATATTTGACAAAGGCCCCAAGTCCATTAATTGGGGAAAAAACAGTCTCTTTAGCAAACGGTGCTGGCATAACTGGGTATCTATATGCAAAAAACTGAAACAAGACCCATACCTCACACCATGTACAAAAACTAACTCAAAATGGATCAAAGACTTAAATATAAAATCAAAAACGATAAAGATCATGGAAGAAAAAATAGGGACAACGCTAGGGGCCCTAATACATGGCATAAACACAATACGAACCATAAGTAACAATGCACAAGCACCAGAAGAGGGACTAGATAAATGGGAGCTCCTAAAAGTCAAACACTTATGCTCATCAAAAGACTTCACCAAAAGAGTAAAAAGACAACCTACAGAGTGGGGGAAAAAATTGGCTACGACACATCCGATCAGCGTTTAATCTCCAAAATCTACAAGATACTGCAAAACCTCAACAACAAAAAGACAAATAACCCAATTAAAAAATAGGCACAATAAAATATTAAATAAATAAATAAAAAATAGGCAAAGGATACGAACAGGCACTTCACCAAAGAAGATATTCAGGTGGCTAACAGACACATGAAGAAATGCTCACGATCATTAGCCATTAGAGAAATGCAGATCAAAACTACAAATGAGTTATCATCTCACCCCAACAAAGCTAGCATTAATCCAAAAACACAAAATAATAAATGCTGGAGAGCTTGTGGAGAGACTGGAACACTTATACACTGTTGGTTGGAATGTAAAATGGTACAACCAGTTTGGAAATCGATTTGGCGCTTCCTTAAAAAGCTAGAAATAGAAGTACCATACGATCCACCTATCCTGCTCCTTGGAATATATCCTAGAGAAACAAGAGCTGTCACATGAATAGATATATGCACACCCATGTTCATTGCAGCACTGTTCACAGTAGCAAAAAGATGGAAGCAACCTAGGTGCCCATCAACGGACGAATGGATAAAGAAAT
This sequence comes from Trichechus manatus latirostris, assembly GCF_000243295.1. Taxonomy (NCBI): domain Eukaryota; kingdom Metazoa; phylum Chordata; class Mammalia; order Sirenia; family Trichechidae; genus Trichechus; species Trichechus manatus. The sequence goes on along the minus strand of NW_004444016.1, from coordinate 7,860,913 downwards.
GGTATATCCACACAGTGGAATATTACGCAATGATAAAGAACAATGATGAAGCTGTGAAACATCGTATAACATGCTGGAAGCTGGAACTTATGCTGAGTGAATTCAGTCAGTCACAGAATGCCAAATACTGTATAAGACCACTATTATAAGAACTCAAGAAAAGGTTTAAACACAGAAGAAGACGTTCTTTGATGGTTACAGGGGTGGGGAGGGAGGGTGAGGGTTATTCACTAAGTAGATAGTAGATGAAAATCATCTTAGGTGAAGGGAAGGACAGCACATACTACAGGGGAAGTCAGCACAACTGGACTAAACCAAAGCTAAGAAGTTTCCTGAATACAATCAAACACTTTGAGGGACAGAGTAGCAGGGGTAGGGGTATGGGGACCATGCTTTCAGGGGACATCTAGGTCAACTGGCATAACAAAGCTTATTAAGAAAATGTTCTCCATCCTACTTTGGTGAGTGGCAGCTGGGGTCTTAAAAACTTGCAAGCGGCCATCTAAGATGCATCAATTGGTCCCAACCACCTGGAGTAAAGGAGAATGAAGAACACCAAAGACACAAGGAAAGTATTAGCCCAAGAGACAGAATGGGCCACATAAACCAGAGACTTTATCAGCCTGAGACCAGATGAACTAGATGGTGCCCAGCTACCACCAATAAACGTCCTGACAAGGAACAGAGGGGCCCTGATGGAGCAGTAGAAGGATGGGGTGCAGAACTCAAATTCTAGTAAGAAGACCAGACTTAATGGTCTGAGACTGGAGGTGCCCCAGAAAGCATGGCCCCTGGACTCTCTATCAGCCCAGAACTAAAACAATTTCCAAGGCCAACTCTTCAGACAGGGATTGGACTGTACTGTGGGACATAAAGTGATACTCATGAATAATGTGCCTCTTAGTCAAGTAGATACAAGAGACCAAAGGGGCAGCTTCTGTCCAGAGGTGAGATGGGAAGGCAGAGAGAGTTAGGAGCTGGTTGAATGTTCATGGGGAATCAGGGGCGGAGGGGAGGGTGTACTGTCGCAGAATGGGGTGAGCGGTTGGGGTCTCATAACAATGTATGTAAAAAAAAAAATTTGTATGGAAGACTAACTTGAAATACAAACTTCATTTAATTACAACAATAAAAAAAAATAAAATGGAAAAAAAATTCTACCCCCATAAAAAAAGAAAAGTGTACATACAGAAAAAAAAACAATTTTCGATGGTGTGATGGATTGAATTGTGTCCCCTAAAAATATGTCAACTTGGCTGGGTCATGATTCCCAGTACTGTAGGAATGTGTACCATTTTGTAATCTGATGTGATTTCCTTACGTGTTGTAAATTCAATCATTATGATGTAATAAGATGGATTAGTGGCAGTTATACTGATGAGGTATACAAGATTGGATAGTTTCTTAAGCCAATCTCTTTTGAGATATAAAAGAGAGAAGTGAGCAGAGACACATAGGGACCTCATACCACCAAGAAAGCAGAGCCTGGAGCAGAGCATGTCCTTTGAACCTGAGGTTCCTGCGCAGAGAAGCTCCCAGACCAAGGGAAGATTGATGACATAAACCTTCCTCCAGAGCCGACAGAGAAGGCGTTCCCTTGGAGCTGACACTCTGAATTTGGACTTATAGCCTACTGGACTGTCAGAGAATAAACTTATCTTTGTTAAAGCCATCCACTTGCGGTATTTCTGTTATAGCAGCACTAGATGACTAAGACAGATGGTTACAAGGGAGAGGGGGGTGGGGAGGTGAAATCACTAACCAGATAGTAGACAAGTGTTAACTCTGGTGAAGGGAAAGATAACACACAATATAGGGGAAGTTAGCACAACTTGACCAAGGCAAAGTCATAGATGCTTCCTAGACACATCCAAACACCTTGAGGGACCAAGTTACTGGGACTGAGGGCTGGAGACTATAGTCTTGGGGGATATCTAGGTCAACTGGCATAACACAGTTCATAAAGAAAATGTTCTGCATCCTACTTTCGTGGGTAGCATCTAGGGTCTTAAAAGCTTGCAAGTGGCCATCTAAGATACATCTATTGGTCTCATCCTGTCTGGAGCAAAGAAGAATGAAAAAACACAAGGGAAGTATTAATCCAAAGGACTAATGGACCACGTGAACCAGCCTGAGCCTAAGAACTAGATGGTGCCCAGCTACCACCACCGACCACTCTGACAGGGATCACAATAGAGGGTCCCAGACAGAGTGGGGCAAAAATGTAGAACAAAATTCAAATTCACAAAAAAGACCAGACTTACTGGTCTGACAGGGACTAGAGGAACCCCTGAAACTATGGCCCCTGGACACCCTGCTAAGTCAGAACTGAACCCACTCCCACAGTCCACCTTTCAGCCAAAGATTATAGACAGGCCTATAAAACAAGTAACGTGAGGAATGTGCTTCTTAATTCAATCAAGTATACGAGACCAAATGGGCAACACCTGCCCAAAAGCAAAGGCAGGAAGGGACAGGAAAACTGGACAAATGAACACAGGGAATCCAGGGTGGAAAGGAGAAAAGTGCTGACACATTGTGGGGATTGCAACCAATATCACAAAACAATCTCTGTATAAATTTTTGAATGAGAAACTAACTTACACTGTAAACTTTCACCTAAAGCACAATAAAAAATTTTTTAAAAAAATTAAAAAGGCACCAGGACAAGAAGTAGCTAACAGCTGAGCAGACAGCTTCCGCCCAAGATATCAGGACCAGGCCTGTATTAAACCAGCTGAAATTCTTGGACTAATTTTCATTCACATTTTTATATCTATTACTTTCATAATTCTCCTTCAAACTTTGAAGTGATTCCATGCGTATTATCCTGTGAATCTGGACCTGTATCAACAGCACCCACCACTTGTAGCATACCATGAATAATTGACTTTCCATGAAAGATGAAATTTTCCTAGTCATAGCTTCATGTTTAATCTTGATCATCTTTGAAATCTCAAGTTAGGACAGCTGGATTAAGTGGCTCATGTCCTATGCTAATTTTGAAACCTTGTTAATATCTTTTATTACTAAGTCTTTTAGCAATTTGCTTTTTTTCATGGTCGTAACAGCAATACAAACTTTAGTCCCACATACTCATATGTTAGTTACTGGAGGATTTTATTTCATTATAGCTATTATTTGGAGCCTTAGTGATGCAGTGGTTAAGAACTTGGCTGCTAACCAAAAGGCCATATGTTTGAATCCACCAGCCACTCCTTGCAAACCCTATGGGGTAGTTCTACTCTGTCCTGGAGGGTCACTATGAGTTAGAATTGACTCCATGGCAACGGGTTTTTGTTTTTTTGTTGTTGTTGTTTTTGTGCATGTTACTAGCCCTTATATACCTCTTTTGGGCAATTTTTTTACACTACAAAGCTTACCTGAAGTATTCTTCTATCTCTGTTCATAGTTCAAGTTAATACCTGGCATGAAAATGCCTTTGTTACTTTGTCCCACGCAGTAGCTAGCACTGATAATCTCACTGAATGTTGGATTTGTCACTCTTCCCCAAAATCCAGTTTTGCCAATTCTGATCCTTTAGCATCCACCATACTGAATTATAGTTTCATACCCCATACAACCATTAACTCCAACATCACCCTTAAGTGAGCCATACGTGTTAGACTATGGCATCCTCCTGGATCATTGGCCCAACCTCAAATAGCATGCTTTAATTTACCCCAACCCATAACACCTAACGAGGTCGGTCATGGGGCGCTTGACAGTTTGTTTTGCAGAATGCAGGGGTGTTGGTGTTTGCTGAATTAGCTATTCGTCCCAACATGGAGAATTCCCCCAGATACTTTGAGATTTTATCAAGGCAAAGGAATTACCTGAGTGTAGGAAGAATGGCTTATCTCCTCTTTCTACTAGACTCTGGGACCCTTTAACAATGGGATGGTTATCCATTTGTAACAATTCTCTAACAGAACCTTGGCTTGAGCAAGTAAATCAAAACATTTCCTTCCCACATAATTATACCAGGAACAACATGATCTGTGCTCCTTATGGATATGTATTTTTAGATGGGAGATCAAATTATCCCACTGAAAAGAAACTAGACCAAAGCAATGAACCCTACACTTGGGCGCTGCCCTATTTAGATGGATGAACATGATGGGCCAATGCACCTTGGAATGTATAGGCATCCCCCTGGATATTCATTCATACAATGACAGTGTACATTGGACCAATGATTTACAATTATTAGAGAAAAAGAGAATAAACAGAGACTCCACTCACAACCCAATGATGGATATGTCTGGAGACGGATGGGCTCTCCTCCGAGGTTTCTTGCCGTTGGTAGACATCCCTGAAATTGAGAAATCCATTCGCAATTTCTCAGTCTCCATGGAACAAATAAGTAATGATGTTGCTAATGGGATGGCAGCTCAGCAAAAGTCTTTAAATTCTCTCGCCAAAGTACAGGACAACAGAATAGCTCTTGATTTTTTATTAGCCCAACAAGGAAGCATTTGTGCTATAGCCAATACCTCATGTTGCACTTGGCTTAATACCTCTGGAGAAGTAAAACAAGATATCATGTAAATTCGCCAGAAAGCCACCTGGTTACATGTTTCTGATATGGGAGCAAGGTTTTCTCTTACTGATGTGTTCAGTTGGTTTCCACAAGGAATGGGAGCCTGAATTAGATCAATTTTGTTCACTGGAATTATAATTTTAATGGTTATTGTCATTATAATTGGCATTGTCAAATGTTGCATGAAATTAACCACTCGTGTTTTGACCTCAAGAGTTAACGTGATGTCCATGAAAAGGATAATGTATTTGGAAACCACCCAGGTCACTGAAGACCTTGATGAAAACCTACTTGAAGGACTGAAAAAATAAGTCAGCCCTTTGTGCCTCTGGCCCATTGTACCTGATACTGTTGCCTCCTTCCCTCCTCCTTTTGAGACCCACTGGAGTGCCTCCCTCTAAAGCATGATGAAGCTAGGGAAAACCTTGCAGAAGATGAGTTACCCTTCTGTGGGGGACATGAGATCAGCTTGCCCTGAAGAGGAGAACTCCACTATGTCAAGGTAAAAGGAAAATATCCAGTGGTGGGCAATCACCATTGCCATGTGGCATCCAAGGTCTAAAATGCTTGATAATTCAAGCAGCCACTAGAGTAAATGTCTTAGTTATCTAGCGCTGCTATAATAGAAGTACCACAAGCAGATGGCTTTAACAAACAGAAATTTATTCTCTCACAGTCTAGGAGGCTAGAAGTCTGAATTCAAGGTACCAGCTCCAGGGGAAGGCTTTCTCTCTCTGTCAGCTCTGGGGGAAGAGCCTTGTCATCAATATTCCCCTGGTCTAGGAGCTTCTCAGTGCAGGGACCTCAGGTCCAAAGGATGTGCTCAAAAGAGACTGACTCAAGATACAACCTAATCCTATAGACTGAGTCCTGTTTCATTAACATAACTGCCTCTAATCCTGCCTCGTTAACATCATAGAGGTTAGGATTTACAACACATAGAATAATCACATCAGATCACAAGATGGTGGACAACCACACAATACTGGGAATAATGGCCAGGTTGACACATATTTTTGGAGACACAATTCAATCCATAACTTTAAACAACAGTAGCAAGTGTGTCCATTTGTGGGAGACTATTCAATCCATCAGTGATCAAAGGATGCTCTATGAGATCTTTGATCAAAAGGAGGGAATTGTCTCAGAAAAACAAACTTTCAGTATAGTCAGTGAGACAGAGGCGTAATATGCTGACTATGCTATCTAATTTTAATATGGATTTCTAGTCTAACAGCTACATTTTTCGTCAGAGGTCAAAACCAGGATATGAAACCATACGCCCTGGAGGGGTCTCAACCAAGTGACTATCTGCACTCCTCAAAATACATTTACTCAGGAAGAGTGTTCTCTGGGTGCTGTTGCCAGCAAGGTATTTTTGCAGGATGTAAACAAAAAACCAAACCCGTTGCCATAGAGTGAATTCCGACTCATAGTGACCCTATAGGACAGAGCAGAACTGACCCACAGAGTTTCCAAGGAGCAGCTGGTGAATTCAAACTGCCAACCTTTTGGTTAGCAGCTGTAGCTCACTGTAGCTCTTAACCACTGCACCACCAGGGCTCCTTTTGCAAGATAAACAGAGAAAATATATGTAAGCATCTTGTGACCACTATTTAAGCATGCTGTGAAACTATCTGTAATCTCTAATTATAGCTATTAATAATTGGTAACCAATCAGTGTTTTGCAGCTATACCCTCTGAACCAATAAGGTACCTCCCCTACCCCCCACAAGATCCCACCTCCCACTCCCCTCATCAGAGATGCACCAATCAAGAATAACCTGTGGCTAATGCCACAGTATAATTATCCCTGACTCAGACCCTCTATTCAGACACCACTGTCTCATTTCAGTGAGCTGTGCTGTTCCCAGTTCAAACTGTAATCTTTGCTTGGAATAAATCTCTGTGATTTTATCTTCAATAGACTTGGTTTTCTGTACCACTGGGACAATAGCTAGCAGATAACGGGCTTGGTTTCACACAGTATGTAAAACAGGCAAGCTCTAAGTTAACTAAAAATCTGCTTATTTGGCTATTTTTAAAACAATTGGATGTGCAAAAATTTGAGTTTGGTGCGTACAGACAGGATTTTGGGCTACTGGGCCCCAGTTTGCTATGAAGAAATAAACAACCTAGAACGAATACACAGATGCCATCTTTGGCTCACTTATACAGAAGGAAGTCATCACTTTTAAAAAAGAGGCAACTTGAAAGGGAGGTAGCCATTGAGTGCTTTAGGGTGAAGATGAAGGAAGGAAGCAGTAAAAATTAAGAGTCCCACAAAAATAAAAAAGAATGAAAAAACTGAAGATACATCAATCTTTCCTCCACCCAAAAAAGTGCCTTCTTCCACAGGGTCGCTATGAGTCAGAATCGATGGCAATGGGTTTGGTTTTGGGAAAAAAGAAAAAAAAAAGTGCTCTTCATTCTGCCAACACTCTTGAACTAAGAACTAAGAAACTGGCAAGGCCCTGGAGGACTCCTTCCTCATTTGCAATTGCTGAAACTGGAAAATAAGACATTTCAAAATGAACATAAAAATGGCAAGCATGATATTATATAAAAAAAACAAAAAATGAGAATTAATATTAAAAAAAAAAATTAACCAGGGCACAGAGAAAACCCAAAACACAACATCTCAACCTAAATTAAATAACCATAAGCAACCATTTAGTGATACCTTGAATAAGAAAAATAAGTCAGGTCAGAAATAGACAAAAAACAAAAAAATGTGGGACAAGAGTTGACCAAAATCAGGAAATTGAAGGAAAAGACAAATAATCTAACAAAAAAACAAAAAAAGACTAAATTATAAGATAGCCAAGGCAGAAGAAATTTTACTTAGTATAAAATAATTAGTATTGAGGAGAGGAATAAATACAGCCACAAAAATAAAATCAAGCAGTAAGAAAGATCAGAGAGAAAATAACATAGAAGTGAGGCAAAAAAAAAAACAACATATATTACAGTCCCTGAAGAACAAAAATAATAATGCAACAGAAGTGATACGCAAAACCATAAGAAAACTTTCTGGTATACCAATGTTCATTGCAGCACTGTTCACAACAGCCACAAGGTAGACAGCCTAAATGTCCAACAACAGATGAATAGATAAATAAAACGTGGTACATACATACAATGAAATATTACTTGGCGATAAAGAGAAATGAAGTCCTGATAATGCTGTAACAGGGATGCACCTTGAAAACATTATGCTGAATGAAATAAGTCAGTCACAAAAGGACACAACTGTATGATTCCACTTCTATTAAATATCTAGGATAAGCAAGTGTATAGAGACCAAAGCATATGAGTGGTTACCAGAGAATGGAAGGGAGGGGAAATGGGAGACTCACTACTTACCCAACACTGAGTTTCTGTTAAGGGTGATGGGAAAATTTGGAAACGAATAATGGTCATCTTGGTAAACATAACTAATGTCACTGAAATGTACATGTGAAAAATGCTGAAAAGGCAAACAATTTGATATATATATACATATCACACTTTTAAAAGGTTTCTGGAAATAAAAAATTTGAACGTACATATTGAAAAGGTCCTCCATGAACCTAGGAAAACTGATATGGAATGGTCATCTCTGAAGCATATCTTAGAAAACTGATCAGATTTGAAAGAAAAAAATCCTCTGGGCCTCAGACAAAAAGACCGTATTATTTACACAGGAAAGAAAATCAGGTTGGTATCAGGCTTCACAACATCAAACAAAGAAAGGCAACAAAGAAGAAACATTTTCAAGAAACTCAAGGAAAAGAAAGTGTGGAACCAAAGATTTCATATCCAAGCGGTCCTTCAAGTATAAACCATTTTTAAATATGCAAGAACTGAGAGAATACTGTACTCACGAGCCCTTCCTGAGGAACTGGGCATAAGCTTCATCCAAACAAGAGCTGAGGCAAAGTCAGAAAATATGATGATGATAAGCATTAAATATATTAAATTGTTGATTTACAACTCAAAGGTGGTGACAAGGACTGAAGAATAGTAAGCAAATTCTGTTTTCTAAAAGTAACACGACTAAAAAATGTGAAGAGTGGGAAATGTAGAATAAAATATCTGATAGTTACATAACTAACAGGAAGGAGTCAAACATATAGCTGACAAACCAAATAGAGCCCAAGTAAGGAAAAGGAATCTAAGGACATTATAAGAGATACAAGTATAAAGGTAACCACTAGAACAAAAAACACAAATATTACTAAACACCAAAAGTAATTTAAAAATACAGAGGTTTTTGTTTTGTTTTTACTTTTTTTTTTTGCACTTCCTTACTTTCTGGAACTACAAGATGGTCCAGGTTCATCTTGTATTTTTTCTGCCTCAGTCCTAGAATCAGTCATCTCTCCGAAGAGTGCTGGTTCCTTTTATAGTCCTGAAGAAGCTGAAAATCCGCGGAACCGTCTCGTCTTTCCGGTAGCACTCTGCAGGGGAGGGGATCTCAAAAACACTCACTCAAAGGCTTGCTACGGGGAAATTGAAAAAAATATTTAAAAGGCCGACGGCAAAAAAGGGCTGGAGAGCGCCCGCGGGTCTCGAACCACCCTCGAAAGGGCAGTTACAGTACTGGAGATGCACCGAAGGAACCGCTGAGCTAAAGCCAGCCCGAGAGCAGCTTTTCAATTATAATTTCTTCACTAGTGAGACTACGTATAGCTTTCATGCGTCACAAAGTTCTGAGGGGTGGAGTCAGCCAGGCCAAGAGCGTTTCACAGCCGCTCAGCTTCCGAAAAACTGTCCGATCCGCCTCTACCTGTAGACAGAGTGTCCTTCTGGGAACACACCATCAGGGAGAAAGACCCAGGCTTTCCTTTTCGTCTAGTGAGCTCTTCCGCAACTGCGTCTGGGCTCTTTCTCTCCTACCACGCAGCGGTTACCTGGTCCTCCACACGTCTCTGGACACTCCCTCCGCCTCCACGCTTCCCAGACTACCTAACAGGGGTCGCTCCACGATCAACTTTACAGCCAGTGCCTGAAATCAGGGGAGTGGAAATTTTAAAAGCTCTAAAATATTGTTTACTTTTAGGCCTTATCTTGGAGCTTCCCGCTAAACCAGATAAACCCTGCAACCCCTCTCCCAGGTGTTATATAGTTCTGCCGTTTATTACTTTGTTGTTGTTGTGTGCCATCAAGTCCATTCCGACTCATAGCGACCCCGTGTGAGAGTAGAACTGCCCCCATAGGGTTTCCTAGACGGTAATCTTTACGGGAGCAGATCACCAGGTCTTTCCTCCCACAGAGGAAAGTTTCCAACTGCCAACCTTTCGGTTAGCAGCCAAGGGCTTAACCATTCCACCACCAGGGCTCCTTATTATTAAACTATTTAACTTTTAATACCACATGAATACGTGTTTCTTTTATATATACCATAAGCAGCTAACCCTTTTCCTCCCACAAGCCTCTTTCCTCGTTACCCACCGGTAATATTTCAGTGTGTACCCTCCGGTCCCTTTCTTCTCTATATGTATCCATATATGGAACTATACACAAAATAGTTTTTCTTTTTTGATTTACGGGGGATTGGTTTGTTGGGTATTTTTGTTTACTGAACAGTATGTCTTGGAGATCTTTCCTATCAGTAAATACAGATCTAATTCATATATTAACATATTATATTCAAATATAAATGTACAGTTTTGTTAACGTGTCACTATCATATAGCTGAAGTAAACTTTTTTGTACATATACGTATACATATATTCAAGTATATTTTTAGGATAAATGTTTATGAGTGGAATTGCTGGATTTTTTGAGGAGTTATGGGAGAGATGCAGGAGGCCATGAAGGTGCCTTAAGCCACAAGATCTGAAACCATATGGATCTTTTACTTTTAACTGGCAATTCCACTAGAATGTAAATTCCAGGATGGCTGGGACCTTGATACCTTGCCCAGAAGATACCACCAAGGCCCACTCCTAATGAGTCCTAGGTGCTCGTTAATTTTAGCTGAATTAACTGAAGATCAGACACAGGCATATTTCCTAAACCAGAATGCAAAACTTCCATGGATTTTTGAAAGACCTCAAATATCAAAGTTTTTCTTACAGAGATTTGAGTTCTCTGGAATTGCTCTGGGCTCCTGAATTTCCACCCCATTTCCTTCCTCCCCTTTTTCAAGCTACCACCGTAAGCCCTTCCAAACATTCATGATCCAGACAGATTCAAACAACTTGCCAATCCCAAGAGTATTTAGAGAACCTGGAATTCAGAATTGCTTTTTAGGAGAAGTAACCAGAGGTAACATTGCACTGTACCACAAAGAAATAAAGAATTTGAAGCTAAGCTCAGTTAAATGGTTTCCTAAAAAATGAATACCAAACCAGAGGAGGAACTCACCTCAATGAAATCTTCTCCTGCCTGGCTGGGGAACGATAGCAAAATGACCAAGTCAACTTGGGTAAATACTTAGTCTAGGGCCTGGAGTGCATGTAATCCTGCCAAGGCAAATACTTACTAATCTGTCCACAATTAGTCAACAAGTACCATTTATGAATTTTGAGCCAGGCCTTAAAGCAACAGGTGAAGACATATTCAAGTAGTGTTCCCAGTGCCAAGATTCAGGATCAGAAATAAATTAGGCAAAAGGCATGCCTGATAGCAATGGAATTTTGTACAAGTATGGTGCTTTGGGAAACTCGTAAGTCATTTAGATACTATAGAAAGGTATGCGAGGAGCAAAATGAGTCAGAGAAAGTAAACAGGTCATATGGTGGCACCCTTGTTAACCCAAATAGACCCCCCTTTTTGGGGTGTAGAACCAGCAAAAGTTGTCCCAAAATTCATCTGCTTGAAGTTGGTGTAATGATTGGACTATCTTCCTTTTACTCTTTTATTTATTTTGGAGGGAAGGTCTTTTTTTTTTTTTCTCTTTCCTCTGCATCCCCTGAACCTAACACAGCACCTGACCCACAGAATATCATTTTTTTTTTTTAAGTAAGCCAGTCTGTGCCATCTAACTTCCAAGTTAGGCCAGCGTAGCCGTTTCTTCTCAGTGGTCCTCAACGGGAGGCAGGGGAGGACTTCTGCCCTGCGCCCCTCAAGGGACATAAACATTTTTTATTGTCACAACTTGAAGGCAGTGCTACTGGTTATCTAGTGGGTAGAGGCTAGGGATGCAGTTAAACACCCTAGAGGACAGCCCCCACAACAAAGAATTATCTGGCCCAAAATGTCAATAGTGCCAAGATTGAGTAGTCCTGTACCTAGCCCAGTTCCAGATAGTAAAGAAAACACTAAGTTCAACCCTAAGCTCTGCTGTTCCAAAACCAGAAGATCAGAGGAGGCTGAAATTACGGGGAGTTTTGCCAAGACTACTCTTAGTGGCACAAGGATCCCACATCAGAGGAAGATACAATTCAGGCTGAAGGAACCTAGGCCAAAAAAAAAAGTGACAGGGCTCAAACGAAGGGAGAATGAAAAATAAGCTCTATTCAGAATATTCAGAAATCCTTAGTGTGGGAAGGAAAGACAAATATATACACAGGAAGAATATGGAATGTTCCCACCAAACGTGAAACAGGCCCAGTTAATGCCATTTATTATAAATGTTGAACAGCTTCTGAGACCCAGGGGATCCCATAGTGAGGTGTTTTTTTTTTTCTTTTTTTTTTTTTTTTCTTTTTTGCATCAAACAGGTTCTTCCAAGAGCCTGCTCACAAGGAAGACAAAAACAGAGAACTCCTCAATAAAATGAAACAAACATGAGAAGCTGAAACAGACTGCATCTGAACAACAAAGGTTAAAAAACTCACCAGACACAAACCACACCAAACACTCATCCCATTTAATGTCCTGTTACATGCTCTGAGGAAGCCAAGAACATCAGTCCCCAGGGCAGCAATGCTCTGGGGTTCTAACTCAGGCACCCTCTATGTGACAGATTCATGCACACACACCCATACATACTACTGACCCAGGCAGAAGTACATAAGCATGCACAGGTGGCTAGAGAACCACAGGGCAGGATGGGGGAAGGAGGGAGCTGGCCAAGGACATGCCATCAACTGGACACTGGGGGACCCAGAGAACCCTTCTGCTGCAGGCTGAGCAAGAGTCAAATTAAAACAACAGCAGAACACAGGATAAACAGTATTCTGAGACAAGGGATTGGGTAGATGAAGACGGAAAGATGCAGGGGGAGTTTTGGGAAAGCAGCCTCAGAAGGGGAGGTGTTTCTTTATTGGGAATTAAGATGGGTAGAGGTCCTGTGACTCCAGTGATATACTGAGGATGAGAGAATATGCCACAGCATTACCTCTGTATCTTGTGCCCTTTCCCAAGGTAAAGAGAAAGCACAAACATCTAACCTCTAACCCTCGCCATTGCCACTCTTAAGGACTTTCCCCAAGTGCCCAAAAAAGAAATTACCCCCGACACATACAAAGTTAGGCCCAGCAAAGGGCCAAGCATAGAAAGCCTCAGTAACTCTTCTTGGTAGAACCAAAGCCAGAGAAGCCCATCACAGCTGCCATCTCATCATCCTCCTCAAATGTCAAGTCCTCCTCAGCCCTCCTTTTCTTCTCCTTCTGTTTCTCTTTCTTGTAGGCTTTGGCCTTTTCCTCCTGAGTGGGGTGGGGGTGGGGGGGAGAAATCACTCAGAATTAGTTCAGATTCCTGAGTCAAACAGCTGTCCAAAGAGACAAGAGTACTTCAAGATTCCTTTCTATCTTTAGGAAAAATAGTTAAAGACAAGTAAAGTCACAAGAGCTGAGGAAAAGTCACAGTAACGATTATAAAGGAGAATGAAGAGAAGTTTTAGCCTCCGGAGAAGTACTTCTCAATCCTAAACCCAGGTTTCTCTCTAGCTCTTAAGATTTTAGGAGCAAAACCATGTAACAGCAACTAACATTCTGGAGCATGTAGCATATGCCAGGACTGTTCTAACTGCTTTATGTATTTTATACTAAGCTCTCTAATATGGGGAAACTGTGGCACAGAAAGGTTAAGTAATTTGCCTAAGATTCATAGCCTGTAAGTGGAGGAAACAATTCTGACCCAGTCAAGGATGGTTTCAGGGGCCTCTCAGAGACTGAAAAAAAACCAAACCTGTTGCCATCGAGTCGATTCCGACTCACAGCGACCCTACAGAAGAGAGTAGAACTGCCCCATAGCATTTCCAAGGAGCGCCTGGTAGGTTTGAACTGCCAACCTTTTGGTTAACAGCTGTAGTTCTTAACCACTACGCCACCAGGCTCTCCTCTCAGAGACTAGATGCATTTAATTAATCCCTTCTGTAGTAAAAAAGAGAAAAAAAAACATGACCTAGACGGTCCAAGAGAAAAGGGTAGGTTTGGAGCCATTTCTTCCAGAACATGAGAGTCTCAAAAAAGGGCAATAAATGTTTCCCCTACATATAGAAATTCAGAGGAAAGAACTATCCTCTGGGGATGGAAGTGGGATTAGGAAGAGGGCCTCCCCATGACTCATAAAATTCCAGGCTGGGGGCAGGGAAGGAAGCAGAGCCTTACCTCTTCTCTGAGCTCCTTCATCCTTTCCTCAAAATCATAATCCTTCTGCTTCTCTTCCATCTTCTTCTTGTTGACTTCAAAGCGTTTCTTCACCTGATCCAGAGTGGAACGTTCCACACGCATAGACATACCCAGGTTTCGCTGATCTGGATGGGGTCAACAAGGAAAAAGACAAGGTCATTACAATGTCCTCAGCCTCTCAAAGTCTTCCTGACTTTAAAAAAAATCTTCTTATAAAACACACAGCAAAAATAATTATGGCTGAAAGAAACTCCACGGCCACACCTGTTCCCAGAAGCAGCAGCCCCAGTTAACAAGATGCAAGTGGCTTTCAACTGCCCTTACTGAGCAGCATAGACGGTACCAGTAGGGGGAACTGGGCATAGGAGAAGAGTGTGGTTTGGGCTTTTTGAGAGCCTAGAACAGTATCTCACCTCATGGCTTCCAAAAGGAAGATAAAAGAATGGTCTGTACTGAAGCAACTGGAGAATTTCCCAGGCATAAAAAGGACCCAATAGAAACTACCCTTTTCCACCCCCCTCACCTTCAAAGCCCAATCCCAGCCTGTCACAAACTACCTCCAAACCTTACGTTTCTTTCCATTAATGTGATCCAGGAAGTTGATGGAGTCCTTCACCACACAGTCACAGACATTGCAGTAATAACTAGCGAACAAGAAGAACAGCACTTAGGCCTAATCTGGTTGTAAGGATCTCATTGTTTTCAATTAAGAAACTCTTATTTTTAGGTAAAATCGTCTCAGTCTTTTTACACTAAACAGCCAATTTTCGTTTCCATAAAGCCTTAGCTCTTGAGAGAACACAGTAGCCAACCTCCAAGACAGCCCCCACCTCCCAGTATCCACAAACTTGTGTATTCCTCTCCTACATTGTACTAGGGTTGGTTTTGCGAACAACAGAAAGTGGAAAAAGTGATGGTGTGTCACTTCCAAGATTAGGTTATAAAAGACTATGGCTTCTGTCTTAGCCCATCCCTCTGTCCCTTCCGCCTCAATCACTTGCTCTGGTAAAGTCAGCTGCCTTGTTGTGAGCAGCCCTATGGAAAGTCTGATAAAGTGAAGAACTGAGGCCTCCAACCAACAGTCATATGACATAGCTTGGAAGAAGATCCTCCAATCCCATTCAAGCCTCAGATGACTACAGTCGCAGCCAACACCTTGACTGCAGCTTTGAGAGAGACTCTGAGCCAGAACGACCTACCTAAACCACTTCCAGATTACTGACGCATAGAAACTTGGGAGATATTTGTTTAAACTGCTAAGTTTTGGGGCAATTATTACACACCAGTACATAACTAACAGAGAAAGGAATGACAACAGTGAGTTTATTACTAAGTACATCACTCATTGTTATCTGTGTTGCCTTCCTGCTGGAAAACTTAACAAACTGGACGCAGCAGTAGTGATGGGCAGAAAGGTGAAAAGCTCCGTGGGACCCTTCTTATAAGTTACAGTCTTGGTCTGGGAGTAAGGTGCACAACCAGGCAATCCATAACGACTACAGCCTTTACGGCCTGTCTGGAATACCAATTCCCTTTCTCCACCATCAACAACTCCTAGGCTCCATTCTACCCACTGCCGTTAAGTCAATTCCGACTCATAGAGATCCTGTAGGACAGAGTAGAACTGGCCCATAGAGTTTCCAAGGCCATAAATCTTTATTGAAGCAGACTGCCACATCTTTCTCCTGCAGAACAGCTGGTGGGTTTGAACCACTGACCTTTCAGTT
Organism: Trichechus manatus latirostris; assembly: GCF_000243295.1. NCBI lineage: Eukaryota > Metazoa > Chordata > Mammalia > Sirenia > Trichechidae > Trichechus > Trichechus manatus. The sequence goes on along the minus strand of NW_004444016.1, from coordinate 7,845,137 downwards.
AGCAGCCAAGTGCTTAACAGCCAATGGACCACCAGGGCTCCTAGGCTCCATTCTAGCTCCAGCTAATTTCTCCCTAGAAATCTCTTCAGTATTTTCCTTCATTTCTTTCTCTGGCAGGATAACAAACAATCCCTTTTAAAATATTAAGAAGTATTTATTATGCTAATATGTCAAAGCCTATAGAGTAACCCCTCCTAGAGACGTTATCTTGTTAACTGGGAGACTAAAAGAAAAACAAATCTACGAATGGAATTACAGGCAAAAAAGTTGTTATCCTGGGGCCAGGGGCGCTTCTCAGCACTTCTTAAAACCAATATAGTTTATTAGATCCACTGTTGGCTGCAGAGAAAGATGACTAGCAACTCACCCTCCCATCTCAGATTGCGGGGTGGTTTTGGTAATGACAATTGTCTTTCCAAGCTTGGATTCCAGGTCCACCTTGTAGTCCCTGTGCCGCAGAAGCTCCCGCTTGACGGGCTGCACTGGTTTTCCTGGAACATAATGGGGAAGGGAGCCTCTCAATATCACAGTTCCCCAACCAAAAAAGGAAAATAAATGTATGAAATCCAAAATGCAGAACTCTACACTCATTTATATCTTTTTTGATTCCTGAAGAAAGGGATACAATGGGCACTTAAGGCTGCAAATAGGAAAAGCCTAACCACAGGAATAAATGATAAGCAATCCCCAACATTTTATAGCTTTTCTCCACTTTAAAGCCAGCAAGTCTAAAAGCAACATGTTTTCTATTCATTAACTGAGTTGAAGGGAAGAGTCTACACCAAAAGCAACCTTTTGAAAGAAGAGCAAGGACACTCAGTAATGCTCTCAGGCAGATACCCTAAGCACAACATAGAAAGGAACCTTTGGAGAGCTGCTTCAAAATAAAACGGAGAGTGGGTGGGGAATGGAACCATCATTTAGGAAGAACCAGTTATGGGCCAAGCATTATCATACATATTACATAAAAAAAGAAAGAGTTGTTAGTGCAAAGTGATGTGAAACTAAAATGGAAAAATGATGTACAAATTTGGAAATAAACAAGAAAATAAAACATTTCTTTTTGTCAAGTGGGATCTTTATGCAGGAGTGGAGCTCCAACTCCCTGACATTGTACAAGGCAAAGAGAAACAGCATTACCAAGCACTAGCTGAAACAGTAACACGGTTCCCTGATCAGTACTCCTGCTGTTCTCAGACTATGGGAGGGTCTTGACTGAGCCAGAAATATTCTCCTCTTCTTGAAGTAATTTCAAGAGAAAGAAGAGGTCCTCGACATCAGTAATGCACAGCAGCAGTACAAACCACTTAATTTCCTCTCTGACATTACTAAGAATTCCAACCTCTTCTCTGAACATCAGGAAAGCACCAAATGAACCAAGTAAAGAGAGGGCAACAGAGCTAGAAAGGATCTCAAAAACCACTTCAGTCCACCTCATAGCCCTCACCTTATACATGAAGAAACCGAGGATCTGGGGAGGCCACGCTTCGCCAAAGGTTACACAGGGTGGAAGAGGGAACGCATTTTAACTCCCCACTCGCTCTCCTCATTTCATCGCCTCTATGATACCCTTGGCTCTTGCTTGAGCAGGCACTCACCATCCTTCTTTTCTCTCTCTTCCGTGAGCCTCTTCTCAGCGAGCTTCTCATATTCATCTTTGTCCCACTTTCGGCGAAAGTCCAAGTTTTTCGTCTGCGGGGAAAAAAAGCACTCAAGATCCGTCGCTAACCGTGCCCAGAACCCTACAGAAACTAACGGTACCGCATCCTCGTTGCCAAGGTGGCCCCAGGTCCTTCCGAGAGCGAGCCACTCCGGACCCGTAAAAGAAGGCTGAGGTGGCCTCGGGACCCTAACCCGAAACCTCTACAATTCCATTGATCCTGCGCCCAGGCCTTACGGAGGAACTCTCGCACGCGGACCCTGGGGTCGCAAGGAGGTGTCAGGTAGCCAGTCCCGTACAGCAGTCCGCCTCTATTCTGCCCAGAGGAGGCCCCAAAAACCTCCCCCTCACACAAAACACCTACCCCACTGCCGGACGCCATCTTCACTGCGAAGTGAATGGGAAGCCGGAAAATGTCGTAAAAAGCAGCCTTCAGCCGTAAAGCAAACTAGTCCTCCAATAAACTTAGAGTGTCGTTTTCTAAACGAGCTCAGGACTGGAGGGCTTCTAAACTAGGTTGACCCCGCCTCTGCTCCGCGGAGATGGCGCAGGCGTAAAGGCTGTATGAAGCTATACGGAAGTAAGGGCGCCTGCTAACGTTTTTTGCCCTGGTTTTCAACACAATCGTAGAACGGCTGTTAAGGGATTTAGTTCAACTCCTGTATTTACAAACGAGGAACCTTGAAGTTCAGAAACATGGCCCTCTACTGTAGCCTAATCAACTTTGCATGCATTGTCATGAGTCTCTAAACCATGTTTAAGGCTAAAGCACTTAGAAATGATCTCCAAAATCTCAAAAGATCAGATTTCAATCTTGTCAAGTCACCTATTAAGTTCGACACTCAAGATCTTAAAAGAGACAGCCCAACCCTGTTGTTAACAATGGATGAGCTAGAGAGATACCAGATCAATCTGGATTCCGTCTTGCATCCAGTAGTTTAGCATCTCTGTCTTCAGGGTCTAGATGCCCCATTTGAATGGTGGTGTTGGCGAAGAATATACCATGCACGGCTAGAAAAACGAATAAATCTGTCTTGTAAGTAGTATAGGGAGAATGCTCCTTAGAAGTGAGGATGGCGTATCTTCGACATGTTATCAGGACGAACTAGTCCCTGGAGAAGGACATCATGCTTGGTAGAGGGTCAGTGAAAAAGGATTACCCTCAGTGAGATAGACTGACACAGTGGCTGCAACAGTGGGCTCAAACATAGCAAGGACTGTGATGATGGCGCAGGACCAGGCAGTGTTTCATTTTGTTGTACAGGAGGTTGCTATGAGTCGGAACCAACTCTAAAGCACCTAACGACAGATGCCCCATTCACCTGCATGCACTAGGGATATGGCCCTAAGCTATGCTGAAGTGTTTGCAAAAGTCAAAAATGTATGGAAAGCACTTTTTGCATCTTGTCTCTTTTTCTTGAAGCAATGCTATCACTCCTTTGGTTAACTCATTTCTCCTTCAACTGGGAAACATTATAATCATCCAACCTATAGGGCACAATTTAATCAACACGATTGGACTTGGAAAAGTCACTCATCAGCAACTCTCTATGATGAAGCACTCTAGCTGATGGCTTGCTGTATGTCAATTTTTAGAGACATAACAGACTGTGGCTGCTCTTTTCACTGAATACATAATCATCATCCCAAGAAGGTTCTAGTTTTCTAGTGTATACTCAAGCATTTTCTATGGCCTACTCCCCTGATAATTACTCAAACTACTACATTTAACATTTTATTTAACATATTCAACCAATTATAAAACAGCCACTACTATAGAAGGGGAGCTCTGGTGGCACCGTTGTTAAGAGCTCAGCTACTAACCAAAAGGGCAGTTCAAATCCACCAGCCGCTCCTTGGAAACCCTATGGGGCAGTTCTGCTCTGTCCTATAGGGTCACTATCAGTTGGAATCAACTTGACAGCAACAGATTCTATGTAAGGGCATGGAATAGTCAAAAGCAGTGACTCTGGCACAGAAAATGATCTCCAAAATCTCAAAAGATCAGATTTCAATCTTGTCAAGTCACCTATTAAGTTTGACATTCAAGATCTTAAAAGAGACAGCCCAACCCTGTTGTTAACAATGGATGAGCTAGAGAGATACCAGATCAATCTGGATACCGTCTTGCATCCAGTAGTTTAGCATCTCTGTCTTCAGACACTAGCAGAAAGCAACCATTGCCTCTTCTTGCTGTCCCCAAAAACTCCCTGGACAGGCCAAGGGCTGGTTGTGAAAAAATTCACCAGCCTCAGCTTCAGAAGCTGCAGTGGAAGGTTAAGTATCTGGGTTCTGACCTCATTTGCTCAGAATCCTCTCAACCTGAGGTGACTCTCTGAGAGCTTTGTTCACAGCAAGCATCTCAGCACCTGTTGGCAGCAATCAGTGGCACTTCAAACCTGTCATCTGCCTCTGCAGTTACAGCATGTCTCTTTATGGTATCAGTCATCTGCCCCCATGCAGAATAACTGCTCACACGAATAACTTGAGGTCACTGAACACAGAAGTCTTTACGGCTTTCTATTAATTCTGTACCAAGGAAGGATGGAAAAGGCAGAAAGCACTTGTCAACCATCCTGGCCAGCAGTCGTGATATCCATCAGGAACTCAGTCCTAGATGAAACTTTTTCTACAAAGAGTAGAAGACGGCAGTCAGGCAAGGATCAAGAATCGGACAGTCGTTTCTGAATTTCACCCACAAGATGTTCCCGTTTAATGGCCACCTGAAACATAAAGAACCATCATGTGACAAACTCGAAAGTGATACCAGCTCCTTAGCCACTGCTTTTCCAGATTCATTTTACTCTGCATCTGCTCCCACTAATTAAGCAACCAGTAGGAAATAATATGTGCTTCAGGTTGACGTGGAAAACATATGTCCTCAAGAGTAAACGGATTCAAATGCAAACATCTAATCTATATCTTTTGTTGATTAGTCTCAAAGTACCCATTCAGATTTCATCTGTCCTTCTGCCTACCTGGCCAATACTCATTGGCCGCAATAGTTATTTGGAGTAGATCTTCATTCATCTCTATCCCTATTAACCCTGGAGCTTTCTCCAGCCAGAAGATACGTATTTCTTAAAGAATCCGGGAAAAATAGAAACATTGATTCCTTCTATTTCTGCCTGCCCCGACTCACCTCCTCCCTGCTGGCAACTGAACGGAGCTTGATGACTCCTTCCTTCATTTCTTGCTCACCAATAATAACCACCAGTGGAATGCCCATGTTCTCACAGTAGTGCAGCTGGGTTAGTAGTTTAGGGTTGTTCTTGTATAGTAGCTCAGCCTGAAAAAGGTAAAGACAGAGTAGGAGGCTTAGAAGTGACCATAGCACACAAATCCTAGGAGTAAGTATTTCCAAGGAAACCAGAAGTAAGTGGCTGACCCGCCTATCCTAAGAAGCCCCTCTACTGAAGACTAAATTAAAAAGTTCTGGAGTTCCAACCTAACATTAAGGTGGAAATGGACCAGGACTGAATGCCACATATACCTAGATAGTTCAGATATCAACTGCACCATACCTTGATCCCAGCATCCCAGAGCTCTGCAATTAGCTTCAGTCGTTCTTGGAGAAAGTTTTTCTGCGGTGTGGCCACAAATACTTGGGTCTCTGTGGTCCGTACCTTCTCACCAAAAACCTAATACAAGAGAGAGAAGACAGTAAAACTAATATAAACTTTTTTGCATCAATAACTCCAAAACACAAACAGAGTCGTCAGGAAAACAATCCAACTGCACCTCCACAAACATGAGGGTTTTTAGGCCTCTGGCCCCACTCACCCATACCTAGGACCTACCTTCATTCTCTGCTCCACAATGGAGAAGATCCGCTCCACCCCAATGCTGAGCCCCACACATGGCACCTTGTGGCCCTTGGGGTCAAACATGCCCACCAGCCCATCATAGCGCCCACCAGCAGCCACACTGCCCATGCTCAGAGAATCCTTTCCAGCCTGATTTGGTGTCTGTAGCAGCACTGCTTCATAGATCACTCCTGTATAGTAGTCCAGGCCCCGGGCCAGGCTTAGGTCAAAGGAGATCTATGGGGACAAGGCTATCATCAATCTCAGATAAGACTTAGGACCCTGGGAGCCCAGAGTTCAGCAGGAAGCCCACTCTCAACTCATCTTACCTTCTCAGCAATTCCAAACAGAGTCAGGTATTCAAACAGCAGCTTCAGGTCCCCCAGGCCTTCCAGGACCTGCTTGTTCTGGGATAGTCTGGGATCCTGGAACAGTTGCTCTACTAGGGACACCCCACCTGGGCAGACATGTGAGGAAAAATAAGGTCTATTATTTTCATCTAGATGTGTTTCATCCAAATTTATCCCTAATGTGCTCCAGCCAGACCTATTCATTTTCTAAAAAAAGATCATATGACCAGGCACTCCTCTGCCTCTACCTTTGCCATCTGAAAACACAGAGTGCTTACGGTAAGTAAAAGGGGAATTAAATTCAGGCCAGGCTCTGGAGTTTTGCACCATCTCTGCAGTTTCAGAGGCAGAAGTTGTATAGATGTTACGCTTACCCGGGTTCTATCACAATGCTCTGAAAACCCTGGTTCTTACCATGACGTTGGACGTAATCCCCAATTCTATCAGCCACCTCAGGAGCCAGGCTCTTCTTTGTCACCATCTCATGTCTCACATCTTTCCAAGACATCTGCATAAATACCCAAACATTAGCTCAGTCTCAAGACCCTTCTTTCTCTAACTGCAAAAAGACATCTCACTTTCATTCAGTATGTATGTCAGCAGTAACTAATACTACATTCAGCAAAGTCAGAGGCAGCTTAGGAAATCCAGCCACAGTCCTCACTGCACAGCAAAACTCAGGCTCTGCTTCAAGATGTCACCTTACCTTCTCTAGAAATGTAGATTTGAGAGCAGGACAGAAACCTAGATGGGGTCTACTGAAGCATGCCTTCTTTTTTACCTTGTCTAGCTTGTCTATGGAGGAGCAGATGGCTCGGAACTTGCTTTCAGGAACACCACAGGCAGCAAACATCCCATCTACAATCCGCCGGTCATTGACCTGTGAATTCAATATAAGTAACCCAAGTACCCTGTCAATGCGCTTTCCCTCAAAATAATGGCAGTCCCTGCTCTCTTGACTCATAAAAGGGACAGAAAAAAAGTCTCACAGGAAGAGTATACAGAAAATGCAACAGCCATACTAAGCCCTGCAGGCTAAAGGGCTGGGCCACCTATGTTTTGGTACTAGCATCAACAGCACCACGAAAATCCAGACTTCTCACCTCAGTCCTCAGCACTGATCTCACCTTAATAAGAAAGTCCCCCAGCTGCAACCCACTGAGGATTTCACACATGATCTTCAAACATTCTGCGTCAGGGATCATAGGGTCAAATTCACCGGCAATGTCAAAATCCTACAGCAAAGAAAAAGACAGGAAAAAAAGTCTCCACTCATTAGCCAGTTCCCAAGGTGTGGCCTCCAGAATTATCAAGCTGCACTACCCCCCATCAGGTCACTTACACACTGGCAGAACTCCCTATAGCGGCCTTGGGCAATGGTCGGGCTCTCCCGCCGCCACACCTTTCCAACATGATAGCATTTCATCTTCTTCACTTTATTCATGGCCAGATAACGAGCAAAAGGGACCTCATATAAACAGGTTAAGGAGGAAGGATACTACATCCAAAGCTTAGGCCCTGTGCATAGACATTAGGGAGGACTAGGCCTCTAGCAATTGGATCTCATCCACTAGCCAGAGAACAAGAACCTTCTCTGTCTTATTTCTCACAATCCCCAAGCCTCAGCAGTGCTTGGCATACAATATGTATTGTATAGCATTAAATGAAAAAATCCTACCTAGCCAAACTGAAAGTTCAGCAGAAAACAGGAGAAGCAGAGATAAAAATGACCCAAGAACTTCAGGTCTGGGTCATTGCCTCCCATTCAGATCAGTTCTCAACCTTCTCAAAATAGTCAAGCTCAGAACCTGGATTTGCTTACAACTTCTAAGCCATTGTTTCTTAAGAGTGTAGGCCCAGATCACCTGCATCTTAATTACCCAGGATGCCTGTTTAAAATGCAGATTGCTGAGCATGCCCACCCCAGCTACAGAATTAAGAATCTCTGGGGCTAGGGGCCAGAAATTTGTGTTTCTGAAAGGTCCACCAAGGGATTCTGATGCACATTAGTTAAATGACAGCGCTCCAGCCCAGGCTCTGCTGTCAGAATTGCCTTCTTGGAGAAACTGGGAATAGAGGCCCCCAATGGACCTATAGGGTCTCAGAGTCACTCTCTTTTGTCACATAAATCCCTGTGGGTTTCAAAAGAGATAGGTCAGGCTCCAGCACTCAAAAGGATACAGTAAGGTCATACCGAAGTGACAACAGCTCTCCACCCTGATCCTTCAGATCATAGATGAGCACAGATTCCTCTCCATACTTCTCAGTGAGTGTTTCCTGCAGGGGTCGAACATAAGAAGAAATACAGTTCCAAGGACTCTAGAACACAGGCTACACAGGCTAGAAGCCCTTTGAGACACCAAAGTTAAGGTGAAGAAATGAGGTTCCAGGCATTCTTTCTTTTTCCCTTACCTTCAGCTCAAATGCTGGAGTATCCAACCCCTTTGCTCCATGCCGTTTAAAGCAACTGACAACCGTATCAAGAATTTTCTCCCTTACAACCATCTGCTGGGGGCTAAGATCCCTGGTGCCCTGGAACCAAAAGCAGCCAACAGGGGGCGGGCGGGAGTCAATTTAAGACAAAGAGTTAAACTACAGCTATAACCTAACGTCTAGAGATGAAGTATCTTGAGTTTAAATGACTCTGAGCCCCACTCAGCATTTCAAGAATAATAAAGAAATTTTTTTTAAAAAGTTTAATGTTTAAAAAGAACATTAAGAGGGGTCAGGGAAAAAGAAGTAGAGCAGAGGGCTGTCCTCCAAGGCACTCTAATGGTACAGGGTGGGGCAAAGGGCATTACCTTTGGGGTCTTGATAATAAAATTTGATTTCTCTTGATTTGGTTTCAGTTGAGACGTTAACACTGCCTCTGCGACCTGGCAAAAGAAGGAATGTGAGATGTGGCTCCCCTGGACACTGGCCAGGTGGACCACCAACATGCAAAGACCTTTGGCCCTGAGGAACAGGAAGCCTGAGCACCATTTATCTATCCCAATCTCAGCCCCCTCCCTCCAAGAACCCATGTTGTATCTGCAATATACATGTAATATACATGAGATCAGGTCTTCACACACATGGGTCTTCACTGTATTTAGAGTTTTTAAATGGCTGAAAAGACCTAAGCACCCGAGAACAATGAAGGCATAGAACAACCCACCACAACCACCAACAACCGTCTAGGGTTACAGATTAGTATGATCTTCTCCAGTTCTCAGTTCCCAAACAGCAAAAATAAGAATTTTTAATAAGGTAACTCTAGTCATCAGGCTTGGAGACAGGAAAATATAATTTGAAGACAGAAGAGAACAAGCCTATGGAATGAACAGGAATGGGTTTCCTCACTGAACTAAAAAAACCCAGGCTGGTAGGATGCTGCTATTGAAAATTATTAACAAAAAACCTGAACCCTGTCTTTCATGACAACACAAAGCATCTGCTAGGAATACAATAAGGTCTTTCAGAAGAAAGCAAAACAGAATTTGTGACTTTATTTCCTTATTGTCAGCAGGCAGTATGGCCTTCAAGAAATGGAATGTGGCAACTCCATACTTTGGTGGATTCTCTCCCCCAAGGGATGGCAATTCAAATCCACAATCCGTTATCTTCAATTCCAAAATGCAAAAAACCGAGACTAATTTTTGAGATTCATTTTGAGGTAAATTCTAATGTGAACTGCAGCCAGTCAACTTAAGCGGAAATATCCATACATTTTGCTTAAGAAATATTAACGTGCTGCCCCAGATCCCACTGAGGATGCGAACTCATATGTGGTATATTACCTTTTACTTTTCAGTTGAAAGTCTAAAAAATTGATTCCGAAAAACATGTGGATCCAAGGGTTTCAGATAAAGGATTGTGGATCTGCATTAAAATACTCTCGGTACTATGTATCCGTAGGTAAGTCATTTAACCTTGCAGCCGCGGTTGTCTCCTCAACTGAAAAATGGAAATAATAATAATCCCAACCTCTCAAGATTGCTTTGAGAATTAAAGCATTTAAAACGTCCAGTTGAGTGCCGGCACATGGTGGGCACTCAACAAAAAGTGACTGTAATATTACTGGAGTACATGCCATGAGTCCATGCTTTTATACCTGGAGGCCCTGCTGCAACAGACGGGAGCTCTCAGTCCGGCTCACCTGGCTATGAAAGCGGACCGCCCGGGGGCAGGCGGCGTGGGGCGGCCGCAGGATCTGGCTAAGCAGCGCAACCCAGGCCTTCCTGGGCAGGAGTCCGAGCTGGGGCATCCTGGACAGGAGACAAAGGTACTGGGAACGCGGCAGGTCGGACCCCAGGAACAGTGCGGAACTCTATAAAGGCGAAAATCGAGCACCAGGGAGAAGGTGGGCGCTCCCTCAACTCCCAAGTCGTGGAGGCCGCGCCTCTCAGACTCAGCTTTACCAGTCAGCTTCGATACTACCGGTAGGAGCCGGAAGTGGGTGGAAGTGCTCGGTGGAGGCTCTCTGGGCGAGCGGAGCAGCGACTCGGTAGCCGGAAGTCATCCGGGCTAAGACTGCGGCGACGGCGGCCGATCTAGATAGCCGGCAGCTCGAGTTGGCAGACGGCATGGCAGAGCGTGCGGCCCTGGAGGAGCTGGTGCGACTTCAGGGAGAGCGCGTCCGGGCCCTGAAGCAGCAGAAGGCCAAAGCCGAGAAGGTGCGGCCTGGGCTGCGGGGGCTGGCTGATCTGGGGAGAGGCCAAGGCAAGGCCAGGGAGGACCTGAAACGGGGTGGTCTGGAGAGAGGACAGGGATGTGGGGGAAGGGACTGGGCTGATAGGGAGTAGGTCTGGCTGGGCGGGAGGAGGCCGAGAGAAGCAAAGCTAGGCCCAAGGAGAGAGAGCTGCCCCAGGTCCTGACGAGGGAGGGGTATTGAATGAATGGCGGGGGAGAGTGGGGAGTGGCAGATAGATAGCCCATCGCCTCCTTTCCGTACACAGATAGAGGAGGAGGTGGCAAAACTCCTGAAACTGAAGGCACAGCTGGGCCCTGATGAAGGGAAACAGAAGTTTGTGCTCAAAACCCCCAAGGTAAATTTCATCCCTCTTACCGCCTCCAGTCCCATCCTCCAGGACGCATGTGCCTGTTTCTTCGAACCAACTCACTGAGGAGAATCTGAAATACTGCCAAGGAAACACAGTTGCTCTGGGCACTGGGCTGGACTGGACTCCACCTGGGTCGTTCTGGGATGACACTAAGTGATGGCAGAAACTAGGCCAGCTGGGTGCTCGGGGGAATCTGCCTGCTGCTGCTACTTCTTTCTTTCAGCAGATATTTACTGAAGGCTTACTATGTGCGTAACATGATACGAAGCAGTGAATATACCGTGGGAACAATATAGCCTGCCCTCAGTGGAGCTTACATTCTACCGAAGAAGACAGATTAGAACAAGTAATCCCACGTATGGATACATAATTACAAATTGTGATAAGGTCTGTCTTCCTGTGTTGAAATGTCACTTTTTAAGGTTGATTACTGGGGCTCTTAAGTTCATTGAGCGGTCCCTTTCTACACACAACTCATGTTCAAAAGTTAACGAGACAGTGTAAAATGCCAAGGCAGTGATCATCAAATGATTACTCAAACTATTAGGTAAAAAAAATTAATGAGGATGTTATGATAAGTCATGTGATGAATCTTAACATCACTAAAAGTAGGAAAACCAGATGTTATGTTCCTCCTGATGTGATGCAATAGGAAGTACACAGCACCACCTATGAAGTATTATTGCCAGGAGAAATTAAATCTAAGTTAAATCAGGCCTTTGGACCTAACTACCAGCTTGTAGGAAATATGGGAGATGGAGGAACATGTTAAATGACATTTCAGGGATATCATCAGCCAAATCTAGGCTGTGAGAAATTCTTTAGGACAAATGACCCAATTTCCTCAACAAGTAAATGACATTTTTAAAAAAAAAGGAAACTGTAGTAGATTAAATAGACATAAGAGACGTAATAAATACAATGCATGGACTACATTTAGAATCTGGTTCAAACAAGCCAACCATAAAAAGATATTTTTAAGGCAATCAGGGAAAATTAAACATGGCTTAAGCATTAGATGATATTAAGCACTTTCTGTTAATTTTGTTGATTGTAGTAAAGATATAGTGGTTTTTTTTAAGTTCTTATGTGTTAGAGAATAAATACTGACGTATTTGTGAAATGTTACAATGTCTGAGGTTTATTTTAAAATACTCCAGAAAAAAAAATGTATATATATATATATATTATATATATATATATATATATATATATATATATATATAGGCTTAGATGAAATAATAATTGCAGATGCTGATGGTTATTGAAGCTGGATTGTTCAATGGATATGTGGTGGTCCTTTGTGCTTTACTTTCTAATGAATGTTTGAAAATTCCCATAATATAATGTTAAAAGAAAGTGAGATGCTGGAGAGCTAATATCCACTTTACTTGTTGAAGCACATTTCTTGACATGTGACTCATATTAACAACACAAAGCTCAGTATTAATGAAAATAGTTTTGACCTTGAAGACCTCTTGAAAGTTTTGTCCAATGATACTGAGACATTATTTGCTCTTTATACTATGTTGGCATTTGCACTGAAGGTGCAAGATTTAATTTTATTGACTCTTGACCCTGAGTACACTCCTTTTCAATATTCTGTATGATGAAATGGAAAATACGCATAAAGCACTTCTGTTGCATTCCAAAGAAAGAAAGCATTTGTGCATTGTGTGAGGTGCAAGCTGAACTAGTTGCTTTTTTCATGGAACACCTTTTTTATTTGAAAGGACAACTGACACACAAACTATGGTTTTTCAGGCTTGGATATTTGGCAGATATTTTCACAAAAATGAACCAACTGAGCCTTGTCACCTCAAGGAAAGCATCTGACAGTATTTGTTGCCAATGATAAAATTCAAACTTTGAAGTGAAAGTTAAAAATTTAGAAAACTTCTATCTTCCACTGTGAGCTTGACAGCTTCTCAATACTTAACTTTCCTGATGAGATCTGTGGTAATACTAATGAATATGACTTCCCATAGTATATAATGAAATGTATCAATATTTGAAGGTCTGTTTAACAGTTAAAAGTGAGTATTTTCCAAATGACTGATGTATGTTATAAAATCATGCATAGGTAAAAGATACATCCAAAGTGCAAAGATAGACCAATGGATTTTAATGTAATGGTATGAAAAGTTCACTGATAGAGTTTCAGAGTCCACATTGCAAACAATCTTTAAAAAACTACTATTTACTTAATTTCAGTGTAGTAGAGGAATAGTCACAGTTGGCTGAAAAGTTTTTTAAAATATTCCTCCCTTTTATAACTGCATCTATGTGAGGCCAATTTTCTTAATGTACTTCAACCAGAACAACATATGACAACTGCTTGAATGCAAAAAGCACATATGAGAACCCAGCTGTCTTCCAGTAAGCCTGACGTTAAAGATTTGCAAAAATGTAAATCAGTGCCGCTCTTCTCACTAATTTTTTTTTTTTTTTTGCTTTGGAAAATAGTTACCTTTTCTTTAAATGTTATTTATGTTAACATTTAATGGATTAATAAGTATTTTTTTAATTTTTGCAGTTTTGGTTTCTAATACTGTAAATATTGATAGGTATAATCCATTTTGGGATCCGTAGTAAATTTTAAGAGTATAAAGAGGCCCTGAGACCATAAGATTTGAGAACTGCTGGGTAGGATATAAAAACCTAGACTAGGTGTTCTGACCTAGAAGTAGAACAGAGTTCTAGTCCTGACTGCCGTAAACTTGCCAAGTGGCCTTAAGTAATGAATTAACTTCTCAACATCCTGTAATTCATCTGTAAAATACAGAAACAAATTAGAGAACTAATAGTATTAATTAAGAAAAGAAAAAAACCTATATTGGGAGAGAAAAGTTGCTTGTAAAATGTGGAATTCAGTTAAGCCAGACTAAGTTTGCTTTGAGCCTGTCAGCAGGTAGGTGTGTTCTATTAGGCAGGGAAATGTTCTGTTATCCCAGAGAGTTTTTAGAAAAACTGCTCACAGAAAAGAGTTCTAAGAATTCTAGAAAATAGAACCAAGCTAAAAAGAGAATTGAATTTAGAAAGTGACAGCAAATGGATGTGAGAATTAATAGGGCCTCCACCCGGCAGCACCACAGAAGAAAGTCCTGGCAATCTGCTTCCGTAAAGAAGCAGTTCTACTCTGGAACACATGGGGTCACCATAAGTAGGAATTAACTCAATAGCAATAGTTTGGTTTTGGTTTTTTGGGTTATATGTACACCTACTCCTCACCGACTCTCTCATTATCCAACATTTTGCATTTATGACAATAGTAAAAGACCTACTGTCCGACTATTTTGCACATTAGAGACGTATGTCTGGCAGTAATGAATGCCAAGGTGCGAGGCAAGAGTGACACTAGCTCTGATGGTTAAGGTTGTGTGTCAGCTTGGCTGGGCCGTGATTCTCAGTGGTTTCGCAGTTATGTGATGATGTAGTCAGCCTCCATTTTGTGATCTGATGTGGTCATTGTCTATTTTCACATAACGCAGGTTTTTGCATAATGACCTGGTCTTTGGAATAACCATGTCAATAAGTGAGGAGTGGATGTACTTGTTTTACAACTTAGTGGCCTGTAGTAAAATCTAAGCTTGGTGCAGATTTGCTTTTCTCATTGTTGAGGTTAACCTTTTATATTGCTGGAGCTTATCATTCTCTGTTTGTTTTTAAATCCCATTCGTGGTTCTTTGGCAAATTTTGACTCCAAGGGCACAAGAGACTACAGTCCCCGGCAGATGGCAGTTCGGGAGAAGGTGTTTGATGTGATAATCAACTGCTTCAAGCGCCATGGTGCAGAAGTAATTGATACACCTGTATTTGAACTAAAGGTAAGGGATGGACAAGGAGAAATTGCATGGTGAGAGAATGGGTATATGAACAACAGAGAGGGTAATAGGATAGAGAGAGCTCCTGTCTTAGTTATATAGTGCTGCTATAACAGAAATACCACAAGTGGGTGGCTTTAACAAACAAATTTATTTTCTCACAGTTTAGGAGGCTAGAAGTCTGAATTCAGGGTGCTGGCTCTAAGAGAAGGCTTTCTTTATCTGTCGTCTCCGGGAAGGTCTTTGTCTTTTCAGCTTGTTTCCTGGTTCCTTGGAGATCAACAGTGTGGCTTGGCATCAATCTTCCCCCATCTCTGCTTCCTTAATCTGCTCCTTTTATATTTTATAAGAGATTGACTCCAGACACACCCTACACTAATCGTGTCCATTAACATAACAAAGATAACCCATTCCCAACTGAGATTATAACCACAGACATAGAGGTTACGATTTACAACACATATTTTTGGGGGACACAGTTCAATCCATAACAGCCCCCACTTCTCATGTGGATACAGACCAGCATTTTCTCCAGTGAGAAGGGAGACAGGACTGGCCTGGAGAGAGAGACCATGCCTTTTATTTACCTTGGTTGTGGCCAGCAGCTTCCAAAAGAAAGCCCTTCTTAAGAGTGGAAGTTGTTATTATGGCTAATGTCTTTGAATTTCATAGCCCCTTTACTAAGGATGTTTTCTAGGTATGTACAAACCTCACGCATATAAAGTATAAATATGCAACCAGTCTCCTATTGATGGACCTTGAAGTTGTTTCCAGTTCTTTGCTGTAAAAAACCAGATTGGATCATTCCCTGCTTAAAACCCAGTGCTCCTGTTGCATTTATAATAAAATCCAAACTCTTTACTTGGGCTTACAAGGCCCTACATGATCTGGCTGCTGCCTCCCTTTCCACCTTATCTCATACTGTTCTTCCCCTTGCACACCGTGCTATTCTGGTCTTCTTTCTATTCATGAAACATACTAAGTGTATTTCTACCTCAGGGCCTTTGTTCTTCCTCTTTCCTCTTCCCGAATCCCCTTTTCCCCCAGCTCTTTGCTTGACTTTAATTTCAGATTAGAGGTTGTAGATTTTAATTTCAGATCTCAGCTAAAATGCCATTCCTCAGAAAACCGTCTTCAACTACTCTGTCCAAAGTAGCCCTTTACTCTTATCACATCAACTTGTTTTACTTCCTTTAGAGGAATCTATCACTATCTGAAATTATCTGTTAATTCGTTTCTTTGCATTAATGTATTGCTTTTCTCTTCTGAGTACAGAACATCTATGAGGGCATGGATCACCTTTGTCTTGTTCATTGACATACACTCTGCTTAGAACAATGGCTGATAATAGTAGGCATATGTCTGCAGGGTAAATTCATAGAAATGAAATTGCTGAGTCAATAGATTGTATCCACTAATACTTTTATCATCCATTGTATGAGTATTTCTTTTTCTACACATTGGAATTTTCAGGCTTTTTAATCTTTGCCAGTCTGGTAGGTGAAATGTTACCTGGTTGGAGATATCATTGCTGTAACTACCTTAAAGCATTCTCAGTTTGGCTTTGACATTGTTCAAATCTCAGGCGTCATAAAAACATTCATGCTTGTTGATCTAGTAGCCCACTCCCAGGAATTTAGCCTCAAGAAAAGAAAAAAAAGCTATGTTCCCAGATACGTTTACCAAAATATTATGAAAAATTTTTTTTAATCGGAATTACCTAAACAGCTAACAGTGTAACACTGTCGTTGTTAGGTGCTGTCAAGTTGGTTCCGACTCATAGCAACCCTATGTACAACAGAATGAAACACTGCCCAGTCCTGCATCATCCTCACAATCCTTGTTATGCTTGAGCCCATTATTGCAGCTATTGTGTCAGTCCATCTCATTAAGGGTCTTCCTCTTTTTCGCTGAGTCTCTACTTTAGCAAGCATGATGTCCTTCTCCAGGGACTGATCCCTCCTGATAACATGTCTAAAGTTTGTGAGACATAGTTTCGCCACCCTAGCTTCTAACGAGCATTCTGGTTCTACTTCTTCCAAGACAGATTTATTCATTCTTTTGGCAGTCCGTGGTATATTCAATATTCTTTGCCAACACCACAATTCAAAGGCGTCAGTTCTTCTTCGGTCTTCCTTATTCATCGTCCAGCTTTTGCATGCATATGAGGTGAACACTAGGGCGAAGGAATTACAAAACTTCTTCTGAATGGAATATTGTGCAGCTTTAAAAAAATACTTCAACTGTGTCACAAAATGAAAATGTGATAAGTGGAAAATCAACACAAAATTGATGTTTCCTTTTGATGATAATTACATAAGTATTGAATTAGAGAGCAGAGCGAAATGTAGAGAAGTTGAAGTCAGTGATGATACAGTCATGACTTTTTGTTTCCAAAACTTCCTTTTATGTATTGTTATAGTTGTCATTGAGACCACATTTCTTTATTTTTCTCTAGGAAACACTGACTGGAAAGTATGGGGAAGACTCTAAGCTTATCTATGACCTGAAGGACCAGGGTGGAGAGCTGCTGTCCCTTCGCTATGACCTCACTGTATCTTTCTAAACCTGGGCTCTTGACACTTTGGATGGATTGGCTCTCACTGAGCTAGGACTATCTCTAGCCTCAGGTTTGAGGACAGGCAGACATAGGTAGGATCAAATATGAGGCCTTTGGCAATCAGGAATTATTTCCTTGAGCCGAGAGTGGGACTTTGGCTAACCAAAATATAGCCTTAGAAATCTTCCAGAACCTGAGTGAGACCTCAGCTTTATGCCAGGGTCCAATTCCGACTCTACCAACAATCCCCTGGCTCCATAATACCTCTCCCTTCCTCTGTCCAGTGGACAAAGTCCTCCTTAATTGGCCAACAATACTTTTCTCTTACATCCAAGCTATGTCAGCGAGCCATCTGCTTTGAGATCCCAGATGAGGCCCTTTTCTCTGCTGCTTGGCCCATCTGCCCAGCCCCTTGCGATGCTCAGCATAGCCCAGGGAGACACTACCAAAGAAAAAGGAGCCTTAACTTTGTTTGAGACTTTAACTGCCCCTCTTGATTCTTTCTGATATTCAGAAATGCTGTTACTCTTATGGGCGGTGGTTTAACTGGTACAGTGAGGGTTTAGACCTCAGCTTCTGTTGGTGGTGATAACCAACTTCCAGACTGGTTGTGATAGGAGGGACTTTCTCCTTAACCCTTTGTCGTCAGGTTCCTTTTGCTCGATATTTGGCAATGAATAAACTGACCAACATTAAACGCTACCACATAGCAAAGGTGTATCGGCGGGATAACCCAGCCATGACTCGCGGCCGATATCGGGAATTCTACCAGTGTGTGAGTGTTGGGAAACTGTGGGGCAGAATGGGTAACAGGCCCTCCCTCAAGCCGACAGAATCTATTGAATACTTATGGTGTCCTGAGCAAACTGGATGCCCCAGATAATGATAACTCATAGGTTTCTTTGGTGTTTTCATACAGATTTCAAAACAGCCCTGTAGGGAGGGCATGACAGGATTATTATCTGCATTTTACCCAGTAAGCAAACTCAAGACTAGCAAGGTGAAGAGATCATAGGGATAAGAAAGGTAAAGTCAGGACTAGAGCTCTTGGTTCATTGCTCTTTATATTAAACCACATTGATAGGATCACAGCAGAGGACAGGGAAATTGGATTTGAGGTAGCAAATCATCCAGATTGAAGGCAGAGCTTCTGGATGAGTAGAGAAAATGGCTGGCTAAGGACTAAGGATTGATAATTGCCCACAGCAGTAGGAGGAGTTGAGGAAGAAGTAAATGAGTGAGATAATGAAGGAATAGTCTAGCTAGAAAGGAAACTAGGACTGGTGAGAGGCCCAAGAATGCCAGAGTTTTCCATTGGGCTAATGATCAGACATAGAGAATGAAGTAGGTGTGTGCTTCAGTGTACAGGCCCTCATAGAGAACAGAGCTCCCAAGAGTCCTCCTTAAGAAGACTGAACCCTAACTGTACCTCTAACTATCCCTCTGCCTGCAGGATTTTGACATTGCTGGACAATTTGACTCCATGATCCCTGATGCAGAGTGCTTGAAGATCATGTGCGAGATCCTGAGTTCACTTCAGCTAGGCAACTTCCTGGTCAAGGTCAGAGCCAACTGGACTGGGAAAGCAAAGTTGGGCCTGGCCTCTCACAGGAGAAGGGCCTTGTGCAGAGAGACCAGTAGCCTAAGTGCACAGTGCTATTGAGGATCATGTGAAGAAATGAGATCCCCTCCTCATTCCCTACAGGTGAATGACCGGCGCATCTTAGATGGGATGTTTGCCATCTGTGGTGTTCCTGATAGCAAGTTCCGTACCATCTGCTCCTCGGTGGACAAGCTGGACAAGGTAACAACCCAGACACCTGACTCCTCTTTTTCCCAGATCCCACTGTGCCTTGGGAAATGGAAAACAAGTTTAGGAGAGAGAGGTACCTGCCTCTACATCCATAAGAGGAAGCTTAGTCCCAGGATATAGGTTGAAGTGCAGCTTCTGCTCCATTGCTGCCCCCAAGAAAGGTCCACACTTGGGGAAGCTGCCCAGGAGTCTCTGACTGGTGTCTGTCTGCCAGGTGTCCTGGGAGGAAGTGAAGAATGAGATGGTGGGAGAGAAGGGCCTAGCACCTGAGGTGGCTGACCGCATTGGGGACTATGTCCAGCAGCATGGTGAGTGGCAGAACCCAGCCTCCCCAGTGGTGGTCCCACTGCTGTCCGTCCTAAAGTTGCAACTCTTCCCTGTGTGTATGTCCGCACATGCATACACATGCATGCGGGTAGAGTCCAGGCAAAAAGCCAGAGTCCCTACCTTCTTTGTTGTCAGTCGTCTGGCTCATTAATCTGTCTCTCCAGGTGGAGTATCCCTGGTGGAACAGCTGCTCCATGATCCTAAACTGTCCCAGAACAAGCAGGCCTTGGAGGGCCTGGGAGACCTGAAATTGCTGTTTCAGTACCTGACCCTGTTTGGCATTGCTGACAAGGTGAGTCAAGTTGGAGGCAAGAGGGTGCCCCTAGCTGAGCTCTGGGGCTTCAGGTCTGGTACTAACCTGACCCTCATCTGGTACTGACCATGTCCTTGTCCCCACAGATCTCCTTCGACCTGAGCCTTGCTCGAGGACTAGACTACTATACTGGAGTGATCTATGAGGCAGTGCTGCTACAGACCCCAGTGCGGGCAGGGGAAGAACCCCTGGGCATGGGCAGTGTGGCTGCTGGTGGACGCTATGATGGGCTGGTTGGCATGTTTGACCCCAAAGGGCGCAAGGTGCCATGCGTGGGGCTCAGCATTGGGGTGGAGCGGATCTTCTCCATCGTGGAGCAGAGGCTGGAGGTAGGTCCTGGAGAGTGGGTAGATGACAGCACTTGAGCTGTCTTCTTTGAATTCCAAAGGGGCAGGTGTTATTGCTTTAGTCAAGTACATGTCTGAGCCCCTGGGATCCCTCAGAGGCCTGCCTTGGCTCTCTAGCACTTATAGTAACACCAAAGAAGCCCCATACGGCCTCCTTTGTTGCTGCTGCTCTTAACTGACTGGTTGCTTTCATCCTGTTGGAGAGCCTCTGGCAGTAACCTTCCCACTGGTCCCATCCCTTCTCTCTAGGGTAGAACCATGCATGTTTCCCAGTTGAGGTCACTGTTCCAGTAGGCATCTCATGTTGTAGGAACTATTATCGTAGTTACCTAGTGCTGCTGTAGCAGAAATACATAAGCTGGTGGCCTTAAAGAACAGAAATTTATTTTCTCACAGTTCTGCAGTCTAAAAGTCCAAATCAGGGTCTCGGCTAGGTCAATTCCTTCTTTGTCGGTAGGGGTCCCTTGGTTCCTTGGCTTGTAGATGATCCTCACATGGCATCTGTCTTTGTGTGTGTGTGTGTGTGTGTGTGTGTGTCTGTCTGTCTCTCTGTCTCTCTGTCTGTCTGATCTGCCCTTTTTATAACTCAGAAGTGATCAGATCTAGAACCCACCCTATTTGGGTATGATATAACTAATATAACACAGAAAACACTATTTCCAAACAGGATTACATCCACAAGTACAGGGGTTAGAATTCCAACATATATTTTGCAGGGGGAAGACACAGTTTGATCCATAACAAGTGTGAAAGCAGTTTTCCAGAAAAAGAGGAGGGGCAGCAGCAGCATTCTCCCCACAACATACACACACCCTGAGTTGTGCCCTGTGGCTGAAGTAGAAGAGACATAGTCTTTAGTGGGCAGATAGTAAGTAGGGACTAGAACTACCAGGGGTGGTTTGATTGCCCAGGATTGGGTTAATAGTGTCACTTCTGGATGAATGTTCTTGTGGGCTCTTAAGGTACTAGATGGAGATAAGCTCAAACAAACAAAAATCCCATTGCCATCAAGTCGATTCTGACTCATAGTGGCCCTATAGGACAGAGCAGAACTGCCCCATAGGGTTTTCAAGGCTGTAAATCTTTGTGGAAGCAGACTGCCACACCTTTCTCCCACTGAGCAGCTGGTGGGTTCGAACCACCAACCTTTTGGTTAGCAGCTGAGCGCTTTACCCACTGTGCCATCAGGTTTCCTGGAAATGAGCTCAAGATTACTGTAATTAAGCTACCTTGGTTTTTTCATTTGCCCTTGCCCTAGATTATTTATTTTGACAAGTCATATGTACAAGCCAGTCAGTTCATTTCTTATATTTTCTAAGAGCTATCCTGTGTCCAGTTGCTCGATGATGAGAAAACTGGGCCCCTGTCCTGGTGGAGCTTGCTGAGTTAGGCCTAGTCTCTCAGAATCTTGACTACAGCCTGCTCTGTTTACTCCTTGAAGATGTTATAAAGGCTAGCCCCGCTGTGACTCTTATCTGCCCATTTCTCAGGCTTTGGAGGAGAAGGTACGGACCACAGAGACACAGGTGCTTGTGGCATCTGCACAGAAGAAGCTGCTGGAAGAGAGACTGAAGCTCGTCTCAGAGCTATGGGATGCTGGGATCAAGGTACAGGTGGCAAGCCCCAGGGTGGGAGCACACTTGGGAGTACTGGGCACAAGCTAAATAAAAGCTCATATAGAGTGACTCCTGCCATTACTGTGATTTCTTGGGGTAGAGCTGAGAGCAAAGTGCCAGCCTGGGCCCCCAGAAGGTTTTCCCTGAGGGCAGCAGAAGCCAGCATTCATCTTCTCTCCTGGTCCTTCACAGGCCGAGCTGCTCTACAAGAAGAACCCAAAATTACTGAACCAGTTGCAGTACTGTGAGGAGGCAGGCATCCCACTGGTGGCCATCATCGGAGAACAGGAACTCAAGGACGGGGTCATCAAGCTCCGCTCAGTGGCTAGCAGGGAAGAGGTGAGGGGGCAGGCAGGAAGGCTGAGGGAGAAGGAATGTATTCCATGTTGGCAGGCCCACGTCCATTCAAGACCTGAGCAAAAGCCCAGCATTCATATTAGTCCCACTCATAAAGGACTTAATGGCCTAACACACCGTACAGGCCCAGTAAACGGGATTTGTTCTTATGGTCACGGTAAGGTAAGATCTCTGTCACCCTGTATACAGTGTCTTTCTGGCTCCCCCAAGACGCGCTGTCTACCCTGGGTTGTTTAATGGGTTCCTGTCCCCAGCTGAGCCAACTCTCATGACTAGGGGAAGGAGTGGGTGTTCAGGGAGCCGTAGAGTGGAAGGTGCTCACACCACCTTCTCCTCCCTTCCCCCACCCTGCCAGGTCGACGTCAGAAGAGAAGACCTTGTGGAGGAAATCAAAAAGAGAACAAGCCAGCCCCTCTGCATCTGCTGAACTGAGAAAACTCAGAGCAAAGTGGGACTGGCACTATTTGCGACTAAGATAAAACTCTGCATATGTAGTTAAACAGCTTTGCATATTTCTGTTCCAGCAGGAAGACCTGAAGAATAGTCAGAGCAGAGACTTTTTATTATAACAATTATTTTACTGGTAATCACTGGCAAAAATGGCCAGGTGCTACACCGTTTTCCATGAGGGCCCTGGGGGCCGAATGCATCCTATGCACCTCTGCTATAGGGCCCCGCACCACATGGAGGCGATGCCTCCCCACAACCAATGTCCAACCGTCTAATAAAATGCCGAAACCACTGAAGCCTGCCAGTGTCACCGATGCCTACCCCTGCCTTTCCCATCAGAGCCTGGGCATCCTCTCATTCAGGCCACTTTAGTGGTGGCAAATGGGAAGAAAGCCTTACAGTAGGCCCTACAGGCCCTTTCCCAGGGTGAAGGACGGCCCTCGGTTCTTGCCTCCAGCGTCCACTCGGTGCCAGTTCGTGAGCCACTTAGGCGGTGGGGTTGCTCGCATACTCACCCAGTAGGGTTTATAGCTTTCACCTGTGGGTCCGAGGGTCCAAGGCGCACGTGCGGTGGGTATCTCCACCCCCTTGGGAGGCGGGGTCGTTTTCAGAACCAATGAGAGATTGGGGGATGGAGAGACGGGAAGCTTCCAGAGGCCGATGGGGAGGAAGTTATAAAGAGGGTACGGGCGGGCTAGCGGGACGGCCATGCAGTCCAAGCGGGAGTGTGAGGTAAGTAGTTGGCGATGAAGGGGAGCCATCACCCTGCACTTGCGCAGGGCAGCGGGGCTACGGGGGTGCCAGCCCCACAAGCGAGGCGTAGATGGGCTGGGCGAACCACCATTCCATCCTGCTCTTTCCCTCTCAGCTATGGTGTGAGAGGGTGAATCCAGAGAACAAGGCGGCGTTGGAGGCGTGGGTCAGGGAGACAGGCATCCGACTGGTGCAGGTGAACGGGCAGAGGAAGTATGGCGGGCCACCCCCAGGTACGGTAGCCCCAGCCCCTGCGCCTGCCAAGTTTTTCCAGCCTGTACGGCCCCGACCAGCCCCTTTTGGGGGAGGGGCCTATTCCCAGGCTCCACGGTCAAAAACCCCTAACTACCCGGATTTAAACCCCAAGTAGATGAGGCACGAAACTGCTTTTCTATGGCTCCCCAGCCACCCGTCCCCTCGAGGAAGGGAGCCAGTTTAAAGGTGAATACATTCTGCGCCAGCCCCGGAGTTAGCTCAGTCACCTAATTATGCCAACGGCCCCAGAGTATGGATGTTGTACCCATTTCACAGGCGTTTGCACCCTTTTACGCGGGTCCCTGGGCCCCGAACAACCATCACGGTGTATGACGGTGCCCCCCTCCCTGCCCGTTTGTCCCAGGCTGGGTGGGCAGCCCACCGCCGGCCGGGTCGGAGGTGTTCATCGGGCGGCTGCCCCAGGACGTGTACGAGCACCAGCTGATCCCGCTGTTCCAGCGGGTGGGCCGCCTCTACGAGTTCCGCTTGATGATGACCTTCAGCGGCCTGAACCGCGGCTTCGCCTACGCCCGCTACAGCTCGCGGCGTGGGGCACAGGCTGCCATCGCCACACTGCACAACCACCCGCTTCGGCCGTCCTGCCCGCTGCTCGTGTGCCGCAGCACGGAGAAGTGCGAGCTGAGCGTGGACGGGCTGCCGCCGGGTCTGAGCCGCCGGGCGCTAATGCTCGCGCTGCAGCCGCTGGGCTCTGGCCTGCAGGAGGCGCTGCTGCTGCCCAGCCCCGGGCCGGCGCCCGCACAGATCGCGCTGCTGAAGTTCAGTTCGCACCGCGCCGCTGCCATGGCCAAAAAGGCCCTAGTGGAAGGTACGGGATGGAGGCTACTGGGCAGCTGGTTGGGGCCAAGCTTTTTCTGCCAGGCGCTTTACCTATACAAGGCAGCATAGCATGTCAATCTGCAAGATTCTTAGGGTCAAGCATGCCTGAGTTTGCGACCTTACAATATTTCCAATGGTGCTACCAGCTGCCACTTACCTAAACCTAATACTTCCGTGCATTATTTCCAGATTTAATCCTCAACACTCCAATGAAACAGTTACGTTTTCTCCCTCTTTAGAAGTAAGTTTGAGAAATGGACTTGCCCAAGGCAGTCCAACTGAGCCTACTTTTTATCCACTATAAAACTTGCTTCCTCACACTGTTGTGAGAAGTAACTTTTAGGACATAGTACTTAGCACATTTCCTGACTCAAACCAAGCGTTCACAGTAGAGGTTAGCTATTAAGATGGTAATGAAGTAGACCTGCCCCAACCAGTACTCCAAGGAAACTTAGAATGCAGCAAATATTACACCTTTATAAATAGTGATACCTGGAGACGTTATTTAACTTGCCCAAGGTCGCTCCAGGTGGAAATGGGGAGACTAGAAATTAAATCCAGGCCTGTGTGGCTCCCAAAGGCTCACAGGGTCTGGGGACTTAGGCCCAGGGCTCAGACCTGCCCTTGTCTCTGCCTCTGTCTTACAGGACACTCGTGCTTCTGTGGAGAGCAGGTGACTGTGGAGTGGCTCAAGCCAGACCTGAAGCAGCGACTCCGCCAGCAGCTTGTGGGTCCCTCCCTACGGTACCTACAGCCAGAGGGCAGCCGATTGGCCCTAGGCAGGAACAAGCTAGAGCCCCAAGGGGCTCGGGCTGCCCTGCAGCTGCTGTGCCAGCAGATGAAGCTGGGCAGCCCTGTGTTCCTCACCAAGTGCTTAGGCACAGGCCCTGCTGGCTGGCACCGCTTCTGGTACCAGGTGGTGATCCCTGGGCATCCAGTGCCCTTCAGCGGCCTTATATGGGTTGTGCTGGCCCCAGATGGGCAGGATGGGCATGAGGTGGCCAAGGATGCCGTGTCCGCACGGCTGCTAGAGGTGCTGAGTGAGTCTGGGGCCAGCCTTCTGTGCTCTGCTGAGGCAGGTACCATGGTTAAGCAGTGACCCCATCCTTTCTCCACAGGCAACCTGAATGGGTAGGCAGAGCCTGTATCAGTCCCCAGCCCAGCAGGCCTGGGTGGCCACCATCTAAGCCCAAAATGGAGAGGGGCAGAGCCCCATAGCACCTGGGGGCAGCTCAGGCTTAGCTAAGTTGTGATGAAGGATCTGGCCCTGCTCCCAACCCAGGGTCTAACCTGACTTGGTGGTCTTCCTTGGCAATTCCCCGTGTGACACACACACGTTCTTCTCCCTCCTTCCCACAGCTTAGCATGAATCTTCGTTTCTCATTTTCTTAATCTGTCATTTTGGTTAGATTTTATTTGGGGACTAGCTGAGCCAAAGGATCAGAAAATCTGCCCTTTGCCTCCACCACCTGGCATTCTGGTTTTGGTTTATGTATAGTTTCGTGTTTTTCTATGCTGGTTGTATTTATATTAAACCCCTAGTTGGTGTACACTTGTGTCTGTGCCATTTTGCCCCAGCTGAGAGCTTATCATCACACTGGTAGAGTGAGCAGCTGTTATGGGGCAAGGACCCTTCCCTACAGCATTGCCCTGAGTCCCGGGTCTGTGTCTATGCATCTTCTGAGCTGCACAGTGAAAACATACCCCTTGTCGATAAGTCAGTTCTGACTCATGTCGACCCATGTCTTACAGAGTAGCTTGCTTCATAGGATTTTCTTGGCTGTAATCTTTACAGAAGCATATTCCCAGCCCTGCCTTCCACCGTACCAGTGAGTGGGTTTGAACTGCCAACCTTTAGGTTAGCACTTGAATGCAATCCATTTGCGATACCCAGGAACCAGCTGCACAAAGGTATTATAAATATATAGCCTCTCAGGATCAAGCCCAGAAAGCCACTATTCTTGTCCTGTGAGTGAGGACCTGTCCTGAGAGTCGGCTCATCCCCTCAGTCACTGTCCTCCTCACTCTCTTCCCCACGTGTCGTGGAATCCTCTTCCTCCTCCCTCAGCCCTGCAAAGAAGTCATCGGTGCTCCAGGCCTTGCTGCTCAGGGCTCGCAGTGGCCCTCCCTTCTTCTTGCGCCGACGGTAGTCATCTACCACCACAGCCTGCAGCTGGGCCATGTCCCAGAACTTGAGGCGCTGGTCATGGCCACTGCTGGCCAGGAAGTGGCCACAGTGGGAGAGAGCCAGCTCCTCCACGGGCTCCCCAGCGTGCTGGCCTACACTGCCCACCACTCGGTTCGGTAGTATGTTTACAGCCCTGGGCAGGGAGAGAAGCGTGTTAGTACTGGCTGGCTGAGCCTGCCCTGCCCTTCTGTGACCTGAGGGCATTCCTGGCTTCTCTTACCTGATGACTCCATCAGTGGAGCCAGTGCACAGCAGACTCTCAGTGACTGGAACCATGCAGTCGATGGACTCAGCTCTCAGGGCAAAGCGGTCACTCGTGGCCCCAAAGCCATTCCAGTTGAAGAGGTAGATGGTACCTTCACTGGAGCCACAGGCCACCTTCTTCCCACACTACGGGAGACAGGGTAGACTGGGTCTGTGGAGCCACCTCGGACCAAGCCCCTAGCATACCCCTATTCTACTGTATCCAGTTGTACCTTCATGAGGGTGACAGAGGTCAGGTCCCCAGACTGAGGCTCTGACAGCAGCTCAAACCGGCGCCGCTTGATGTTGAAAACGCCAAGGCAGCCATCCCCACTGTAGAAAGCAGAGCAGTAGGCTTGGCCAGATGCTCCCTTTGAGGGAGACGTTTAACAAGGGGAGGAAAGAAGAGGCAGCTTTGAGATTGTACCTGGCTGTCAATAGCAGCTTCTTAGCCGGGTCCAGAGCCATGTCAGCGATGTACTCTTCATGCTGTCGCATTTCCATTAAGGGGCCCTCCTTCCGCTGGTCCCAGAGCCGGACACCACCTGTGTCATCCCCAGTGGCCAGAACATTCTCATCCACCAGCAGCAGAGTGTTGATAGGGGCCCTGGGGACACAGATGTAAAACTTTTCAGAGCAACTTTGTCCCAATAGGGACCCTCCCAGCCCTTGCCTGTCACCTCTTATCTGCACAGGCACACATGCATACAGTTGGCTCCCCTTACCCATGAGCCTTAGAAATGCGTCTTTCCAGTCGGCCCTGCTCCACATCAAGAATGTGGATGGCTTTGTCCTTGGAGACAGTGACAAGTTCTAGCGGGAAAAGGAGCCCAGGTCATGGTTCTGCTCACTGCTCCCTTCCCACCACCACACTGCTGGCTGCCTTCCCCAGTACTTACTCTGCCCATCTTCAGAGAAGACCACAGCCCGGCAGGACTTGAGGTGGTGCCCTGAGGACCAGAGCTCCTTGGTTTCTCCCTCTTGGCAGGAGTAGGAAAAGCTGAGGAGAGGGGATGGGGTTGTGAATGACCTCTGACCCCTCCTAGGATGAACGAAATGCAGAGACCAACCAGACCAACCTTCCACCTACTTACGAGTTCCTGCTTACACACCTCCAAGCCCAAGGAGCTTACCATCCCATTTTCAGTGAACTTCAAATGCTGGATCTTTCATTCAGTATACATTAATTCAAAGTACATTTGCTCAGGGCCTCTTTGTGACCTCCCTCCCACCCCACCCCTCTTTCATCCTTGAAAGACCCAGCCTGGGGAAAGAGTAAGTCTGGACCACTGTGGAGGCCAGAAATGACTGTTTAATTAATGACAGAAGACCAGGCTCAGAAGTTGAAAATGCAGAAATCAATAAGGCAGGGAGGGCTCTTGTTCTCCAGATCTGCAGGAGACATTATGACCAGGTGCTGAAAAGGAGGTAGGATCAAAATAGAGGTGGATCAGAGAAGCACCTTAAGCTGTCTGGAGAGGATCCCTAGTGTCTGCCTTAGAGCAAACCCTCAAAAAGGGCCAAATGAATAACTGACAGTAAACTCCAGGAGAGCAGCACTGGGTCTACTTGTTTGTCCTAGTGCCTAACACAATGCCTTGCATGATAAAGGTGCTTAATAAACATTCACAGATTGAATGAATGTTTGGGAAGGGAGAAGAGAGCACTGGAAAGCAAACTAAGGTGATGATATGTGTGTTGGATCTTGAAAAATAAACAGGAGTTCACCTGGCAGACATCAATATTCCTTCTAGGGCAGAGACAAGGAATGGGGAGGGTTCAAGTGGCAAGAAAGTGGCATGACTGAGTCTGGACAGATAGGCTGAACTGGGCTGGAGACCATATAGGCCACACAGAGGTCTGAATTTAATCCTATGGGGAAAAGGGGTCTCTTCAGAATGGTCATGGGGAGAAGTCAGGGGCCCACCAGAAGGCAGCAACTGAGGGTGGAGAAGGGGAGAACCAAGGGGTGTATTCAAGAGCCTTTGGGAGAGAGCATAGAACTTGATGACTGAAGCAACATGGGGTGGGGGGGTGGAGATCTAGGATGACTCCCAAGCATCTGACACTGTAAATATCAATAGTAGTAGAAGGGAACCAACATTTGTTGAACAACTGTACTCAAGCACTGTACCACTCTGTAAGGTAGGTATTATTAATCCCATTTTCAAAGAAGAGAAAGCAAAAGTTAACTTGACCAAGGCCTTTGCAGCTAATGAAGGAGTTGAAGTTTAAATTCATTAAGTAAATCTTTTTTGTTTATATAACCTTTTTTTTTTTTTAAACTGTGTTAAATATATAGGTAGCAAAACATTTGCCATTTCAACAACCTTCACAGATGTTCACTGAGTAAATCTGACAGCACAACTCTCCTGGTTAAAATCTTCAATGGCATATGTAAAAAAACTTTTTTACTGTGGGGTGAAGTCAAAAAGTTTGGAAAACATTTCTTTAGTGGAGGAGACAAGCATTCAAATAATTACACAAACGGATGTATGATTACACGAAACCAGCTGCCGTCTAGACTCATGGCGACCCCATCTGTGTCGCAGTAGAACAGTGCTCCGTAACGTTTTCAATGGCTGATTTTTTGGAAGTAGACTTCTGGGCCTTTCTTCCTAGGTGTCTCTGGATGAACTAGAACCTCCAACTTTTCTGTTAGCAGCCAAGCACATTTACCGTTTGCACCACCCAGGGATTCCATATGATTAAACCATTGTAGTTTATGAAGGAAAGGTATCTGGTGCCATAGCAACATCTAATAGGTAACTTAATTTAGTCTCAGGCATGGAAGAGGGAAAAGATGCTAAGAAAAGAGGGACAGTAGGTAAAATCAGGGCAAAGGAATTTTCAAGGCAGAAGGAATAGCATGTGCAAAGGAGCTGAGACTTCAAGTTCCACAAAAAGGTGAGGACGAATGAGTACACAAAGGGGAGAGCAGGCAAGGGACAGGTGATCAGGGCTTTAAAAGCCGAAATAAGGAGTTTGGACTTGATCCTAACAGCAGAGCTAAGCCATTGAAGGTTTTGTTGTTGTTTTTGCCAATTCAAGAACTTTTACATGTATAACTCAGTGACACTGACTACATTCTTCATGTTGTGCAACCATTATCATTATCCTTTTCTGAATTATTCCACCACCATTAACATAAACCCCAAACCCAAAAAAACCAAACCCACTGCCGTCGAGTCAATTCTGACTCATAGCGACCCTACAGAACAGAGTAGAACGGCCCCGTAGAGTTTCCAAGGAGCGCCTGATGGATTCGAACTGCACACCTTTCGGTTAGCGGCCGTAGCACTTAACCATTAGCCACCAGGGTTTCCAACATAAACTCAGTGCCCCCTAAACAATAACTCCCCTTTCCCCCCTCCTACCCGCCCCTCTAGCCACTAATAAGCTTTGGTTTCATATAAGTGAGATCATACAGTATTTGTCCTTTTGTGACTGACATTTCACTCAGCATGACAGTTTTCAAGGTTCATCCATGCTGTGGCATGTATCGGGTCTTCACTTCTCTCTATGGCTGAGTAATATTCCATTGTATGTATATAACATATGTTGTTTATCCATTTATGTGTTGATGGATATTTAGGTTGTTTCCACCTTTTGGCTATTGGGAACAGCGCTGCAAAGAACATTGGTGTACCCTTAAAGGGTTTTAATCAATGAAGTAGCCTATCGGATTTGTGTTTTTGAAAGATCAAAGAGAGACGAAAAGCAAAATAAAGGGCTCTGCTGAGCCTGTCGCAGTAAGCCGGTGAGAAATAACATTATCTTGGACTCGTTCTGGTCCTGCTATAGTCTCTCTGCTCCGTTATGACATTCCAGACACTCTGGCCTCTTTTCAGTTATTTTAAAGGATTTCTCTGCAGTAATTTATTGAAAGTCAAATGTTAAAGTATAGGATTTGTTGAGCTTGCAAACTTTCTCTTCTCCCTCCCCGTCCCAGCTCCATCCCCGGGGAGATTCCAGGCTGGGAAGTCCCCGCGCCCACCACGCCCCCAGCCCTGTCCGGCACTCACACGAAGACGTCCCCGTCCACGTCCCCCGCCGCCAATAAGTCGCGGGCCGGATGCAACGCCAGACCGCTGGCCGGGGCTTGCAACACGATGTCTTCCGGGGTGTCCCGAAACCGGGTCGGGGCCTCCGCGGAGTCAGGATCCTCCCCGTAGCTCCCATGCTCTGCAGACTTCTCACAAGAGTCCGCCATGCCCCCCGGGGTTCGATGCTGAACCGCCTATAAGCTGTCAGCCCCACGCAGCCGGAAAAGTGGTCCATGCCGCGCCTCTGCGTCAGGGGCGGGGCGACAGTGGGGGCGGGGCCGGAAACGGCAGCTAGGCGTTTCCGTCGGCCAGAAGAAGCTGGGTCAATCTCAGCTGCGCCGGAGGGGGTGTGCGCTACCGAAGTTGTTGTTGCTAGATGCCACGGATTCATAGCGATCCTGTGTACGACCCACTGCCCGGTCCTGCGCCATGCTCACAATCGTTGTTATGCTTAACCCAATTGTTGCAGCCACTGTATCTGTCTTGTTGAGGGACTTCCTCTTCTTCGCTGACCCTCTACTTTACCAAGCATGATGTCCTTCTCCAGGTACTGATCCCTCCTGATAACATGTCCAAAATATGTGAGACGTAGTCTCGCCATCCGTGCCTTTAAGGAGCATACTTCTTCCGAGACAGATTTGTTTGTTCTTTGGCAGTTCACGGTATATTCAATATTCTTTTCCAACACCACAATTCAAAGGCCTCAGTTCTTCTTCGGTCTTCTTATTCATCCTCCAGCTTTCACATGCATATTAGCCGATTGAAAACACCATCGCTTGTGTCAGGCGCACTTTAGTCCTTACAGTGACATCTTTGCTTTTTAACACTTTAAAGAAGTCTGTTGCAGATATGCCCAGTGCAATACATCATTTGACTTCTTGACTGCTGCTTCCATGGGTGTTGATTGTGGAGCCAAGTAAAATGAAATCCTTAACAACTTCAATCTTTTCTCTGTTTATCATAATGTTGCTTATTGGTCCAGTTGTATTTGTTTTTTTTCACCTTATGTTCAGGTGTAATCTACACTGAAGGCTATAGTCTTTGAGCTTCTTCAGGAAGTGCTTAAAGTCCTCTTCACTTTCAGCAAGCAAAGTTGTGTCATCTGCGTATCGCAGGTTGTTCAGGAGACTTCCTCCGATCCTAATGCCCCAAGGTAGGCTACCTCCTTATCCTGCTGAAGCTGGTGCTTGGGCTAGCTAGACCATGTGATGCTCACTCTCCTCCCTGTTCACTTCATGTAAAGTCATGAACTGTGTATAAGCCCTTTTCCCTCACCCTATACCATCCTGACAGTTTGGTGCTCCCTCTCACAAACCAGTAAAGAGGACTTCATGCTGTTGGGATAGGACAGAGGGACACCAGTCTTTCATGGCATGGTGGAACCCAAGGCCATGGCAAGCAGCAGCCAGGGTGGTCAGGAAGCAGCAAAAGCCCACACCGCGAGAAGACAGCTTGCAGGGGTCGTGGGTGTCAGGCAACCCACGCACATGCTCAAGTTGCTGCCATCAACACTCAACAGCTTCATAGCCAAAGGAACAGTGCTCTGTGCCCCTTCCTACAGTTTGGCTCCTGATGCTCAGCTAGACAGGCTGGCAGTGCTTAGAGCTGATGAGTTGCTGAAGGGGAAAATAGGCACAACTGACATTCTAGACATCCCAGTTACCAAAAGTTCCATAAAAACAGAAGCACTGTACGTGGTGGAGCAGATGAAGAGCATGTGGCCCTGTAGCTGGAGAGAACCAGTTCACATTCCTGTAGTACTGGGCCTTTTAAGACATCTTTTGTGCTGATGCTCACCGCTTTTTAAGGGGGATTAAAGAAGTGAGGCTAGGGACCTCAGAGAGGTTGTATGTACCACTGTGTGCTGAGAGTGACTCACAAAAGCTGCAGTGTGGTGTTGGGAACCCTTGTCACTCACTATGTGGCCAATAAGGGGGTCTTAGTCACTTCCACAAGGTTTGGTGGTACTAGCAGAAACTGAATTGTAAACTGCAGTCAAGTCCCAGGTTTTGCTCCTAGTGACCCTCTAGATATCTTCATCTGAGCCATGTCTCTGTGACCTTTTTCCCAACTCGGGCAGCTGCCTACAGCCCTGGGACCAGAGTATCATCTAATGTCTGAAATTAGCCATTCTCGTAGCTGTTGGAGTCAGGGACCAATTTCAGCCTCCAAAGTTGGCTTCCTCAAATAGCCCTGAAGTCTCTGGGTGGTACAGATGGTTAATGCATTTGGTTACTAACAGAAAGGTTGCAGGTTCAAGTCTGCCCAGTGGCATCTCAGAAGACATGGGTGATCTACTTCTAAATCAGTCATTAAAAACCCTATGGCACACAGTTCTATTTTGACACACATGGGATCACGATGAGTGGATTAAATCCATGGCAGCTGTTTTTTAATCAAGGTAGAAGTGATCAAAGGCAAGGCAATGGCTTAGGTGGCTTTCCATGGCACTGGTAAGCCTACTGGGCTCAGGGCAGGCAGTGGCACTTGGCATGCCGCCAGGAAGAAGTAGTGACCTCTCATGATGAGCATCAGACTAAAGTGCTGGCAATGAGCAGACAGGACGAAAGGGGCAGAGAAAGGAGGGCTGGAGTGATTCGAAGTTCAGGAAGGTCCATACTGGGCCTGGGCAAACATTTTAGGGTAATGAAGGGCACCAAACCCTTCTGGCCTATGACAGTGCTTTCTATACCTGCAGGGCCAGATCTGCCCCCAAGGCATATGGCCAAGGTTATCCCATCAGCCAAGAAGGCAGCAATTTGTGCTCAGCATTACCAAAGCTCCCAGGAGGTCACAGGCTCAAAAAAGGCTTTTGTTCCTACAAGTGATTCTCATTAGGTGCCTTCACCTAGAACCCAGTCCTGCTCAGCCTTAGGTTCAGACTGGCAGTCCCATCAGGCTGACCCTAATCCCCAGGGAATCTCTGCCCTGGGACTAGGCCCTGAGACAGGCATGAATAAGTCTGACATTGGAGACCAATCATCCTTATGTTCCTCTCTCCGCCTCTCACTCATCAATAAGGGTCATCCTTCCTTTCTCCACTGGGCACACTGGCTAGTAAACCTCCTTATTGTCTAGGAATCTAGAACCACAGCTTGGGAAAGTACCAAGATGATTTTCTGAAAGTGCTTTTATACAACCTGTGGAATTAACTCTCTTGGTGCTCCAGGGGTTCTGGAGCAAGGATGCTCAACACAGAGAAGATAAGACAGTAGGTAAGCCAATTTTAATGGAACTAAATGATCATACAAAAAAATTTATACACATTCAAAAAAAACAAAACACCCTGCAGCCTTTCTGGGAATTGTAGCAAGAAAGCAGTGGGGAATACATCCTTGTGGAGATTCTTCCTGGAGTTGGAAATGGTGATTAGTATTTTGGTCTTTTGACCTCAACCCTGAAATGAAAGGAGAAATGGGTCGACCTAAGATCAATACACTAAGCAGTTCTCATTGTTACAAAGAAAAAATGATGCTGCTCACCCATCAGCTTCCATCTTCTTCCTCTTCTCAATGATCTGCAAAAAGAAGAGATGGATCTTGGGTGAAGGGTGAGACAGTACACAGTACAGGGGAAACTAGCACAACTTGTACAAGGAAAGGTCATGGAAGCCCCACAGACACATCCAAACTCCCTGAAGGACTGAATTGCTGGGCAGAGGGCTGTGGGGACCATGGTCTCGGGAATATCTAGCTCAACTGGCATAACACAGCTTATAAAGACAATGCTCTACATTCTACCTTGGTGAGTAGTGTCTAGGGTCTTAAAAGCCTGTGAGCGGCCATCTAAGATACTCCATTGGTCTCATCCCTTCGGGAGCAAGGGAGAATGAAGAGAACAGGATACAAGGAAAAGATTAGTCTGAAGGACTAATTGTCCACAGCTACCAAGGCCTCCTCCGGACTGAGTCCAGTACAGCTAGATGGTGCCCTGCTACCACCACTGACTGATCTGACCAGGATCACAACAGAGGGTTCTGGACAGAGCTGGAGAAGGATGTAGAACATAATTCTAACTCACAAAAAGAAGACCAGATTTACTGGCCTAAAGGAGACTGGAGAAACCCTGAGAGTATGGCCCCCAGACACCCTTTTAGCTCAGTGGTAAAGTTATCTCCGAGGTTCACCGTTCAGCCTGGGAGTAGACAGCCCCATAAAACCAAATGAGACTAATGAGGTACAGCAGTCCAGTAACAAAAGGCAGAAGGGGACAAGGAAGCTGGTGATAGGGAACCCACGGTTGAGTAAGGATATTGTTGATGTGTTGTGAGATTGTTAACCATTGTCATAGGGCAACATTTGTAGTAACTGTTAGATGAGAAACTATTTTGTTCTGTAAGCCTTCATCTTAAGTGAGAATAACAGCACAATTGGAAGAGCGTAGTCAATGTCACTGAACTGTGCATGTAGAAATTTTTGAAATGGTGTATCTTTGGCTATGTGTATTTTCACCAAAAAAAAAGGTTGGTAAGTTAGAGGGCTGACATGTTGTGGGGTTGTTAACCAATGTCATAAAACAATACGTGTACTACTGTTTGATGAGAAACTATTTGTTCTGTAAGCCTTCACCTGAAGTACAATTTAAAAAAAAAAGACAGTTGACAGTCATGCTGCCAGTCTAAGCTCACCTGAGGCCCAGCTGACCCCTCTTCCACTTCCATGCATCTTTAACCCTCTGTCTGTTTCTAGGTCTATGGGTCAGTGTCTTCTCCCAGCTGGAGCCCTTCCACCCCTGAGTGCAGTCCCACTTACTGCACTAATCTTCTTCCACTGGCGATCAAGTTCTGCCTTGTCATTGGTTTCTTTGAAGCGCCTTGTTTTCCGCCCTTCCGACATCTTGATGCCATACTGGAATGCAGCCCTGAGAACAAAAAGGGTGGTAGGAGAAAGAAGGCAGCAGAGGTTGCACAGCAGTAACAATGTTTTCCCAGAGGGCCCTGTGGGCAGACAACTTATTTGAGTATGTCTCAGTCAAGACTGCATCCTCTAACCTGGGGTTAGCCAGGCCACTCCATCCCCATCCTCCTCCTCACTCCCTGCCCATATTCAGTACCAGACTCACTTGGGCAAAGCCTCCTTGTTGTTCATATACTCGCTGTATTCCTCCTGGGTATCAAAGTCCCAGCGGCCTAAGGGGCCCTTCTTGTTACCCTATTGCAGGACAGAATGGAGGCATGGGGGAGGGAAGAGAAGATGTCAGTGGAAATGGAATTTTGGTGGTAGTTAAAGCCAGACTCTCCCACAATCCCAGGTTCTCCTGGTGACTGGAGAGGTTCAGCTTTCACCATTCATAAATCCTATTGCTTAGTATGCACTTACTATGTGCCAGGCATTATTCTGAACACTACGCACATGTTTAATTCTCACAAAAAACCCTATGAAGTGCTAACTATATTTTTATCCATTTTCCTGATGAGGAAACTGAGGCATAAGCAGTAAAATAACGTGGCAAAGTCACAAAACTAGGATTAAACAAGGCTCCAAGATGGAATTAAATCATGCTCCTAACGACTGCAGTACAGAGAACAAGGGAAAAGTAGATGAGATTCCCTCAATGTTAGTAGTGTTAAGTGTTTACTACTTTAAGACTTAGAAGAAAATTTCAGTCCTGGCTAGAACAAAATTAGCTTATTTCTAAAGACTGTAATTCCTTCTGTCCTTTCTCCTTATGCACTAAACGTTTGCTTACTGCCTAGGATGGGAATCAAATTCTTGCACTTTGTTTTAGGAAATAAATATATTTTGCCCCTAATTTAGAGGTTCTTGTGCAGAGACTTTAAGACAGTTAAGCAGCCCATGGCCCCTCAATGCAGCTGCTCCTGTTGCTGCAGTTGAGGATGGGGCCCAGTAAATGAGACACAGATCGTTTGGGGATGGGGGAGGGGTAAGGGGGGTTGTGCTTCAGAGTAACTGCCAAAGAGCCCCACCCATCCTTTCAACTCCATACCTGGTCCATTTTGCTATAATCCACCTCCTCATCACTGTCCACAGCCATGTCATCCATCCTAAAGAAAAGCAACAGTTAAACACATGCTGCAGACCCAGATGCCAAACTTCATCCAGAAACCCACCCAACTATGAGGTTATACGCCTAGGACTGACCACTCCCTTAGAACTCCTACTCACAGTCTAACAAAATAGTTCAACCAAGTAATATGTACCCCTGGACTCCAGCAAATCAAATTTCCATCTCACTCTCCAACTTGTTCTTAATCATCCCAGCCTCCCTTCTGTAACAGGATCTTACTTACGTGGCTGGGTAGCATTCTGCATAACTGTTGGACATGCCAAAGAAATCTCCCAGCTGCTTTTTATCCTCTGGCTTCTTCAGCATATGCTATGTTAAAGAAAGTACTAGAATTCCACATACCCCAAAAAAGCTTCAGGCAGAAGGGGCCAAGGGCTAGAAGACCCAACATGAGAACTCTCAGGAGAGGGCTGTGAGCTGCAATGGGTCCTCTGGGGAAGGGGCAAGGCATGGTTTCATCCCTGTCAAAACTCAAGAGGGAAGGAGCAGGAGAGGGTGGGGAGAGGAAGGAGAAGTAGGGAGGCAGGAAGAGTTGAAAACAGAACAGTTTTCCTGAACCCCATAACACACTGGAATAAAGGATATGATTCAGTGCCTTCCCAACCAGCAGACCCGGCAAATTTCTCATTGATGGACTTGATCAACTCTTTAGCAGACCCAGGTCCTGGGGGGGGGGGGGGACACGACGCTGCTCAGACTTTGAGCCTCAAGGACCTCACAACCTCCTGTCTGCAACATACCACCAACCTGTGGCTTTGATCACAACATTTTTAAAGCAGCAGGACCCTTTTTTTGGGTTTTTTTATTGCTGTGCTTTAAGTGAAAGTTTACAATTCAAGTTAAGTCTCTTGTACAAAAATTTATACATACATTGTTATGTGACCCTAGTTGCTCTCCCTATACTGTGACAGCACACTCCTCTTTTCCACCCCGGATTTCCCGTGTATATTCAACCACTCCTGACCCTCTCTGCCTTCTCATCTCACCTCTAGACAGGAGCTGCCCACTTAGTCTCATGTATCTACTTGAGCTAAGAAGTACACCCTTCACGAGTATCATTTTACATCCCATAGAGCAGGACCCTTTTATCTCACAAAATTTTAATCAAACTCCTACTTTTTAAAAATTGAGCTATTCCGGTTGAGATAGCAGTAGGGTGCCCACAACACTGCCCCACTCAGCCTCTGCCTCACCTCTTTAGAATCCCAGGGCTAGAGGCATTATATCTGACAAAGCAAATACGCCTTGCCATTTCCCAGGGGGTGGAGAGAGCTTTAGACTATTCCGTAAAACAAGACATGGCTCTTATGACGACCCAAACCAGCTGTGAGCTCTTGAGTCAGGGGGAAAGTGGGACTGCTAGAGCCAACGCAAGATGCTCTGAATACACCCACCTTTGTCGACATCCATGGGCTGGAAAGAAACAGAAACTGAGATGAGTATCACTATAAAGGATTCCCACTCACCCTTTCCCAAGTCTGAATCAATTCCCTACTCCATCTTGCCCCCAATTCCAGGATGGTCCTACCCTGGGTTAGTTGACAGTGGCTGTTGTGGAGACATGAGGCACTTATATAATACAAGGGTCCTGTACCTAGGCTGGGCAGGCCTAGAGA
Organism: Trichechus manatus latirostris; assembly: GCF_000243295.1. NCBI lineage: Eukaryota > Metazoa > Chordata > Mammalia > Sirenia > Trichechidae > Trichechus > Trichechus manatus. The sequence continues at coordinate 7,806,707 of NW_004444016.1, read as the reverse complement.
GGGGCACCTCTATCACCCAATACCCTCATCTTACCTCATCATCTACTTTGGGCTTTTCAAAATAACTGTGCCTTTTCTTCTCCTCCTCTCTCTCTCGGTCCCGCTCCCGCTCCCGATCTCGTTCTCGCTCCCGCTCTCGGTCACGGTCTCTGTCTCGCTCTCGATCACGCTCCCGTTCCCGGTATCTCTCCCGCTCCTTGTCCCGAGGTGTCTTGGTCGTAGAGGGCACATAATCTCCAATGTCTTCAAAAATGCTAGAAAAGCAGATAAAGACCACTAGCTGCCAAAGTCACACACAATTCCGCTTCCCCTGGCCATTTCTCCAGATTCTCAAACTTAGGCTCCCAAAGCTGCCCAAAAACAAGAAATGCAGAGGCCCCTCCCCTCAGTTCAGGTGACAGGAGCAAGGATACGTACTTCATATCAGCTTCAGGAGGTTTCTTCTCTTCCAGCTTCCCTAGTATGTAAAGAGAGAAATGAGAAAAACACTACTCGGCCTCTCCAGTTCTGAATGCGCTTTTGAACATCTCTGGCGGGACAATCAATAGTTACCCACACTGTCCCTCCTCCTGCCTCAAACCTGATCACTGTTTACTGGGTGGGCCAAGCAAACAGAACCTGGGTGTAAGCATCCCCTTGCCAATAACCCAACTGCTCCCATTTTTCTCTGCTCCCTGGGAGCTTCCCAATGTCCTGGGGACAGAAGGCTCCAAGAGGTGCTGGTTCCATTCCTAAGTGCCCTTCCCCAACCCTCCAGGTACCTTTGTCTTTCTTCTTGAACTTCTTGTTGCGGGTACCCTGCCTCAGGTAGGAGAGGATTTGGGTGAGCTTGCTGATGACAATGTCATTTGTCGTCAGTGTGGTCTGGGCCTGAAAACCCCAAGATATGAGAATGTTATCCAAATGAGCAGGGCTCTCTTCATTCATTCATTCGCTTAACAAACTGAAGGATGAGTTGGAATGAACTAGATAAAGACAAAGAAAGATGCTGTGGAAGGACAATCCAGACAGATGAAGGAGCGTGCAGAAAGATGCTGGGGCAAAAGTGAATCGAGCACATTCAAGGCAAGAATGGTTGGAGAACAAATAACAGGGAGGTATGGTGAAGAACAGGCTGGAAAGGCCAGATGTTACAGGGGTTCATAGGCCATCATAAAGATTTTGTTCTTTATCCTAAGAACAATGAGAAACCATCGAAAGCTTCTGAACATTGATGAGACAAAAATTGGCATTTTCAAAAGATCACTCAGCCATGCGTTAAAAAAAATTATGGGAAGCAGGAATGGGAAGGTTGATGGGGAGACAGTTTCTTTCTGAGGTAAGAAATGTTTTAAAATTGATTGTGGTGATGGCTGGACGCAACTCTGATTAAAAACCACTGACTTATACACTTCAAAAGGGAGAAGTATATGGTTCTCAAAAAAATTGTTAGAACATATATATATATAGGAAGAGAACCAGAGTGGAAGTGGGGAAACCAATCAGGAGCGTTTTTCAATAGTTCCAGCAAGACATCATGGCTTAGACTGAAATGATATTGGTGGAGATGGAGAAAAGCAAATGGGCTCAACTGAGATTTAAGAGGTTAAAAAGTCAACGGAACTTGATGATGGGCTAAATGTGGGGGATGAGGCCCAGGGCAGATTCAAGGCTCATTCCCAGGTTTGAGGCTCATGTGACAGCATCCCAGGACTCAAATCACTCGCCTCCATAGTGGGGCAATCAGCCTTGCTGCGGATAAGAGTGGTGGGAATGTCCGTGTCAGCATATTCATCATCCAGGTCCACCACATAGGCCATGCGGCCTGGCAGGAACAGCTCATTCCGCTCGTATGCTTTGCTCTTGAAAAGCATGCGGTAAACATTGCGGCCTGAAAAAAGGGAAAGAGCAGAATGTACTCAATGAGAACCTTCTATAGTAACAGCCGTCATTTATTAAGTGCTTACTTTGTGCCAGCCACCATGCCAAGTGCTGTGCATGCCTTGCTTCATTCAATCTTCACAACAGCCCTATGAGGTGGGCATCATTATTCCTTTTTACTAATAAGAATACTAAAGCTGAGAGTTAAATGATTTGTCTAAAATTATATAGCTACCAAGTGACAGAGCAAAGAATGGTACCCTGGCAGCCTAACTCCAAAGCCTGACCTCCTATCAGCTCTTCTACACTGTCATCTCAAGGGCACTATATACCTAGTATTTTATTAGGCCCTGTGAGAAAGAAAAATGAAATATAAAGAAATACTGAAGATGATGGAAAAAAACAGCTGTACTAAATGCTGAATATGATAGGCACGTTGTATTTATTATTTCTCTTCCTCCTCAAAATGAGGTATACGTTAATCCTATTTTTACACATGGACAAATAAGCCCTGAAAAGTGAAGTCAGTTGCCTAAAATCACACACCTACTATGGTTTCATCATCAAGATTCAACCGAGGTGTCCCTGACTCCAAATTCTGAGCTTTTAATCACTAACCATGCTACCTCCCTTAACACATAAGCCCTGATCTGAAAGAACTTCCAACCTTGCTGAGACACAAATAACAGATATGAATACTTAAGTCCAGATTTGAGTTCTATAAGAGCATTGTAAGGGAACTAGCTGGTTTGGGAGCAAGAGAGAAAGAGGAAAGGAGGTTGAAGGAAGGAGAAGCATATCCTGCCCAGAGTATTAATTCCTTATATTTCACCCAGATTGTGCAGCCACTAATGCAGAAACTCTGTACTCACCCAGACGTGTTTTAAATTCAATCTTATTTTCAGGATCCTCATCTTTCCTGAAAAGACAAAAAATACACTTTTGCTAAATGTGTTCCTACTGTGGGTGCCATTCTTCTAAACTCTCAAGTCCTTCCTGATGTTTCTTACTTGGTTTCCTTCTGGGGCTTTTCCATCAGTTCCTCCTCCTCTTTCTCTTTGCTGGCAATCTCAGCTCGTACCTACCAGGAAAGCAAGTAGGTTTTAGACATTCATCCATTTTACATATATTTATTAAACACCCACTATACCACACTGTGCCAGGTGCTAAGGATACAATACTCAATAAGACAGACACAGTCTTCACCATACTGGGTCTTATAGCAAGAAAGACAAACAAGTAATTTCAACAGTGATGACTGCTATGACACGTAAAATAGAAGGGCTATACAATGGTGCAGGAAGCAGGAGGTAAGATGTGGGGGACCTAACCATATTCGGATGATCAGGGAAGAATTTCTCAAGGAAATAATATTTAGGCCGAGATGTGAAGGATGAGTAGCAACTGGTCTTACAAAGGGGCCAACTTTAGCCCTTTTTCTAGATGGTCTAAGCTACCAGAAGGAGCCTCCCTCCCCAACTCCCAGAGTCCATAGGAGTGCATTCAGCACCCTAGTACTACCGTTCACACACTCACTAAGGCTCACCTTCTGAAGCAGAGCAAAATCCAAGCCTTTCACCAAATGGGTGTGTTCCATGTCACCACCCAAGAATTTGGATTCCTGGATCAACTGTCTTCTCTTCTCTGCAGCTGATTTGTCCCTATAACAGAAGAGGGCACATTAGAATATCCCTTTGTGGATGGCAAGTACATCTTGACATGGCTTAGAATGGGCTCCAGAAAAGGATAAAGTGTGGTAAAGGGTTCACATCATGACTGCATGACCCTGAGATGCTGTGAGAACTATGGCCTCACCCAATGGGTACTCACGCCTCAGCAGTGGGGCCCACAGCCCTGTAGTTAGCTGTGGTGCTGATCAGCTCAGTTTCCTCGTAATCTTTGTTCACACCATCTCTCCGTTCTTTGGCACGGTCCCGGTACTTCTCAGCTAGCTCTCGCTCTCGCTCAATTTCTTGTTGGCGCAGCTTGGCATAATAACTATGACCAGAGAAAAGAGAATGTGTAAGGCTCACTAACATCTATCCCAAGGTCAGCAGAACTGTTCCTGTTTCCCTGTATCCTCACCCAATGCTCTATCGTAAAAGCTCATGTATGTCCTGATAAAACTGCCGGTCACCTCTTGATAGTCCTCAAAATCAGCACTACAGCATCTTCCGGCTCACAGTTTCAGTGTCACCTTAGGATACTCTGTCACTTCAGAACCCTCTAATGCCACCCAACTCTACATCACTTGAGTCTCTATAGGTATGAGAGACTTCTCCACACAGCAACCAGAAACTCATCTGAATGTGTCACCTTCTAAATTTCAGCTGAAAATCACTCACTCCTTGCTGGTACACCCCAAGAAGAGAGGAAAAACTAAGTACCAGGTCCAAAAAGTTTTGTATTACATAAACTATTGCCATTGAGTCAATTCCAATTCATAGTGACCCTACAGCACAGAGTAGAACTACCCCACTGGGTTTCCAAGGCTGTAAATCTTTATGGAAGCCAACTGCCACATCTTCCTCTTGTAGAGCAGCTGCTGGGTTCCAACTGCCAATCTTCTGGTTAGCAGCCTAGTGCTTTAACCACTGCACCACTAGGGCTCCTTCCGTATTGTATTATATAAACAATAATAACAATAGCAGCAGCCAAGATTTACTGGGTAATTACTATAGTCCAGGCCGTGGGGCTAAGTGCTTACATGCACTATCTCAGTTGAGCTTCATGATAACCTTATGTGAGAGTTATTTTCACTCCTCTATTCTACCCATGAGAAAATTGAGGATTGGAGAGGGTAAGTAAAATACTCAAGGTAAATGGTAATAATGAAATTAAAACAAAGGCAGGTAGGCTCCAAAGTCCTATAAGTTATCACTCCTCGCCACTAAGAAAGCAGAGTACCTCAAGACAACAAAGGGAAATCTCAGTCTTTAGTCTCATGGCTAGCACCTACTCTTTTCCCTTGAACACTATCCACCTTAAAAACCAACTCCTCCCTTCCTTCACCTTTTCTTTTTCCTCCTTCGTGCAGCTGGGTCTTCATCCTCATTGTATTCCCTTGGCATCCTAGGAGAGACAAGAAATTCATTGACAGCAAAATATCACCAAGCCCCAAAAAAGCAACCTTACGAACTGAAGAAAAGCCTAGAACACTAACTGAAGCAGCAGTTTCAATCAAGCAGAGGTCCATGTCAATAGCTGTAGACTGATTCTCAAATTTTAAAAAGCATCACAACTACCTGGAGGAACTATTAAAATTATATATCCCCAGCTGTCTACCCCAAAGAGTCTGAGTCCATGGGGCTAAAATGGGCCCAGAAATATGCCCACTTAAGCACCATAACTGACCCTAGTGTTAAGTGGTTCATACAACATACTCTGAAAAACACTGAGATCCCAGGTGTCATGGACTGAATTGTGTCCCCCCCATGATTCTTGATATTGTGTGACTGTCCACCGTTTTGTCATCTGATGTGATTTTCCTATGTGTTGTAAATCCTGTCTCTATGATGTTAATGAGGGGGGACGGGCGTCAGTTGATGAGGCAGAACTCAATCTACAGATTGGATTTTGTCTTGAGCCAGTTTCTTTCAGGATATAAAAGAGCGAGCAGAGAGACAGGGGGACCTCATACAACCAAGAAAGCGGAGTAAGACTTCCCCTGGAGCTGATGTCCTGAATTTGGACTTTTGGCCTACTATACTGGGAGGAAATAAATTTCTCTTTGTTAAAGCCATCCACTTGTGGTATTTGTGTTAGAGCAGGACTAGATAACTAAGACACCAGGCCATTCCAGTCTTCACTGGAACCTCAACTTCTAGAGGGAGAAAATCAGAACCACAGGCTTGAGCAAAAGGACCACCCTTCCAACTTCTAAAACATTATGGTTCAGTAGATTTTCTGTAGAAAGGAATCAGTATGAGCAAAGAAGGAATGGAGAGACAAGTTAGATCATCCCAAGACTTACTCATGATGACGTGATTTAGACGGTGGTGCAGAGGTGGGTGCAGCCCTTGGGGTCATGAGAAGTTTCCTGAAGTCTTCATTGGTGAGTTTTGATCTAGAAGAAATGTCAAAGAATTAAAAGATGGGTACCCAGTAAGAAATGAAAAAGGAATATGTAAAAAGCATAGTTAATTTTACTTGAAATCAGGGAGATACGAATTCAAACAAAAGACCACTTTTTCAATGAATCAGAGTGGTAACTATCAAAAAGTTTGATAAATCAAGTATGAGTAAGAATCTGTGAAATGGATACTCTCATATACTGCTGTTGGGAATGTAAATCAGTATAATTGATTTGGTGGGTAATTTGGCAGTATTTATTAAAATTTAAGTGTGCATATCCTTTGATTCAGCAACTCCATTTCTCTATACTTAGTCTGGCCAGTTACTGGCATACATGTAGGCATATGTGTAGGCCTGTGTTATGGATTAAATTGTATCCCCTGAAAACATATGTTGAATTCTTAACCTCTGTATCCATGAAGAAGACCCTGGTGGCATAGTGGTTAAGTGCTATAGCTGCTAACCAACGGGGCAGCAGTTTGAATCCACTAGGCGCTCCTTGGAAACTCTACAGGGCAGTTCTACTCTGTCCTATAGAGTCACTATGAGTCAGAACTGGCTCGACGGCAACCGGTTTGGTGGTTTTTGGTACCCATGAATGTGACCTTGTTTGATCAGTTAAGTCAAACGAAGTCATACTGGCCCAAGGAAACAACAACAGCTTGTAAAGGAAATTCAATTACAGTTTTGGAAATAACAACAACCTTGGAACAACTAAGTATCCATTACTTGGAGAATAACTAAATAAACTATGACAGTAATTCCCAAATGTGCGACACATAGCACTGATGAGACAAGAAATCATTTCAGCAGGTACACAGACACAGCATTAAATCAATTCACCCAATGAGGAACTTACTCTTTGCAATTGTCTTTTAATCCTTCACAGTACATTAAAGAAAATACAAAAATCAAGTTGGTGCTGCTTCCTCTGTTGTCTCCCTTTGCCACAGGGCATTTTTCTCCCCAAAATCCATACTTTCTTTGAGACTATAACCCTGGTAGGGCCCTGGCTTTATGCAAGGATCTCAGTTTCAACACCTGCATTAAGCAAGCCTAATGCCAGGTCTCCTGTAAACCCAAGATCCTTGGTTATCAAGATCAGAGATTCCGAAACATTGTTGCTATTGTTAGGTGCCATCAAGTCGGATCTGACTCATAGCAACCCTATGCACAAGAGAACGAGACACTGCCTGGTCCTGTGCCATCCTCACAATCGCTGCTATGTTTAAGCCCATTGTTGCAGCCACTGTGTCAATCCATCTCATTGAGGGTCTTCCTCTTTTTTGCTGACCCTCTACCAAGCATGATGTCCTTCTCCAGGGACTGGTACCTCCTGATAATACGTCCAAAGTAAGCAAGACAAAATCTCACTATCCTCACTTCTTAGGAGCATTCTGGCTGTACTTCTTCCAAGGCAGATTTGTTTGTTCTTCTGGCAGTCCACGGTATATTCAATATTCTTCCCAACACCATTGGCTTAGTTATCTAGTGCTGCTATAACACAAATACCACAAGTGGATGGCTTTAACAAAGAGAAATTTATTCTCTCACAGTCTAGGGGGCTAGATGTTCAAATTCAGGGTGCCAGCTCGAAGGGAATGCTTTCTCTGTCGGCTCTGGGGAAGTTCCTTGTCATCAATCTTCCCCTGCTTTAGGAGCTTCTCAGTGCAGGGACCTCAAGTCCAAAGAATGAGCTCTGCTCTTGGTGGTATGAGGTCCCTGTGTCTCTCTGCTAGCTTCTCTTTTATATCTCAAAAGAGATTGATTTAAAACACAACCTAATCTTGTAGATTAAGTCCTGCTTCATTAACTGCCGCTAATCTCACCGCATTAACATCATAGAGGTAAGATTTACAACACATAGGAAAATCACATCAGATGACAAAATGGTGGACAATCACACAATAGTGGGAATCATGGACTAGCCAAGTTGACACATTTTGGGGGACACAATTCAATCCGTAACAACCATAATTCAAATTCATTAATTCTTCTTCAGTCTTCCTTATTCACTGTCCAGCTTTCACATGCATATGAGGCAAATGAAAATACCATGGCTTGGGTCAGGCACACCTTAGTCCTCAAGTTTGATGTCTTTGCTTTTTAACACTTTAAAGAAGTCACTTGCAGCAGATTTTTCCAATACATCATTTAATTTCTTGACTGCTGCTTCCATGGGCACTGACTGTGGATCCAAGTAAAATGAAATCCTTGACAACTTCATTCTTTTCTCCATTTATCATGACACTGCTTATTGGTTCAGTTGTGAGAATTTTTGTTTTCGTTACGTTAAGGTGTAATCCATACTGAAGGCTGTAGTCTTTGATCTTCATCAATAAGTGCTTCAAGTCCTCTTCCTTTTCAGCAAGCAAGCTTGTGTCATCTGTATATCACAGGCTGTTAATAAGTCTTCCTCCTAAATCAGCAAAGACTTCCTGAAGGTCACATTAGTACCCACTTATCACCAAAGTTTCTAACACCTGGAAATTTCCCTTATTTCTTAACTTAGCCGTGCATTTACAGAGATGCTGATTATGTCTTACATAATACAATACTTAGAATGGTACAATACTTAGGAGGAGCAACATTATTTTGTTTTTGAATGCCCTTCTTTTTTCTTGGGCATTTTCTATCTAACAAGTGATCACTGGTTTTTGGGTTTTAGTAGTGATATTAAGTTTCCTACTTAAATAAATGTATTTGTTTTTAAGAAGGAATCAATAACAGTACAAGCTGTAGGTGGCTACGGCAAAAATTTGGAGGTGGAACACAATGAATGAATTTAGGGAAGCAATGAATTATGTAATAGCCGTACAATGTAATACTATGCAGCGGTTTAAATACTGCCATGAAAAAATCTCCAAAATATTGCTAAGTCAAAAAAGAGCAAGTAGCAAACTGATATATAATGTATAATTACAGTTTCATTTTTTAAAAAATTAGCATCCTTCCTATCAGAATTTCCTCTAATAACTCTCTTTACATGCAGATGGCCAGATCTAGTTAAAGTAAAGTTCACAGAGTTGATGTGGTAAGTGGTACAACTTTTTGGCCATCCTTGCTGACAAAACCCAAACCTAAACCACTGTTGCTGAGTCAATTCCAACTCATAGCGACCCTACAGGACAGGGCAGCACAGCCCCATAGGCTTTCCAAAGCTGTAAATCCTTACAGAAGCAGACTGCCACATCTTTCTCCCGTGGAGCCGCTGGTGGGTTTGAACCTCCGACCTTTCGATTAGCAGCCAAGCGCTTAACCACTGCGCGACCAGGGCTCCTTCCTTGCTGATAAGACATTCAGAATTCTTCTGTTATCACCACCACAACTCCACGCCCAGCTCATTCCCATAGCCCTACAACAAAACACTCACTGGTGGAAGGAGTGAGGATCATCCACATCGTGGCCATCTGGGGCCAAAGGGTTGGAGAACGGCTCGCCTAAAAAGAAGAATTGCATTAATTTAATCAATCTCTTATGTATCAGGCCCTGTGCAAAAACTCAAGGAATATAATAGTAAACGATACAAACGTGTTTCCTGGCCTCAAGTTGCTCACAACCTAGTGAGGATGAAAGGCGTGAAACGAGACACTGACAATACAACATAATGTGTTGAGATGGGAAAAAACAAGGAGCTGTGGGGCCACAGTCAGACCCCTAAATCAGCAAAGACTTCCTGAAGATCACAGCGAAAATACTATGCGGAAGATGAATAGGCGCAATTCAGGATTAAGTGATTGAGGTGGGGGTTTCCCGTCCTCACTTGGGACAGGAAGCAGCTCCGGGACAGGGTTGGAAGCTGTTCGGCCTCACTCCGGGCCTGACGGCCTCGCTGGGCTCCGGGCGTCACACACCCCGCCAAACCCCCGCTTAAGCTCTGAAGTCAAAGTAACGAGCCGAGTGCCCCGAGTCCTGCAGCGGAGAAAGGGCAGAGAACTCGAGCCTTACTGTCTCGCTCCGGCATTTTGTCCGCAGTCTTTCAACGCCAGCAAGGGCCGAAGTTCCAACAACACAGCAACGACAGGCTTTTCCCACAATACACCTCAAAAATCAACCCAGAGTGCTTTGCGTTCCGCAGCCTTTCCGCTTCTAGCCTCTCCCATGCGTCATCGCTATAGCAACCTGCCTGCTGGAACAGAAATTGAAAGAAGAGCTAATATGGGCACTAGAATGCTTTTATATCATTGGCTAAACTGTACCCCGCCTCCTCCGTCATCCAACCTATCGCAGAAGCTGGAGGGTGCCCTATTGGTTGGATTGCAAGACTAGGAGGCTTCTGTACTAGTGAAGATGGCGGCGGTCGCAGCGACTCGAGGGGTCGGGGCAAAACTGGCCCTGCGTGAGATTCGCATCCATTTATGCCAGCGCTCGTCCGGCAGTCAGGGCGTCAGGTAAGGCGAGGCGTGGTCAGCTGGACGGGTTTTGGGGACGCCAGGGTCACGATCTCCGCTTCGGGAGGTGAGGAAGCCGGCACCCACACCACCCGCCGCGCTCTCTCCGTCCTCGCAGGGACTTCATCGAGAAAAAGTACGTGGAGCTGAAGAAGACGAACCCCGACCTACCCATCCTAATCCGCGAGTGCTCCGATGTACAGCCCAGGCTCTGGGCCCGCTACGGTGAGCGCGTTACTCTGGGGGTCTGGGACCCAGGTGGGGGAACAAGGGATTGAGAAGAGAAGGGGCCGCCCAAGGTCACCCAAAAACCTGTGAAGAGACTAGAATTCGGACTCCAACCTTCCTGTTGACCTTGCTGCCGATAAAAAAATTTTTCATTCTCAGAGTTATAGGATGCTTTGTATCCCGGGCAGCATCTATGTGGAGATGGCCTCGGTCTTGCATAGGGACCAAGAGCTGTCGTTTTGTTTTTTTAGTTCAAAACAAGCTTCAGATAGGGTAAAAGAGATGCTGGTCAATTCCCATCAGTGTCCGTTCGGTTGCTGTCGAGTCGATTCCGACTCATAGTGACTCTATAGGGCAGAGTAGAACCACCCCATAGGGTTTCCAAGGAGCGGCTGGTAGATTCGAACTGCCAGCGTTTTTGGTTAGCAGCCTGGGCTCTTAACCACTGTGCCACCAGGCCTCCCCCAGCAGTGTAGGCCCTTCTAAATCACGAGTGGGAATTGCTGGCCCCCGTAGAGCATGAGACTCTTCAATAATAAAAACTTAAAATAGCGACTCCTTGTTGAGCACTTAATGCTGAGTGCTTTCCTGCTGAATCTCATTTAATCTGAACAAATCATATGAAGAGGTGGGTTATTTTTTATTCTCATTGTAGAGATTAGAAAACTCGGTCAAAACTTGAAGGAGCATATCTAAGGTTATGCAGCTAAGATAAAATGGAATTGAGCTTTTACATTTTTCTCCTCCTTCCTGGAATGCACCTATCCCAGACTTCCCTGGCTGGTTCCTTGTTATTAGTCAGGTGTGACCTTATATATCACCTCCTCAAAAAGGCATTCCCTGACGAATTATTTAACATTGCTCCCAGCCCCTTTTTATCATATAACCCCATTTTAATTTATCGCAATCGGAAATTATTCCTATTATGTTTGCTGCTGCATCCCTACCACCTAATGCAGTGCCCAGTGCATAGTAGGTACCCAGTAAACATTTCTATGTATTTAATAGTGGATTTTACTAACAGCTTTTAACTCCACCCTGCATTTGACCAGCCCTAGGACTTTGGGGTAGGGGAGTGGGGAGAGTCACACTTAAGGCAGATTAGTTCAGCTAACAGTGGACATTTGCACTAATAGGTGTGCTGGAGGAGGAAGAAAGGCCCTCCTTCCAAAAGCCAGTAGACAAGAGGGGAAGTCAGTTTGTGACTGAGTGTCTCCCAGGAACTTTAGTGTATCGTGCTAGGTTTATGCTAGATGGACTATAGGAGCCCGGAGAATGGGCCAAGGCTAGGCCCATGCAATGATCTGCTCACAGTGGTTGATATAATGCTTGCAAAAAAAACCAAAACCATTGCTGTTTAGTCAGTTTCAACTCATAACAACTCTATAAAAAAACAAAAAAACAAACCTGTTGCCACTGAGTTGATTTCAACTCATAGTGACCCTATAGGACAGAGTAAAACTGCCCCATAGCAATTCCAAGGCTGTAATCTTTACAGGAGCAGTCTGCCACATCTTTCTCCTGCAGAGCAGCTGGTGGGTTGAAACTGCCGACCTTTCAGTTGGAAGATGAGCACTTTACTGCTGTGCCACCAGGGTGCCTTTAAAAATGCCCACAATGCCCCTGGAAACTTCTCTGAAAGGCCTTTCTTCCCATTATGGCCACTCAGAATTGGCCAAAATTCCAGTTGGACCTGGGCTTCCCAGATTTCATTGAGACCCACTGGATAAATTCTAAGCATACCAACTCCACCTTGTTCAGATCTCTTTACTACTTTTCCTGCCATAACAAAATTGTAAATTACAGACAAGTCCCTTTTATTATACTTTCATAGTCCCCACAGTGCAGAGTAGATATTTAGTCACCTCCCTCTCTCCTCAGCATTTGGCCAAGAGAAGAATGTCTCTTTGAACAACTTCAGTGCTGATCAGGTAACCAGAACTATAGAGAACGTGCTACATGGCAAAGCCTGAAGCCTCAACTGAGGATTAAGAGCAGCTTCCCAAGCTTGGGCTCTACTGGACTGAGTACAATATGGAAAAACATATTCTGTTCTCTATAAAGCTTGTGAGCTTGTGCTGTAAAATACTGTCTCAGAATGTCCTTTTCCTCACTCCCCTACCCCACCCCTCATTGTTTAACCACTGTGGCAAAGCAGTTTAATAAAAAAAATAAATCTTTATTCTGGCCCATCAAAAGCCACCAGCTACTGAAGCAAGAAAAGGAGTTTATAAGGCCCCAGAATAAGTAGGCCAGACTGAGTTCCTTCTGATCCTCCTGCTTGGACAGTGCAGGGTGAAAAAGCAGGAGCTGGGGTCCAAAGATCTTGGCTTAGGTTTAGGTGTGAGAGCAGAGAGCATGAGACCTCATTATGGTTCTGAACCCAAAGGGGTTCCACTGGCTCCTAAGAGAAACTGGGCAAGGATGCTGGAGTGGGGGGTGTTGGGTGACATCAAGAAGTCAGGTCACCCATGGAGGGCTGTCTCCCGTAGAGCACGTACACGGTGCTGGAGCTGGGCTTCCTCCTCATGCCTTTCCAGAGCCTGCAGCCCAGACTGCTGCAGGAAGGCCTGGGCTGCCTGGGGACAGGAAAAAAAGGTATTCAGTGCCTGGGTCTCTGAGCCCTAACACTCAATTCCCACAGCCTTCAAGTAAAGCCAGATCATGAAGATTAGCCCACCTCCTGGAAGAGGGTTCATTCTTAACAAGAGGATGAAGGTTCTGACCCAGAACCCTTATAGGCCAGCCAGGCCCAGAAAAGTAACTATAGTTAGGACTGGAAGAGAAGGTGGCCACTGTGAGACCACAGGCTTCAGAGCAGGTGGACAGGGGACCCAGGCCAGAAACCTACCTCCGGCTGATACAGGAACAGCAGCTGCAGCAGCTCCAAACTCTGGCCCACTACTTCAGTGTCAGAGAAGGCCAGCGTGTCCAGCAAGGAGAGGAGAAGGGGCCCAGGCCACAGCCGCTGGCAGTAAGCAGGACCTTTCTCTGCAACGTTGCACAGAACTGTGAGCACCTGCAGACAGGGACATATATAGTCTGAGATCATAATAACAGCTAAAATATATGCCAGGTACTGTGCAAAGTGCTTTTTTTTTAAATAATATTTTATTGTGTTTTCAGTGAAGGTTTACACAGCAGTTTAGGTTCCCATTCAACAACTTCTGTACAAATTGTTCAGTGACATTGGTTACATTCTTCACAATGCATGAATATTCTCAATATTTTTCTTCTGGTTGTTCCATTTCTATTAACCTAGTTTCCTTGCCCCTTACATTTTCATCTTTGTTTTAAAGTAATTGTTGACTGTTTGGTTGTACCAAACACTTTTATTTATTCATTTATTTTGTTCATTGTTGTAGTTTAAGTGAAAGTTTACATTTCAAGTTAGTCTCTTATAAAAAAAATTATACATAGTTATGTGGCCCTGATTGCTCTCCCTATACTGTGACAGCACACTCCTCCTTTCCACTCCTAATTTCCCATGTGTACCAAGGACTTTTATATGCATGTTCTATAACCCCCACAACTACCCTCAGAGGTAAGATTACTATCCTCAATTATAAATGAGGAACCAAGTTTAAGGTGGTTCGTTGATTTGCCCATGGTTGGTAACTAGTAAGCAACAGTCTAGGGACACACACCTAGACTGGCCTGGTCCTGAAGTTGTACCACACCACTTGTCAGTTACCAGCTAAAGGCATTTCTGTGGGCTCAGGCCTGCTCCCACTGTTAACACTTTGGCTACCAGGTCACTCAGTGACCCCGATACCTACCAACACGCTCACCACATTAGATACTGGCAGCAGCTGCAAGAGAGGCTCAATCAGATCCAGGGACAGCAGAGAGGTACAGAAACTAGGACTGTTTGCTGGAAGGAAAAAATGTCAGGATGAAGCCCTCAAACTGGGGCCTGAACCTCTTGCCCCATCCTACTCACCTCAGCCCAAGCCATGAGGAAGTATCCCCAACTTAGTTTACATATCCAGGCCTGGGTAGGGATTGTTCATACCAGTTAGGTTGTTAAGGAGCCAGAGACCCTCAGGAAGCAGGCTGGGCTGTTTCTGGAGGAAGAATTGCAGAAGGATAAATAAGGCTGCCACAACACGCTCATCTCCGAACCGTATTTGCCCTCCCACAGCCTCCACTGCTGCCTCTGTTAGCAGATTACTGAGACACCGAAGCACAGGGCATGCCAGCTGCAAAGAGAAGTTGAGGGTCAGGTGTAAGAAAGAAGGGGCTACCAGCACACCAGAGGAGGGGCACAGTGTGAAGAAAGGTCCCCCAGACCTTGATCTGTCCTCTTCACCCACCAGCTCCAATCCTGCATCCTCAGTTCTCTGGACAGCCGCAGCCAAGTCCAATAGCAGCAGCCCCAGAGTAGACAGAGCCCCATGGGTAATGAGCAGGGCATTGTTGACCTGGCTAGGTAAACAGGAAACAACCAGTCAATCTCATCTTTAAGCTGAGAAATAGCTTAGGTCTGTGCATCTCCTGGGCTCCAAGAAGAGAGCAGCACATAGTGAAGAAAACTCACCACAGCAGTTCCAGAAACCAAAGTTCAAAACCCCAAGTGCCATGGAAGGGAGCCCCAGGAAAGGTCTGGGGCACTTTCCCAATTGACCCGTGTTACCTGCAGATGATGTAGTGAAGGCACCAGGCAAACTCCACAGCGACCCCAGGGCTCAGCTTTGGACCAGGCTGCAACAGTCGCAGCACATGCCGGGGGATAGCGGAGCCTAGGATGGAGCTGCCAGCAGAAGCAGGGCCGTGAGTAGGAAACACAGAAGGTGAGATGGCAGTTGCTCTTCCTGACAGCAGGTGGGAAAATAGCCATACCCAAAGCTTTAGGCAGCCAAACACAGTCAAGGTACACAACAGCTTTGGAAAGGACTCAAGCAGAATCCGGGGGCTACACTACTGAGTAGGTCACTCCCTACTACACATCTAGGGACACAATTTTACTTACGGAATGATCTTCTCTGGAGCTTCGTTAGCCTGCAGAAGTTGGGACAAGGCATATCCAAGGGCTTCCAGCACAGCCATATGGGGGGACTAGAAGCAGACAGGGTAGGGTTCTGACTGGAAGCTAAGCCATAAGGTCTTCTGAGACTTTCAGCCGCTTGGCACAGGGTAGAAGCTAGAACTACCTAATCAAAATAGGTGGGGTATGTGAGAAGTGAGGGGAGAGAATTACCCAGAGGTGGAGTAAGGAGGTGGACACTCACCTGGATGCAGGCAGCCAAGGCTGGGACAATGCCCTGTGGCAGGAGCTGCCTTCTCACAGCCTCACTCTCCACAATCAGGTTACCCAGTGTGTACAGACACAGCTCCTGAGAGTGGGACAACAAAAGCACTGCGCTTGGCCTGTCTCACACTAGGCTGGGATGGGGAGAGGGGAGTGGAGCAAGCCTGTCAAGGCTCTGGGCACAAGAGGGTGGGAGATGATTGGTGTATACTCGCTGTGGGCATCAGGGTTAGTAGGTTTTCTTCTCCCCTCTACCTGCCAGCTCAAAACTAGACCCAAAAGCACCACTTTTTAATCCAAACCAAGAACAAGGTAGGAAGGGATGGGGCTTACTATGAAGTCTGAGCTGTGACCAGAGAGGTAGGTGAGGAGGTAGGAAGTGGCTGGCAGGCAGGCCTCAGCCACCGCAGGCTGCTCAGAATGAGAGAGCTCATGCAGGCACCTAGCCGCCTCAAGCTGCAGCAGGGCCTGGTTGCTGGTCAGGAGCCCGATCAGGGTCCGCATACTGCCCTCCAGCCTATATAATGAGCACCAGAGTCCTGCTCGGGCTGTGGCCCATCTTCCCCCCTCCCCCCACTCTCTTCTGTCCATTCCCCAGAGCCCTAGCCACCCACTCACAGCACCCACACTGACCGGATGAAAGTTTGCTGTGTCTCGAGGTGCTGCAAGCCTCGACGAAGGTGGACCAGCGCCTTCTCTCTCTGTTTTCCCTCTGTCCCCTGCTGGGCTAACCGCAGGAACTGCTGGATCTGGAGCCCAGGGCAAGGAGAGGACACACAGTTGCCAGGAAGCAAGTCCTGAGTCCCACTCTGCCCACTTCACCTGTGGGTCCTCCAATACCACGCCATCTCCAGAACTTGCCATTCCCACTAATATAGCTAATAAGCACTAATCTTGCAGTGAACTATACAGAAGGGAATCAGAACTGGATTCTAATGCCAGCCCTGCTACTTACTCTACAACGGACCTGAACCTGTTTCTTCACCTGAAAATTGGGAATAAACAATATTTTACCCTGCCACCTTCATACAGGGTTATTTCAAGGATAACATTTAAACCTCTCAGCCTGTCTTAACCTACCACTCCAGCTATTCTCTCCACTGCAACCTACACTACAACACCCAGCATAATATGGCTTGTTGTTTAATGCTTCCAAGCTTGGCGTATGCTAGTCCTTCTACCTGGGATGCCTTCCCAGACCCTCACTCTCTTCAGATTCCAACTCCTGTCATTGCTTCTGGGAAATTAGCTCTTCCTGGTTTCCTCTGGCAGACTTAGAGGTTTCTATTGTGCCCAAGCTTCCTTCCGTTACAACAGGTATCACATCTGGGCTGTGAGCTCTTCAAAGGGACTGCTATCTTTTCTTCTTTGTGTCTCTCAGTGTCCAGCACAATATCTTGGCATAAAGTGTGCAAACAATGAATAAATGGAATAACCCAGACTTAAGTGCTTTATAAGCTATATATGTAAACATAGACACAGAGGATCCCTAATGCTTGCTAAAACCAGGTCTTTTATTTGTTCATTTGATAAATACTGAGCATCTGCTATATGGTGGATATTGTGCAGGCTGCTGGGTTTTCAATGATGACAAAACAGGGCATAGTTTATCATGGATTTAAAGTCTAGTTGGAGAAACAGTAATAAGCAAGCAAACAACTAGATAATATGATTAATATTCTGTAAGAAACAAATAAACTGCCAATACCAAAGAGGGCTCACTTTAGATGCAGCAAGTGCAAAGGCCATGAGACAGGAAAGAGCCTGGTATGCTGTCCCAGAAACTAAAAAAAGGCCAATGTGGCTGAGATGAGTAAGCGGATAAGGTTGAAGGTGGGCAGAAGCTAGACCATGTTGGGCTTTGCAGGTCACAGGAAGAATTTTGGTCTTTATGTGTGTTTTTAAAAGACCCATCTGATGATATGTGAATGAACTGGAGGGCAGCAAGCGTAGATGCGGGATGACCCGTTAGGAGGCTGCTGTAGTATCCAAAGAAGAGATGATGGTGGAAGCCGCGATGGTGAAAGAAAGGCTTATTAGGAAGTAAAACTGTTAGGACTTGATTTATATGAGGATGAGGGACAGGGGAATGTCGAAGATGATTCCCTGGTTTCCAGCTTTGCCCCACTAGGTGGACGGAGTTGTACTGTAGACCACGTTCAGGTTTGGGGGCGGTTCTCGAGTATTCGCGGGATGGGAAAGCTAGTGACAGGGTTCGGCGCCAGCTGGCGTGGATCGCACCGCGAACCCTGCCCCGTCCCCGGCCCCCTCACCTCGGCCCCCTCACCTCGGCTTCCCCGAGGATCGCGGCCACCCCTTCGGCTTCCTCCAGCGCGCTGTCTCTCAGCAGCCTTTTGCTGACCAGCTGCTGCTCCCTCCGGGCCTTCCGCAGCGCTGGTGGTAGAGGAAGCGGCTGAGCGTGGGAAGAGCGCCCAGGCCCCAGAACTACCCGGTCCGACCCGGGGGCCTCCTCACCCCATCTCCGACCGCCATACCCTCATCCTCTTGTGTTCCCTCACCCGCCCTCACCTGCCTCCCGCTCCCGCCGGCAGCGCCGTAGCTCTTCCACCCCGCAGCCCACGGGCCTGAAGCGGCCCTGCTGTCGCCTCCACATGATGGAGCTGGAGGAAATCCACAGACAGACAAGCAGCCGCAGCCCCGGCCAGGGCCCTGAAAGATGGCGTGACCCGCGCG
>NW_004444016.1:7770938-7788048 GCF_000243295.1 Trichechus manatus latirostris | reverse complement strand
AGGGGCGCGAAGTGGGAGTGGGGCGGGGCTAGGAGACCGAACTGAGGCCTAGCGCTGCGTAAGGGTGGAGTCTCGGGAGAGCTTCGCACCTGCAGGCCCCGCCCGCTCGGCCTTTGCTGTCTCTCCTTCGCAACTCTGGGAAAGAAAAGAAACTCAGCTTCGGCTGACACAAGCTAGTAGCGTCACCATTTACTCAGCAAACAAAACCTCCCCAGCCCAAACACACCCTAGACGAATTGCACCACGCCAAATGCTGAACGCACATCACTTCGTTGAAAAGTTCACAGCTATGAACATTATTCCCATTTTACAGATGAGAAAAATGAGACAAATACAGTTATCTGGCTGTCCTGCATAAAAGTGAGTTCCCATTATTTTTTAGGATAAAATAGTTATTTCACCGAGAGTTGAGCGGCACTATTTTTCTAAGCACTGGGGAAAAGTTAGTGAATTTAAAAAAAAAAAAAAAGAAAGTGTTCCTCACCCTCGAAATCCGAATGGTGCCTAGCTAAACCCTGCGTGGTCTAGTCCCTACACATACCTTCAGTCTCGACTGGCATCACACCTCATTGTACCTCTCCTGGGATCTTCTCTTCGTTCCCTAAACAAGCCCTGCTCTTTTCCTCCTGGGACTTTTGCACAGGATGTTCCAGACTCTGGAGCCCTGTCCCTGTCCCTTACCAGCATCGTTCCCTTAATTAACACCATCCTCAAGACCTCGGCACCAATGTTATCTACTCAGAATTTCAGGACTAGTCCCCCTGTTAGGAGAGTGTATAATATCATGTACTTCTCTTTCATAACCGTTTTCATACCTGTCGTTTATGGTTTTACTGTTTGATGTTTGTCTCCTCCCTTCCCCCTCTCCACAACTCTTCTAGGTTAGAGTCCTGGTGGCACTTAAGAATTTTTATTGGATGCATCTAATTTTTAGAAAGCTAGTACTTAGACAAAGGTACAAGTAAGAACAAATTGAGGAAAGAGAATTGTTCTTCAGATCAACTTTTTTCTCTTGAATCTAACTCTACCTACCCTTTGGTGTCAGCTGATGAAGTTTGCCATCTATTCCAAAAAACAACCAGTTAAATATCTGCAGACCATCATTCTGTCTTCCACACCTTCTCTCCAGGCCCAGCATCCCATCCCTGGGCAGCCATTTACTGAGCACTGCTGTGCATCATGTTCTGGGCTAGGGGTAGGGCCTGGACCTTGTCCCCTTCCTCATGTGACATGTGGCATGTAAAACCCACAATTTGCTCCCAGTGAGGAAGGGAAGTCCCACAACAAAAGCTATGTTCTGCACAGAGTGCCTGTTAAGACAGTTTGGGCAGAGGTAACTGTTACCTCTGCCCAAACTGTCTTTCTGCCCTCATCTGCCTGGTAACACTATTAATCTTATAAGGAGTAGTCCCCATACCCTGTCTTCTACATGCCTGGCTGTTCCTTCCTCCAGAGCCCCCAGGAGCCCATAGTTTCTCCTCTGTAGGAGTCTCCTTCACTCTGGACTGTAATTATGTGTCCCTGATTGCCTTCCCCAACTAGTGAGAGCGTTTGAGGGACTGTGTCTTGGTCATGTCTGTATCCCAAGGCGTGGCACCATGCCTGACACTTGGTAAACTGATGATAGGTGTTTCTTGAATCAAAGTGTGAGGTGGGGATCTTTACAGAACCACCATTGTCTCTTTTAGCTTGGATTCCCCCAACCCTAAAGAGTGCCTTCCCAAAGGTGATGAGCTTTGCTGAGGAGGCAAAGCCTCAAGGCCTGAGTCCTCTGGATTCAAAGACTCTGAGGAAGAAGAATAACAACACTAAAATCAATATAAGGAGCCCTGGTAGTGCAAACAGTTAAGCGCTTGGCAGCTTGGTGGTTCCAACCCACCCAGCATCTCCATGGAACTAAGAGCTGGAGATCTGCTCCTGTAAAAATTACAGCCTAGAAAACCCTATGGACAATTCTACTCTGTCACATGGGTTCACTATGAGTCAAAAATCAACTTGATGGCACCTAAAAACAGCAACACTAACATCAATATATGTGGCTCTGGGCCAAGGACTTTACTCACAGACAGTATTATTATTATCTCCATTTTACAAAGAGGGAGCCCAGAAACCTGAGACCCAGGAACTTGCTCAAGTCTCACAACCTCAGTGATAAGAGCTGAGATTACAAACCAGGCTGTCTGACTACAGCACTAGTGTATTTAACACCAATCTATACTCACATCTTGGTCCTCAGGGATGTTACTGCCCTGGCCTGGCCTTAGGGCATGGCTACCAGTATTAGGGCTTGCCCAACAGACACACAGAGCAGTGTGGTCTCAAAAGGCCTCCTTGTTTGGGTTGGGGACAAAGACACAGCTGCTCCAGGAATAAAGGGGAAGTGGGAATTTAAATGATTTTCATGCAGCTCTTTCCCCAGAAGTCTATAGGCCCCGGAATGTGAGGGATATGGTAAAAGCATGGCTCCTAATTTCACCCTCTGGGACACTTTTTTTTTTTTTTTTTCTTGGCAAAACAGATTTGTTACTAACTAATCCTCATTCAACATACTTCCAGCAATTCCTTCACTAAATACAGGAATGTGGCTATGAGCAGGGAGGGAGGTTTAATTAGTATCAGAAATATCCTACTTCCCATTTCAGAATGAGAAATGGAGACTGTAAGTGAGGGAATAACTTGACAACTTGTCTTTGATGAACACCTCTCCTTTTCAGAAAGTTATTACTTAAACAAAGGAGCAAGGAAGAAGAAAAAGAAAAAAAAAAGGTCAGCCTGAGACCAGAAGAACTAGATGGTGCCCAACTACCACCAATGAATGTCCTGACAGGGAACACAACAGAGGGTCCCTGATGGAGCAGTAGAACGATGGGATGCAGAACTCAAATACTAGTAAGAAGACCAGACTTAATGGTCTGACTAAGACTGGAGGTTTCCTGGAAAGCATGGCCCCTGGTCTCTCCATCACCCCAGAACTAAAACAACTTCCAAGGCTACCTCTTCAGACAGGGATTGGTCTGGACTGTGGGACAAAAACTGATACTCGTGAAGAATGTGCCTCTGAGACAAGTAGATATAAGAGACCAAAGGGGCGGCTTCTGTCCAAAGGTGAGAGGGGAAGGCAGAGAGAGTTGGGAGCTGGTTGAATGTTCATGGGGAATCAGGGGCAGAAGGGAGGAGTGTGCTGTCGCAGAATGGGGTGAACAGTTGGGGTCTCATAACAATGTATGTTTAAAAAAAAAAAGAAAATTCTGTATGGGAGACCAACTTGAAATGTAAACTTCATTTAATTACATCAATTTAAAAAAATGGGAAAAGAAGAAGAAAAAAAAAAAAACGTACAGGAGTTGTACTTCAGACCAACTTTCTTCTCTGGAACCCAATTCTACTCCTTGGAGTCAATAGATAAAGTTTACAGTCTCTTAGAAAAGACAGCCAGTTAAATATCTTAGGATATTCAGGGGATTGGACTTGGGAGGCTGGTGGACAATAGTAACCAAGACTAGGGAATAATGGTGGAGGTGAACCCTTCCTGAGCTGAGGTCGCTGGGGATGGGGCCAGGAGATCAGAGTCCTGGCCTTAGGCACCGGGAATTGTCCCTTTCTCATACTCACAGTAGAGAGCCTGGGGGCCACTGAGTCATCCTGGCACTGCCTGGGTCCAAACGCCCTGGATGCCCTGAAGAATACTTCCTGTCACGGGCCCTCTTCCACTGCAAAATTGCCCGGAAGGGAAGTGAGGGGGCTGGTTGGGAGGAAGGGGTGGGGAGGGGACTGGCATTCATCCGAGGAGGAAACGGTGAAAACACAGGGTTACTTAAATTCTTAGAGTCCTCAGGAATTGGGACAGATCCGCGTGCGGAATCCTGCGAGTGCCCTTGTAAAGGAAAGAAGCCAAAGCCCTTTCCAGAGTGCGTCAAGGGTGTAGAGGCTCCGAAGCCCCTTAGGCCATGGTGAGTGTTGCGTCTGCGGGCAGAGGAATGCAAGGGGATCCTCAGGGGCGGGCTCGGACGGCCTTGACCTCCGCTCTCTCCCCAGGAGCTCTCGCCCAGCCTGTTGCTGCTGTTGCTGCTGCCGCCGCAGCTGGCCGCTTCGGAGGCCACGCCGGAGCCGTGCGAGCTGGACGATGAAGATTACCGTTGCGCCTGCAACTTCACGGATCCGCAGCCTGACTGGTCCAGTGGAATCCAGTGTATGGTTGCCGTCGAGGTGGAGATCCGTGCCGGTGGACACAGCCTGGACAAGTATCTAAAGCACGCGGATCCTGACTCGCAGCAGTACGCTGACATGATAAAGGCTCTGCGCTTGCGGCGGCTCACCGTGGGCGCTGCCCGGGTTCCTGCCCGGCTCCTGTTCGCAGTCCTTCGTGCGCTCGGTTACTCCCGCCTCAAGGAACTGACGCTGGAGGACCTGGAGGTAACCGGCACCTATCCGCCGCCGCCTCTGGAAGCCACAGGGCCTGCGCTCTCCACCCTCCGCCTGCGCAACGTGTCGTGGGCCACGGGGGGTGCCTGGCTGGCCGAACTGCAAAAGTGGCTCAAGCCAAACCTCAAGGTACTGAGCATTGCGCAAACACACCCGCTTGCTTTATCTTGCGAGCAGTTCCGCACCTTCCCGACTCTCACCACCCTAGACTTGTCGGACAACCCTGGACTGGGCGAGCGCGGGCTGGCTGCGGCCCTCTGTCCTCACAAGTTCCCCGCCCTCCAGGATCTGGGGCTGCGCAACACAGGGATGGAGACTCCCAACGGCGTGTGTGCGGTGCTGGCGGCGGCTGCTGTGCAGCCTCACCGCCTAGACCTCAGCCAGAACGCGCTGCGCGCCACCGCAAACCCCGGCGGCCCTAGGTGCGTCTGGCCCAGCACATTGAGCTCTCTCAACCTGTCATTCGCTGGACTGGAGCAGGTACCTAACGGACTGCCGGCCAAGCTCAGCGTGCTGGATCTCAGCTGCAACCGGCTGATCAGGGCGCCGCGGCCAGATGAACTGCCCCAGATGGAAAACCTGATACTGGACGGGAATCCCTTCCGGGACCTTGGAGACCCCAAACCCCAGCAGGATACAATGAACTCTAGTGTGCCCCTAGCCTGTGTGCACTCGCTCCTGGCCATAGGAATATCAGGAACCTTGGCACTGCTCCAAGGGGTCAGGGGCTTCGTCTAGGTCCCAGGGGGATCAGAGTGAATGGACTCAAGTTGCACTGACTGGGGAGGGTGGGGGGAGGGCTGTCAGCAGGAGGTCTCTACTAACCAACCCTCTACCCCACTTTATTAATATCTTAAACAGATGACCCCCGTGTTATCCATTCAACAGATCTTTACTGGGTATCTACTAGATGCTGGGCCTGGAATCCATACTTTGACTTTCTTCATCCTACCTCCCTAGGTACCCTACCCCCCTACCCCAAGGAAAGAACTACAGAGGAAGATGAGGCAAGGAAAAGGTCTGTATGTGAGGCGGGGGGGTGGGGGAGCTTCATAAGTTTCTGTACAATCAGGGATTTCTGATAAAATACTGGCAACTGGATTATTAATAGATGTTTGAATGGTAAACATTCCTGGAAGATACAGAATGTTTTCTCCCTCGTGCACTCCCAGAAACATCTGCTCCCGCTCAAGGGTAATAAAACTCAGATCCATTTGCTTACATACACACAAACACACACACACACTCATTCTGTCTTTCTGTCTCTTCCCTTCTTGCTCTCTGTCTTCCCCATCCCCCAAGAGAGGAAGGACAGCTGTATCACCTGTCTGATATAAGCAACGAGTTCCGTAACTTCAGGGGTCTTCTGTGGTGTAAACGCCCTCTGCACACACAGGTACCCTGGCTTCCACCAAGACACCCCATGAGAAATTGGAACATGGGGAACTGATGCAAGCTGCTCTGGGATTAAACAGTCCATCTCTGAACTGAAGATATTGTGATTCTGTTAGTACATATGTGTATAACTATGGCAGGCTGTCTTTTTAACTAGCAAATAGGGTAACATCTCAGACCCTTCACAGGGTCTTAACAGTCTGGACCCTCTGAACCACATTAACTCAGACATCTAAGAGGGTGGTCAAGGAATGCAGTTCCTTTTTCAAGTGTCTTCTTCTTCATTACATTGAGGCAGTCACCCATCAGAGAGCTGAACACTGCCTCACAAGGAACATGGGAGAGGGATAGGTGGAGGAATATAAGCTCAACCCTGCTTCTTTGCTTCCCTCCTCCTTTCAGAGCCACAATGGTAGAGAAAGGGAATAGAGAATTAACATTGATGGGAGAGTTGCACAGGTCATCAGACCATAGACTCAAAGAATCTCAGAGGATGGCCAATTTAACTTGCAACCTGAGTCAGGAAACCCCCCTGAAGTGTCCCTAAGGAGTCTTCCTCCAGACTGTTGGGACATGTCTAGTGTCAAAAATGAACCACTTCTAGCCATTTTCATACATTCGAATATCTCTGAATTGAATACCTCTGACCACTCTTCACATAGCTACAGAGCCCCTGCTCCACATCAGGCCTTGTGCTAGAAGTCTGGTATGCCAACATGAATCAGAAACATCTATGCCCTCAGGGAATGCTCACCCAGTAAGAGAGAGAGACAAAAGATAGTTGTGATTCAATGAGAGAGAGGCATCAACTCTACAGGGGTCTGTTATGGATTGAATTATTAAAAAAAAAAAAAATTGCTGTGGAGTGTCTTCCAACTCATAGCAACCCTACAGGACAGAGTAGAACTGCCCCTGTAGAGTTTCCAAGCAGAGGCTGGCAGATTCCAACTGCCCACCTTTTGATTAGCAGCTATAGCTCTTAACCACTGAACCACCAGGGCCTGGAATGAATTATGTCCCCCAAATATTTGTGTTGTAAATCCTAACCTCTATGCCTGTGGTTATAATCCCATTTGGGAATGGGTTTTCTTTATGTTAATGAGGCGTGATTAGTGTAGGGTATATCTTGAGTCAGTCTCTTTTGAGATGTAAAAGAGATTAAACAACTGGGCAGAAGAGAGATGGGGTAAGACACATGGAGATCTCTAAGGAACCAGGAAGCAGAAGCTGAAGAGACGAGGACTTTCCTCCAGAGCTGACAGAGACAGAAATGTTTCCCCTAGAGCCAGTGCTCTGAATTTGGATTTCTAGCCTCCTAAACTGTGAGAAAATAAATTTGTTTTTTAAAGTCATCCATGTGTGGTATTTCTGTTACAGCAGTACTAGATAACTAAGACGGGGTCTTACAAGATTTTTGGGAGGTCTTACAGAAAAGGAGACATTTAATTTGGCCCTGAGGGATGAATATTAATTCCCCCGTGAACCACATCCCAGGAAATGGGGGGGGGGGGCAGCATGTTCAAAAGCTTGTAACCTTGGAAGTGTATGGCTAGACCTGGGAATTGTAATGGGCTTGGTATGGCTAGAGATCCTGGTGAGAGGAAGCTGGAGATATTCATTCATTTAAGTGTCTAGTATATTCCAGGCACTATCTAAGCCCTAGGAAAACAGCAGTGAACAAAGCTGAACAAGTTCCTGCTCTTATAGAGTTCAGATTTTGGTTGAAGGGTGGGGGAAGGGGATACACACATATAATATAATCTGACATGTAGTATGTCAGGTTGTGACAAATGTAATGCTATGAAGAAAAGGGACAAAGAGTGTTCAGGATGGTCACGTTACATAGGATGGTCAGGAAAGACTTCTCTGATAAGGGGATATTTGAACAGAGACCAGGGTGGACTGAAAAAGGGAGCTTGCAGATATCTGGGGGAAAGTATTTCAGGGAGAGGGAAGAGGGAGTGACATGATCCCGAGGTCTCTGGGATGTTAGAGGGACAGGAAGGAGTCCAGTGTAGCTTCTGCAGAGTAAGCAAAGGACAGAGAGTGGTGAGAGATAAGGTCAGAGAGGTAGCACGGACCAGATCATGTAGGGCCTTGTAAAGAAATGCTACACAAAGTGTGGTCCAGGACAACACCAGTCTGAAAAATTGTTTATTATTGCACAATGATGAGGTCAGCACAAAGTCAAGAATAAGTGTTTAGAAACTTTTATAATAGTTTCACATTGCAGCAACATTTTTATTCTATTTTACAAAAATATCATCTGCAATGGATTGGAAGTTTAAAAAAGAAACTGGCCCTTTGCCACAGAGAGTTTGAGAAGCACTGTACGTGAAGAACATAGTAAGCACTTTAGCTCTGGCTCTGAGTGAAATCGGAAGCCATCTCTTCTCTGAGCAAAGATATGAGTAAGGGCATGTCCTGAAGGGACTTGGAGGCCACTCTGCAGAGAAGGAGGAGTCAATAAGAGGTCTAAAGCAGTCAATTAATAGAATTGGGGTGTATTTGGAAAAGCCCACTGGTGGCCAAGTACAAGATGGACTGGTGGATTCCAAGGGAGCACTGAGGGGGTTATTGAATGTGTCCAGGTGAGCAAGGGTGAAGACCTGAACAGGATCACAGTAGCTGTAGGGATTGAAGGGAAGGATGAGTCCAAGAGCTCTTAAGGAGGCAGGGCTAACAGGTCCCAGGTTGACTGAATGTGGTGGGCAAAGACAGATAGAGGGCCCAGGTTTCCAGCTTAGGTGATGACATTGGAGCTTGTAGGGATAGAAACTCGAAAAGAAAAGAAGATTTTGCAGACAGGGCCACTTAAGAGTTTGAAGTGCCTCCAGGACCTCCAGATGAAGAAGTCCAGTAGCCAGTGGGGTCTACAGCTGAGGAGACAGGTTTGGGCTGGATACACAAATATGGGGAGCCTTTGATGTCGAAGTGGTTGTGGAAGTCATAACCACGGATAAGCTCACCAGCCCGGGAGGTCATAGAGTAAAAAGGAGAAGTCTGAGGAAGTTAAGTTGGGAAACACTGATGAATGTTTAAGAATGGTGAACAAAGGGTCCTCAAAGGAGACAGAGAAGTAGGAAGAGAACTCAGAAGTTAAGCTGGGGGATACAGGGACAGAGTGGTCAGCAGTCTCTTATGCCTGCCTCTCTACCTCTATCTTCATTCTACACCCCTCACTCAACACATCTTAGAACTCTGGCCTTCTCCCTTTCATATTTGCTCTTCCTTCTGCCTGGAATGCTCTTGTCATTGATTTATTCATTCATTCAATAATTATTTATTGAGTTTCCACTACCAGGCAAGCCCTATTCTAGATGCTGAGGATACATAAGTGAACAAACCAGAAAGAGTCCCTGATGTTAAAGTATTGGGGGTGGAGGTTAGAAATTGCAATTTTAAGTGTTGTGGGTTGAATAGACCTCCCTGAGGAACTCAGATCTGAGTTGAGAGAGTGAGCCTTGCAGTTTTCTGGGGGAAGAACATTCTAGGCAGAGAAATTACCAAGTTTAGATGAAGTGTGAAGGAAAAGACCCTAACTGGAGAAGTCTGAACAGAATGGGGACACACAAACTATGCTAAGCGCATATGAATAACACTTTCAAGGAGTTTTGCTTTAAAGCGGCACAAAAAAATGGCACAGTAAGTGGGGTCAAGAGTTTTCTGAGTTTGTTGGTGTCTTAGTTTTATGTAGTGCTACTATGACAGAAATACCACAAGTGGATAGCTTTAACAAAGAGATATTTATTTTATCACAGCTTAGGAGGCCAGAAGTCTCCTAGAAAAATTCAGGGTGCCAGCTCTAGGGGAAGGCTTTTTCTCTCTATTGCTCTGGAAGGTCCTTGTCTCTTCCACGCTTCTGCTCCTCAGAAATCTTCATGTAGCTTGGCATCTCTCTTCCCCCATCTCTGCTTCTCTTGTGCTTGTTTAATCTCTTTTATATCTCAAAAGAGATTGATTTAAGTCACACCCTATGCTAGTCCTGTCTCATTAACACAACAAAGACAACCATTCCCAAATGGGATTATAACCACAGGCGTACAGGTTAGGATTTATAACATATATTTTGGGAGGGTCACAATTCAATCCATAACAGTTGGCTTTTAAGATGAGAAAAATAATAGCATTGTTGTATAAATATGGGAATAATACAGTAGAGAGGGAAAACTTGGTGATTTAGGAGAAAGAAGGGGAGCCTGCTGCAACAATGTCCTTGAGAAGGCAAAAGGAACTGGCACCTAATTCACTAGTGGGAGCGTTGGCCGTAATACAAGAACATCGTCAATTTATAGTACCAAGCTGGAAGGCAGAGTATATGGGCAAAGATGCCAGTGGGTAGACATGGTAGGAGAAACTTCTTTGGAACTTGCTGTGGAACTTCCACGAAATTGAAGCCCTAAGCACAGGTCTACATAAGGTAGACTCTTTTTCATTGTTCAGGATTCAACTCCAATGCCACCACATCTGACAGAGCCTTTCATGCCCTTATCATTTTCTATTACAACATGCTCTTTTATTTTCTTCGCAGCATTTATCTTGACTAGACATAGTCTTCTTTATTTATATCTTTATTGGTTTATTATTGGGTTCAAAGCTCCATAAGCAGGATTGTCTTGGTCATGTTCAGTTCTGAATCTCCAGACCCTAAAAATAGTGCCTGGCCCCGGGCAGGTACTCAATAAATCTTTATTGAGTGATGGATTGAATGGATGAGAGGAGTGGGCTGAGGGCTGGGCATTGTTGTCATGGGGAAAGTAAGAAAACATTGACTAGCATTATTAGACTAAGGTCAAAAAAAAGAGATTACCCAACTAAGTTTGGAAGCCATAAGTTATGTACCCACAGTCCAGGTTCGAGGCAGGTGATTTTTTTTCTTCTATAGTGCCCCGCTACCTGATGACAGTATTCATTCATCCAAGCATGGGGTTGGGGAGAAGGACAGGCCCAGAGAAAGCCCAAGAATTGAAAAAAAGTTGCACTCATAAGGGCATGATAGAAGAATGTGCCCTAGACAGGGAAGGAAGTAAAGCAAGGAGGGGAGATAGACTGAACTGGGTTTCACTCCAATATGGCACAATGAGTTCAGATTTATAGTATGATAGACTTTAGGATGGAAAGGTAGGAAGCGAGGTTACAGCACTTTGTCTTCTGAGCTAAAATCTATTTCTCTATACCTTGTCCTCTTCTGCTGGCTCTGGTGTCTAATCTCAGATAGATATCTGCTTCCTTTCTTCCTCTCTAATCAGGTCTTCTCTACTGCAACACCAAAAAACCCCAACCACTTCTTCTAATACTCAGAGACACCTTATTATCCTGGTGGTGGGAGGATCTTTATGAATAACTGAATGAATAATTTCTTGAATAATTTCTTTTATAAGGATCAGCACTAAGCTGGTTCTTATGGGGCAGAGGTTAAAGATGTCCCAAATATCCAAGTTTTCTAAACTCTTGTCCCACTCCATCATCTGTAACATCAACTATTTCTCCTCCCCTCAGTACTCTCCCCCCCATCTTTGGTTTCCTTAATTCTCTACAATGTCTCACAGAACTCATGAACTGTATCTCAAAGAAATGGATCTCATGCAGTTGTGGAGGCTGGCAAGTCCCAAATCCAAACCCAAACTGGGAGGTCAGAAGACAGGCTGCTTGCTCACAAGGCTGTGGAAGCTGGCGAATCAGGTCGGACAATAGGCTGCTGGCTCATGGGGCTGTGGAAGCTGGCAAATCCCAGAATCAGCAGATCAGATGGTAGGCTGCTGGTTCAAGCTCCAAGAACTGCAGGTCAGAGGATCACGAACCGGATGTGGGATCCAGAGTGAGAGAGAGAGAACTTCCCCAAAGCACTCATATACATTTGATGCAGACCACATCCTCAAGGAAACTCCCTAATTCTGCCTCATTAACACAACTACAGGCATAGAGGCTAGGATTCACAACACATCACAGAATGGAGGACAACCATATAATACTGGGAATCATGGAATAGCCAAGTTGACACATAACCCCCAACCATCACAGGTTCCATATACGTTATTTGCATAGTCCCACTCAATCATAGTCCCACTGTATCATTGTGTGTGAGTCACAAAGACTGTGGCTAGAAGGGCCATATTAAGTAATTCATTGCACTGCAGCCACTTAGAATCACCTACAGTGGGAGAAATTTGAAGGTTTACCTGGATCTTTGAGGATATTAAAAAAAGTTAGGTTTTTTTTTGCATATGGTATTTTGTATGATAGATATAATATTGTGGTTATCTTTAAAGAAAAAGTTCTTGACAATATCACGCACAAAAAAGAAAACATAGACCAATACCTCTTATGAATATGGATGTAAAAATTCTCAACAAAATACTAGCAAACCAAATCCAGCAACAGATAAAAAGAATTATATATCATGACAAACTGGGATTTACCCCAAGAAGGCAAGGCAGGTTTAACATCCAATAATCAATTAATGTAATACACCATATCAATAGAATAAAAAAACCCCACATGATCATCTCAATAGACACAGAAAATGTATTTGATAAAATACAATACCTTTTCATGATAAAAAACACTTAACAAATTATGAATGTATGGGAACTTCCTCAACATGATAAAGAGCATCTGTGAAAAATCCACAGCTAAGATCATACTTAATGGTGAAAGACTGGATGCTTTTCTCCCTAATATCCACAATAAAACAAGGATGTCCACTTCACCACTTTCATTCCATATTGTACCAGCATTCTAGCCAGGGAAATTACACAAGAAAAAACAAATAAATAAAAGGCATATAGATTGGAAAGGAAGAAGTAAAATTATATCTACTTGAAGATGACATAATCTTGTATATGAAAACTCCTAAGGGATGCACTAAAAAAAACTATTGTTGTTGTTGTTGTTAGGTGCCTTGGAGTCGGTTCCGACTCATAGCGACCCTATATACAACAGAACAAAACACTGCTCAGTCCTGTGTCATCCGCACAATCATTGTTATGCTTGAGCCCATTGTTGCAGCTACTGTGTCAGTCCATCTCATTGAGGGTCTTCCTCTTTTTCGCTGACCCTCTACTTTACCAGCATGATGTCCTTCTCCAGGGACTGATCCCTTCTGATAACATGTCCAAAGTATGTGAGATGTAGTCTCACCATCCTTGCTTTTAAGGAGCAAGGATTAGACCTATTAGACCTACTAAACAAGTTCAGCAAGTTGCAGGATACAAGATCAATATGTAAAAGTCAATTACATCTCTATATACTTGCAATGAACAATCTAACAACAAAATTAAGGAAAAAATTCCATTTACAAAAGATCAGAAAGGATAAAATACTTAGGAGCAAATATAACAAATTAAGTGCAAAGCTTATATTCTGAAAACTATGAAATGCTTGTTGAAAGAAATTAAAAATCTAAATAACTAAGAAAACATTCCATGTCCATGGGTATTAATATTGGTAAGATGGCAATTCTCCCCAAATTGATCTACATATTCAATACATTCTTATCAGAATCTCAGCTTGCTCCTTGTAGAAATTAAGAAGCTGGTTGTAAAATTCGTATGGAATTGCAAGAAATCAATAATAGCCAAAGCAATCCTGAAAAAGAAAAATGAAGTAGAAGGATTCACACTTCCTGATTTCAAAACTTATTAAGAAGAACAGTAATCAAGACATGTGGTACTGGCACAACAACAGACATATAAACCAATGGAATAGAATTAAGAGTCAAGAAATAAACCCATGTGTCTATGGACTGCTGATTTAGACAAAGGTGTCAAGACCATTCAATGGGGAAAAGAACAGTCTTTTCAACAAACAGTGCTATCCCAAACTGTGGGATAGCTACACACAAAATAACGAAGTTGGACGCTTACCTCATACCATACACAAAAATTAATTCAAAAAGGATGCAAGACCTACATGTAAAAGTCAAAACTGTAAAACTTTTAGAAAAAAACATGGAGTAAATCTTCATGATCTCAGATTCAGTAATGAATTTCTATATATGACAACAAAAGCATGAGCAACAAAAGAAAAAGAGATAAACTGGACTTCATCAAAATTAAAAATGTTTGTTCATCAAACAACACTATTAAGAATATGCAGATAGGAGGCAGGGCCAAGCTGGCACAGTAGTCAGTTGCTGCCGGTGAACCCTCTTACAACAAAGACCCAAAAAAACGAGTGACCTGATTATATATGGCAATCTAAGAATCCTGAACATCAAAGGCAGAGTTGAGGAACCGGACTGAGTGGCAGGGGGAGGGAGAAACTGTTTGGAAGTAGCCAGGAGTTGCCAGACCTGACCTGGCGAGAGCCTGAGCCCTTCAGGCCGGATCAGCTCAGGGCAGAGTGGTGAAGTAGGCAAGCAGCCTTACGTGGGAGGCGTGTTTTCTGCACCAGGGGGAGACCCAGCATGAGAGACTCTACACAGCCACCCAGAACCAGTGAGAAGCAGCCCTCCATGAAAGATAAGTACTTGCATACGGCTTACTGTGCGGATCAAAAACATATCCCTTAGGGAAAAACCTCTCCCATTTACCTCCCCGCTCCCTGCTCTGCCCTGGGTCCTGGAACGACTTCAGCAATTGCAGAGTCCCCTGGACTGGAAGTAGGATCCGTCACACGCCAGGAGCCATTCTTCTTGCTGTAGAGAGTGAACAAATTAACAAATGGGAAAAAATAAATTGCCAGCTCCCCTAAGCAAGGAACCCAGGATAGGCACAGCTCCTTTGCCTAGGCACAGGCATAAGGGATCCACAGACTTTGAGTGCCTTTCTCCCTGCATAGACTTGTGTGGGCCCCGTTTCAACAGCATAGGCCCTCATTACTGCAGTACAACAGGGTATATACTGGAACTCTAACTTCAACTGTTTCAGCTGTGAAGTGGCAGGTTCTTGACATTTGACACTGCTCTGCCCATTAAGCAGGGTCTTCACCTACCCACATCAGGGGCCTGAGGACTGGTGGCTCCACCCACACCACCTAGACACCTGCAAGAGGGGCCCATGAATAAGAGGTGCCCCCTAGTCCTTACAGCCCACAGCATTAGGTGTTCATAGTCCGGCTGCAAAACCTACCCACCCACTTGCTCTAGGGAACATGGACACTCCTTCCTCCTGGACACTCAGGGGCGGCCGTCAGCCCCCTGCCTTGCTCAGAGTGTGTCCCCCTGCTGCAGCCAGATGCCTGTTCCTACACCAATCACCCATGCCTGTCTAGGACTGTAAGTGAGAGCCTACACCACACACTTGGTGGCTATCTATCTCGGCACCTGAGCTGAATCCATACAGGAGGAGTGGGCGGACTCCTGAGCTCACATACCTAGTAACAGATCTAACCACCTGGTGACAGGACATTAGAGCTTCAAAGGTGCTGGTAATCGAACTAGCTCATACGAGCAGCCCATTTGAGCATATCAAAACAAAACAAGAAGCTAGAACACAGTAAGCAAACATAAAATAAATAAATATAATAACTTATTGATGGCTCGGAGACAACAGTCAATATCAGATCACATAAAGAGAAATCCATGATGGCTTCAGCAAGCTCCAAAAATAAAGAATCTAGAAGTTTTCCAGAGGAGGAAAATTTCTTGGAATTACCGGAGGCAGAATACATATACAGAACTCTTCAAGAAATTAGGAAGGAAATTAAGCAAAATGCAGAACACGCAATAGAGGAAATTAAAAAGATTAGGGAAGAGCATAAGGACAAATTTAACAGGCTGCAAGAATCCATACAGAGACAGCAATCAGAAATCCAGAAGATTAACAATAAAATTTCAGAATTAGACAACCCCGTAGAAAGTCATAGGAGCAGAATTGAGGCAATGGAGGTCAGAATTAGTGATATTGAAGATAAAGCACTTGACACCACCTTATTTGAGGAAAAAACAGATAAAAGATTTAAAGAAAATGAAAAAACCCTAAGAATTATGTGGGATTCTATCAAGAAGAGTAACCTACTAGTGATTGGAGTACCAGAACGGGGGAGGGGGGATAACAGAAAATACAGAGAGAATTGTTGAAGATTTGTTGGCAGAAAACTTCCCTGATATTGTGAAAGATGACAAGATATCTATCCAAGATGCTCATTGAACCCCACATAAAGTAGATCCCAAAAGAAAGTCACCAAGACATATTATAATCAAACTTGCCAAAACCAAAGATAAACAGAGAATTTTAAGAGTGGCTAGGGATAAACAAAAAGTCATCTACAAAGGTGAGTCAATAAGAATAAGCTCAGACTACTCAGCAGAAACCATGTACGCAAGAAGGCAATGGGATGACATATACAAAGCCTTGAAGGAAAAAAAACTGCTAGCCAAGAGTTATATATCCAGCAAAACTGTCTCTCAGATATAATGGCAAAATTCGGGTGTTTTCAGAGAAACAGAAGTTTAGGGAATATGCAAAAATGAAATCAAAATTACAAGAAATACTAAAGAGAGTCCTCCAGTTAGAAAATCAGTAATATCAGATAACAACCCTAGACTAGAACACAGGACAGAGCAACCGGATATCAACCCAGATAGGGAAGTCATAAAAGGAAATCAAAGCTAAAACACTGAAAATAGGGAAACAGATGTCAATATGCAAAAGATGACAACATTAAAACAAAAAAGAGGGACTTAAAAAATGTAGACATAGATTTTTCATACGGAGAGGAAGTCAAGGCAATATAAAGAAATAAAAGACTGGTATAAACTTAGAAAAAAAGGGGTAAATATTAAGGTAATCACAAAGGAAACTAACAATCCTACAAGTCAAAATAAAAAACTAGAAAAATATAAAGACTCAGCAAACACAAAATCAACAACAATGAAAAGATGAAAAGAAAATACATCAAGAAAAACGACTCAGCATAGAAAATTAAGTGGAACAAAGAAACCATGAACAACACACACAAAAAAGACATCAAAATGACACCACTAAAGTCATACCTATCAATAATTATGCTGGATGTAAATGGACTAAATGCACCAATAAAGGGACAGAGAGTGACAGATAGGATTAAAAAATATGATCTGTCTATATGCTGCCTACAAAAGACGCACCTTAGACTTAAAGACACAAACAAACTAAAACTCAAAGGATAAAAAAATATATAGCAAGCAAATAACACTCAAAAAAGAGCAGGAGTGGCAATATTAATCTCTGACAAAATAGACTTTAAAGTAAGATCCACCACAAAGGATAACGAAAGACACTATATAATGATTAAAGGGTCAATACACCAGAAGGACATAACTATAATAAATATTTATGCACCCAACAACAGGGCTCCAAAATACATAAAA
>NW_004444016.1:7747366-7763598 GCF_000243295.1 Trichechus manatus latirostris | reverse complement strand
TGTGGGGTTGTTAACCAATGTCATAAAACAATATGTGTACTACTGTTTCATGAGAAACTATTTGTTCTGTAAGCCTTCACCTGAAGTACAATAAAAAAATTAAAATTAAAAAAAACATTATAATAAGCTGAAAGAGGCAGACATAAAAGGTAACAAATTGTATGATTCTATTTGTATGAAATGTCCAGAATAGGTAAATCCATAGAGACAGAAACAGATTAGTAGTTTCCAGGAGCTAGGGACAGGGAGAATGGAGAGGAATTGATTGAGGGTACTGGGTCTCTTTAGGGATGATGAAAATGTCTTGGAACTAGAAGAAATGATGGTTGCACGACACTGTAAATGTACTAAATGCTACCAAAATGCACTCTTAAAATGGTTAATTTTATGTTATCTGAATTTCAGCTCAATAAAAAAACTAAACTATGGGCAAAGGATCTGTATAGACATCTGTCCAAAAAAGATATACAAATGGCCAATAAGTACATGAAAAGATGCTTGATATTTATAGTCATCAAGGAAATGCAAATCAAAACCACAATGAGATACCACTTCAACCCCACTACGATGGCTATAATCAAAAAGTCATACAATAACAGGTGGTGGTGAGGATGTGAGAAATCACACTGCTGATGGGAATGTAAAATGGTGCCGCCCCTATAGAAAACAGTCTGGCAATTCCTCAAAAAGTCAAACATAGGGTTAACGTATGATGCAGTAAAACACTCCTAGGTATGTACCCAAGAAAAATGAAACATAATGTCCACACAAAAACTTGCACATAAATCTTTGTAGCAGTATTATTCATAATAGTCAAAAGACGAAAGCAACCCAAATGTCCATCGAATGATGAATGGACAAACAAAATGTGGTACAGCCATACAATGGAATATTATTCAGCAATAAAAACGAATGTAGTACTGATACATGCCACAACAGGGATAAACCTTTAAAACATTATGCTAAGTGAAAGAAGCCATTTACAAAAGACCACATTGTTATGATTTCATTTAGATGAAATGTCCAGAATAGGTAAATCTATAGAGACAGAGATTGGATTAGTAGTTGCTTAGGGCTGGGGTCGCCTTGAGTCAGAATTGACTGGAAGGCAACTAACAAGAAGGCTGGGAGGATGGGGAGATAAGGGGATGATAGCTGAGGTGTATGGGGTTTCTTTATGAGGTGATGAAAATGTTCTAAAATAGACTGTTAGTAGTTGCACATATCTGTGAGTATATTAAAAATAACTGAACACTTTAAATGTGTGAATTATACAGTATGTGAAGTATATCTGTTATTAAACTGTTAATAAAAAATGAGTGCTTATCGTTTAGAGATGCATAATGAAATACTTAAGGATAAAATAATAGGATGTCTGGGATTTGCTTTAAAAACTCCATTGGGCGTGGAAGGGAAAAATACCACTGGCCATAAATTGATACTTGCTGAAGCTGAGTACTTGGAGGTTCATTATACTATTCTTTTCACTGTTATATATGCTTGAACTTTTGTATTAAAAAAAAAAAGAATCCCATGCAAAGTTCATTCCATTTCAGAAGAAAGGACTGACACCTTCTTGATAAATTATTGTCCAGAGGCCCCGTCCAGGGAATTACTGACGGGAATACGAGAGGCTTGGAAGCTATGGAGTATGAAGACTCTGTGAGCACAGAGGCTGGTTAGGGCTAGAGCAATTCAGCTCTCCTGGCACTCACTGTCTCTGCCAACCCACAGGCTATGCTGACCACGGTGGTAGAAGTGAAGTAGTGTGGGGAGCAGGTAGGAAGCCCCCCCGCATTCATACCCAGAGGTACTGCAAGACAGGAGAGCATCTTGGGAGGGGGAAGGCCTAGGGCAGCTGAGGTTGGGAAATTGAGGCAAAGGCTGAGGACAGGACTCAAGAGTCCAGGGAGCCCAGTTTCCCTCACAGAGGTGGCATAAAGTTCACCTGTCTCAGGCCTTGAGGAGATCTGTCATCCATGCTCCTACTGGATGGGCCCACAAGTGTCTGCCCATGTCAGTCTGGCACCCTGAAGACTTAGGTAGATCAAGTGGGGAGGGCACAGAAAGGTGAAGTGACACTGCTGATTCCAGCCTTGCAGACAAGAATAACTCCTCACCTTTAACAGGGTTCTGGGCCCCAAAGGCCCTCAGGCAGGGGGATCAGAC
The DNA here is from genome assembly GCF_000243295.1 of Trichechus manatus latirostris. Classification (NCBI taxonomy): domain Eukaryota; kingdom Metazoa; phylum Chordata; class Mammalia; order Sirenia; family Trichechidae; genus Trichechus; species Trichechus manatus. Next base: position 7,761,429 of record NW_004444016.1, on the reverse strand, counting down.
AGGCAGATGGAGGAGGATGGGAGCCCTCAGGCCCTGGATCCTGGTACCCAGACGGCTTCTGGAGACCTTTATGCAAATCACTAGATGTGGCTCTGTGCCAAGGACTTTAGTCACAGACAGTACTATTATCTCCATTTTACGAAGAGAAAACCAAGGCCCAGGAACTTTCCCAAATCTTACAACCTCAGTGGTAGAGCTGGGATCCAAGCCAGGCTGTCTGACTACAGGGTCAGTATATTTAATACTAACCTATACTTACATCTTGGTCCTCAGGGATGTCACTGTGCCCTGGCTGGGCTTTGGGGCACGGGTCTAGGTATCAGGGCATGCCTAACAGACACATAGGAGGCAGTGTGGTCTGATGAGGCTTCCTTGTTTGGGGTGGAGGCAGATGCACAGCTGCTCCCGGAATAAAGGAGGAAAATAGACAAATTTTTCACGTAGCTCTTTTGACCCAGAAGTCGAGGGGTGTGGAACTGTGAGGGCAGTTATAAAAGTATAGCCCCTACTCCCACGCTCTGGATGCTTACTTTTTTTCTTGGCAAAACAGGTGAGTTACTAATTAATCCATATTCAACATTGTCCAGAGATTTCCTTTCCTTCCCAGTACGTAGGAATTGGGAGAAGGATAAGGGAGGGGGAAGGGCAACTGGGAAAAGAGTGTTAAAATATCTTACTTCCCAATTTCAGGACTGGACGTGGAGACTGTAAGGGATGCAGCAACTTGGTCAAAGTGTCTCTGTTGAACACTTCTACTTTAGAAAGTTACTACTTAAGGAACAAGCAAAAAAAAAAAAAGTACAGGAGTTATTTTTCAGACCAACTTTCTTCTCTCGAACCCAATTCTTCTACCTGCTTGGAGTCAATAGATGAACTTTGCAATCTCTTGGAAAAGACAGCCTGTTAAATATCTGAGGATATTCAGGAGATTGGATTTGGGTGGCTGGTGGACAATAGTAATTAAGACTAGGGAAAAGTGGTGGAGGAGAACCCTTCTTGGGCTGAGGTTGCTGGAGAAAGGGCCAGAGGTCAGAGAATCTAGCCTTAGGCACTGGGGATCATCCCTTCCTCATACCCACAGGAAGAATGAGTCATCCTGGCACCGACTGAGTGGAAAGGCCCCGGATGCCCTTCAGGATCCTTTCCGTCATGGCCCCTCTTCCATTGCAAAATTTCCCAGAAGGGGGGCGGTGAGGGCTAGGGATCGTAGTCTCAGGGGACACCTAGGTCAATTGGCATAACATAGCTTATAAAGAAAATGTTCTACATCCTACTTTGGTGAGTAGTGTCTGGGGTCTTAAAAGCTTGTGAGTGGCCATCTAAGATACATCTATTGGTCCCATTCAATCCAGAGCAAAGGAGAATGAAAGAAAACCAAAGACACAAGGAAAATATTAGCCCAAAGGACTAAAGGACCACATGAATCACAGCCTCTGCCAGCCTAAGCCCAGAAGAAGTAGATGGTGCTTAGCTACCACCACCCACGGCTCTGACAGGGATCACAAAAGAGAGTTCCGGACAGAGCAGGAGAAAAATGTTGAACAAAATTCAAATTCAGAGAAGAAGACCAGACTTTCTGGTCTAACTGAGACTGGAGGACTATAGTCCCCCGGACACTGCTAACTCAGAACTGAAACTACTCCTGAAGCCCACATTTCAGACAAAGATTAGACAGGCCTATAAAACAAACAACAACACACATAAGGAACGTGCTTCTTAGTTCAGTCAAATACATAAGAACAAATAGGCAACTCTTGCCCAAAAGCAAGAGGAGAAGGCAGGAAGGGAAAGGTACTGGATGAATGGACACAGGGAACCTGGGGTGGAAAGGGGGAGAGTGCTGTCACATTGTGGGGACTGCAGCCAATGTCACAAAACAATATGTGTATAAACTTTTGAATGAGAAACTAACTTGAGCTGTAAACTTTCACCTAAAGTGCGCGCACACACACACACACATTTCCCAGAAGGGAACTGAGGTGGGTGGTTGGGAGGACGGGAGGTGGGGACAGGGACCAAGGTTCATCACAGGGAACAAACTGATCTATCTATCTATCTATCAGGAGGATTATGTAACTCTTAGAGGCTGCAAAAGAGTTTGGACAGATCCACCAAGTGGACCTGGAGGCCAGCGGGTGCTTCAGTTTGGGAAGGAAGCCCCTCAGAGTGCTCCAACGGTGCAGAGGTTCCGAGGACCTATCGATCATGGTGAGTGTGAGGACTGGGAGGAACTGACAAACCGAGAGCCTTAGAGGTGTGTTCAGGCCGCCCTGACCTCCGCTCTCTCCCCAGGAGCTCTCATCTTGCCTGTTGCTGCTGTTGCTGCTGCCGCCGCAGCTGGCCGCTTCGGAGGCCACGCCGGAGCCGTGCGAGCTGGACGATGAAGATTACCACTGCGCCTGCAACTTCTCGGATCCACAGCCCGACTGGTCCAATGGCTACCAATGTATGGTTGCCGTCGAGGTGCAGATTCGTGGTGGCGGCCACAGTCTTGAGACTTTTTTAGAGGTCGCTGATACCGACCCGCAGAAATACGCTGATGTGATAAAGGCTCTGCGCGTGCGGCGGCTCACCGTGGGCGCTGCCCGGGTTCCTGCCCGGCTCCTGTTCGCAGTCCTTCGTGCGCTCGGTTACTCCCGCCTCAAGGAACTGACGCTGGAGGACCTGGAGGTAACCGGCACCTATCCGCCGCCGCCTCTGGAAGCCACAGGGCCTGCGCTCTCCACCCTCCGCCTGCGCAACGTGTCGTGGGCCACGGGGGGTGCCTGGCTGGCCGAACTGCAAAAGTGGCTCAAGCCAAACCTCAAGGTACTGAGCATTGCGCAAACACACCCGCTTGCTTTATCTTGCGAGCAGTTCCGCACCTTCCCGACTCTCACCACCCTAGACTTGTCGGACAACCCTGGACTGGGCGAGCGCGGGCTGGCTGCGGCCCTCTGTCCTCACAAGTTCCCCGCCCTCCAGGATCTGGGGCTGCGCAACACAGGGATGGAGACTCCCAACGGCGTGTGTGCGGTGCTGGCGGCGGCTGCTGTGCAGCCTAACCGCCTAGACCTCAGCCAGAACGCGCTGCGCGCCACCGCAAACCCCGGCGGCCCTAGGTGCGTCTGGCCCAGCGAATTGAGCTCCCTCCTCTTGTCGTTCGCTGGACTGGAGCAGGTGCCTAAGGGACTGCCGGCCAAGCTCAGCGTGCTGGATCTCAGCTGCAACCGGCTGAACAGGGCGCCGCGGCCAGATGAACTGCCCCAGGTGGAAAACCTGACACTGGACGGGAATCCCTTCCTGGACGCTGGAGTCGCCAAGCCCCACGAGGGCCCGAAGAACTCAGGTGCAACTGGAGTCTGTGGGCACTCGACCCTGACATAGGGATGTCAGGCAGCCTGGCGTTGCTCCAAGGGGCCCGAGGCTTCACCTAAGGCGCAGAGGAGAAAGGTGAATGTTGAATAGGCTCGTGTTGCCCTGGCTCTGAGGGAGCCCCGTCAAGAAGTCTCGACAAAACAAACTTCTGCCCCGCTTCTATTAAAATCTTAAACAGTGAATTGGTGTCATTCATTCAATAGACCTTTACTGGGTGTGTGATATGGCTGGGCCGGGAGTCCATGATACTTAGATTTTCTTCATTCTAACTCCCTAGTTACTCTAACCCCTTTCCCCAAGGAAAGGACTGCAGGGGCAGGTGGGCAGGGGTAAGGTCAGCTGGCATGGTCTGTGTGTGAGGAACAAAGCTTCATGAGTTTCTGCACAGTCGGGGCTTTCTGGGCAGAATACTGGCACCTGGATTATCAATAGATGTTTGAATGGTGGACATTGATGGAGATACGGAATGTTTTCTCTCTGATGCAGTCCCAGAACCATCTGCTCCCACTCAAGGGTAATAAAACCCAGAGCCATTTGCTTACACACACACACACACACTTAACACATTTTCTCTTTCTCTTCCCATCCCCCAAGGGGGGAAAGGCAGCTATATCACCTGTCTTATATAAGCTCTGAGTTTCATAACTTCAGGGGTCATCTCCTGTGGTGTAAACCCCCTCTGCACACACAGGTACGCTTGTTCCCAGTCTGAACTTGAACCTCCAATCTTTCAGTTAACAGTCAAGTGCTTTAACCATTTGTACCACTCAGGGATTCCAGGAGACCAGTTACGAGCATATATTAATAATTCAGGCAAGAAATGATATTGGATAGATTCATTAAGTAGAGTGATGGTTGCTTAGAGCTGGGGAGATGAGGAATGAGGAGTTTCTACAAATGAGGTCCAGGATTTCTTTTAGAGATGATAAAAATGTTTTAAAATTAGATAGTGGTGATGGTTGCACAACTTAGTGAATATACTAAAAACCACTAAGTTGCACACTTTAAAAGGGTGAATTACATTACAATAAACTTGTTATCTGTTGCCAAAAGAAAGAGAGAGAGATGATGTTGGTTAGATAAGGGTGGTAGCAGTTGAGGTGGGAAAAAGTGGCCAAATTATGTATATATTTTGAAAGGGGTGCAAAAGATTTTTTTACTTTTAAGAGGTGGGGTGTAAGCAAAAGAGGGTATTCAAGGATGATTCTATGGTTTGGGGCTTAGGTCATGAGATTGGATGAAATCACTAAGAGAATGAGTGTAAATTTATTTTAAAAGGTCTAAGATTGACACTGCAACATTAAGTCACAAATATGAGAAGGAATCAGTAAAGGAGATGAAAAAGAATGGCTTGTGAAACAGGAGAAAAAACAAGAAGAGTGAAATGTCCTGGAAGCCAATTGAAAGAAACTGACTCCACAGAGAAGGAGGGATGTAGTTGGTCTAAAGCTGCTGATAGGTCAAGATGAGGATGACAATGGACCACTGGACTGAACAATGTGTAAGTCAGAAGTGTCCTTGAGAAAAGCAGTTTCCGTGAAGTGCTGAGGATAAAAGCCTAATTGAAGCAGTTTCAAGAGAATGGGAGGAAAAGAGTTGTAGAAAGTGAGTATGGATAACACTTTTCAAGGAGTTCTACTTAAAAGGGAGCAAGAAATTAGGGCATTTAGTGAGGTCAAGAAGGGGCTTTTTTGGGTTTGTTGGTTTTTCAGATGAGAGAAATAATAGTATGGTTGTATGAAGATGGGAATAATCCAGCAGAGAAGGAGAACATGATGATTCAGGAGAAAGAAGGAGTCCTCCTGTAGCAACGTCCTGGAGGAGGCGAAAGGGACTGGCACCTAGCTCACTAGTGGGTGAAGGGTATTGGTCTTAATGTAAGAACACAGTCAATTTATAGTACCAGGCTGGAAGGCAGAGAATATGGGTATAGATGCTGGTGGGTAGATGTGGTAGCAGAGTCTGTGGAATTTCCATTAAAGTGAAGCTCTGAGCACAGATCGCAAGGCTCCTTTTCATTGTTCAGGATTCAACTCCAATGTCACTCCATCTGAAAGAGCACTTCCTGCCCTCATCATTTTCTATTACAACATGCTGTTTTATTTCCTTCATAGCATTTATCTCAATCTTCTTTTTTATATCTGCGGAGTCCCCGGATGGTGCAAATGATTAATGTGCTCAGCTGCTAACCAAATGGAGTTGAATCAAGGTCCACCCAGAGGCACCTTGGAAAAAAGGCCTGGCAATCTACTTTTGAAAAATCAGCCATTGAAAACACTATGGAGAACTGTTCTACTCTGACACACATGCAGTCGCAAAATCGACTTGATGCCAACTGGTATTTATATCTGTATTTGTTTATTGTTGGGTTCAAAGCTTCATGAGCTTCATGAGCAGGAACTGTGTTGGTCTTTTTCTGTTCTGAATCTCCAGTCCCTAAAGCAGTGCCTGGCACATGGCAAGTGCTCAAAAAATCATTATTGAATGATTGATTGAACAGATGAGAGGAGTGGACTGAGATCTTGGCATAGCACCTATCAGGAAAGTGAGAAAATACTGTCTACCATTTTAATTGGCTAGGGATAAATAAGATTTGCCCGACTGAGGTGGAGACCATAAGATATATGTCATGGTTCTAGTGTCAAAACACATGACTTTTTCTCTGTTATACAAACCTAGCCGCCCGAGGACAAGATTTATTTATCCTAGGTTGGGGGTGGGAGAGAAGGGCAGGCCCAGAGAAGGCCCAAGAATTTAGCAAACTGTTCTGAGAAGGGCATAGCTGAAGAATGTGCACTGGACAGGGAAGGAAGTGAGGCAAGGAAGGGAGATGGACTGAGAGAAACAGGACTTCCACTCCCACATGGCACAATGAGGTTAGATATCTAGTGTGACAGAGTTTGGACTGCAAGAGTAGGAAGTTGTGGTTAGAGGACTTCTTTTTCTGAGCTAAAGTCAGTCCCCCTGTGCCTTCTGCTCTTGCCTAATTCAGTCATATAGAAAATCCTAAGGCGTGTGCTAAAAAACTATTAGAACTAATAAATGAGTTAAGTATTTCTATACACTTGCAATGAACAATCAAAAATTAATATTGGTGTCATGGATTGAAGTATGTCCCCCCAAAAATGTGTCTATCAGTTTGGCTGGGCCGTGATTCCCCGTATTGTGTGATTTTCCCGTGTGTGGTAAATCCTGCCTCTGTGATGTTAATGAGGGAGGATAGGCCATAGTTGTGTTAGTGAGGAAGGACTCAATTTACAAGACTAGATTGTGGCCTGAGGCAATCTCTTGAGATATAAAAGATAGAAGTGAGCAGTGAGACAGGGGGACCTCATACCATCAGGAGGGCAGTGCTGGGAGCAGAGTGCGTCGTTTGGACAGGGGTCTCTGTGCAGAGAAGCTCCTAGTCCAGGAGAACACTGAAAAGAAGGAGGCTGACAGAGAGAAAGAGCCTTCCCCTGGAGATGACACCCCGAATTTCAACTTTTAGCCTACTTTGCCTGTGAGGAAATAAACTTCTCTTTGTTAAAACCATCCACTTGTGGTATTTCTGTTATGGCAGCACTATATGACTAAGACAATTGGTAAGATGGCAATTCTCCCCAAATTGATCTACACATTCAATATAATCCTTCTCAGAATCTCAGCTTGCTTCTTTTTAGAAATTGAGAAGCTGGTTCTAAAATTCATACGGAATTACTAGGGACACAGAATAGTCAAAGCAATCTTGAAAAAGAAGAACAAGGTAGGAGTCACACTTCCTGATTTCAAAACTTATTACAAAGAACAGTAATAATTTGTCCACCATGGGTGACTCTGCTGGTATTTGAAATACTGGTGGCATAGCTCCCAGCAAAATAGCAGTACAAAAGCCACCCAGTATGACAAACCGACGTATGGGTGGTAGCATTAGTCAGTAGGAAATTCAAATCAAAACCACAATGAAATACCACTTCACACCCATTAGGATGGCTATAATAAAAACAATCAGATAGTAATAAATGTTGGTGAGGATGTGGAGATATTGGAACGCTCACACATTGCTGGTGGGAATGTGAACTCGTGCAGCTATGCTGGAAAACAGTTTGGTGGTTTCTCAAAATGTTAAACATAAAATTACCATACGACCCAGCAATTCCACTCCTTGGAACATTCTCTAAAAGAATTTAAAACAGGTATTTAAACAAATACTTGTACACAAATGTTCATAGCAGTACTATTCATGATAGCCAAAAGGTGTAAACAACCCAAATGTCCATCAACTGGTGAATGGATAAACAAAATGTGGTATATCCATACAATGGAATATTATTCAGCCATTGTGATGGTTAAGATTGTGTGTCAAAATTGGCTGGGCCATGATTCTCAGTATTTATATGTGATCACCCCCCTGATGGGATCTGTTGTGAGTAGCCAGTCAGTTGAAAGTGAGTGTCCTTGGGCATGTAGACTGCATCCAAATATAACTGGATGTTCTGGCTTTTGCCCTTTCTGGATCCTCAGCTGCCTCTTGATTGTCTGACCTCCAGTTCTTGAGACTTGAGCTAGCAGCTTACCTGCTGATCTTGGGATTCATCGATCTTCACAGCCTGTGAGCAAGAGCCCTGCTCTCCAACCTGGAGATCTTGGGTTCACCAGCCCCTGTGGCTACGTGAATCAAGAGAAGCTCTATCCTGATCCATGGACTTGGGACATCCCAGCCTCTAAAATTGCGTGAGCTGTTTCCTTGATATAAATCTCTCTCTCTACATATATTTATACACTTTACTGGTTTTGCTTCTCTAGAGAACCCAGCCTAAGACAGTTGGTACCAAGAGTGGTTCTAGAAAAACAAAATTGTAAGAATGAGTTTTCTAAATTGGTTCTCAAGTCTGGTTAGTCTTAAAGATGTTGATGACTCTGCTTCCAGTAGTAAACAGGGCACTGCTAATCCATGGGGTGAGGTAGCAATTCAAATGTGCAAAATATCACCACCAACAGATCAGGTATTGGTGAAATGTGAGGCTCTGGGTGATTGCACACATGATACCTTTCTACAATTTTGTCATAATAAGAAGTATAAGGAAGCTGGTTGGTTGGTCCTACTTTTGCTAGCTAAACTGGTGAAAGAAAGAGGTGTACTCAGGGCTTCAGACTCAAAGTTCAAGTACTGCATAAATGATCTCAAAGTTTCCACTTGTGCTTTGAAAGAAAGCCTTATTTCTTGGAGTAACAGAGCTGATATTGCTAAAAACTAAATCCAGAGTCTTATTGTAAGACTGGCTGAATTACAACGCCAGCTCAATTGCCAACTTTAAGAGGTGTCTGAAGTTAAAGTGAGGGCATCGATTGGGATAAAATGGGATCCTGAAACCTGGCACGGGGACATACGGACAGATAATCAGGAAGATGGAGACACTGAGTCCCTAAATTCCGTTGAATCGCTCCCATCTAAAGAGATTACTTCATATTTGTCTGCTACACCACCTGCCCAGAATCGCCACTAGCCGCTCCACTCCCATCTAATGAGATTAGCTGTAACCAAGCCGCCTTTAAAGAGCCCTTGCCTGAGTCATTGCCTGGGAGATCACCTGAGGCAGATGCTTTACAAGACAATGCTGAATGTTCTCAAAACAATTCCACACTACAGATTCTGGCTTCTAGACCTATAACTAGACTTAAGTCCCAGCAAGCCCCAAAAGGTGAAGTGTGACCCAGGAGGAAGTATGCTACACTCCAGGAAAACTGCTTGACTTTTCTAATATGCACAAGCAGAAATCTGGGGAATATGTATGGGAATGGCTATTAAGGGTGTGGGATAATGCTGCAAGAAACATAAAGATGGATCAGTCTGAGTTTACTGATATGGGTCCACTAAGCACAGATTCTTCTTTCAATGTTTCAGCTTGAGAAGCTAGGTAAAGATCTAATAGTTTATTTGGTTGGGTTGCTGAAGCATGGATTACACTGTGGCCTACACTAAAACAGGTTGAAGTACTAGACCTGCTTTGGTATACCATAGAAGAAGGTATCCAAAGGCTTAGGGAAATTGGCATGGTAGAGTGGATTTATCAGGTGAGACCCACACATGGAATTCCCAGAGGACACACCTTTTATCACCACTGTGAGGAACAAATTTTTGAAGGGAGCTCCAGCAACCTTGAAGACTGCTGTAATTGCTATTTTATGTAAATCAGATTTGACAGTGGGAACTGCCCTAGCTGAATTAAGACACTTAACTACAATGGGGCTGATTGAACCCGGGGTAGTAGGGGCCAAGTGACGGCATTCATTCAACAAACGCAAGGTGGGCATGGTTACCATAATGGACAGTGGAGTCAAAGCAGTAATCAGAATATTCTGACTCATATGGACTTATGGCATTGGCTACTTAGTCATGGTGTCCCTAGGAGTGAAATAGATAGGAAATCTACTAAATATTTACTTGATCTGTACAAACGGATGAATTCTAGGTCAGGTGAACAGCAGTCTAACTCAAATTGCCAGAATAGAAAGTCATGGTTCCTCAATCAATTCCCAGAGTTGAGCAAGTTTAAAGACTCACAACCCCTTGAATGAAGGGGACACCAGGTCCCCTTGAGGAAGGACTCCAATACACTGCCAAAAATTTATACAGTTAATCTCTCTCCCAGCCTTCCCCAAAGGGATCTATGGCCTTTTACAAGAGTGACTGTTCACTAGGGAAAAGGAAATAATCAGACTTTTGGGGGATTACTGGATACTGGCTCTGAAATGACAGTAATTCCAGAAGACATAAAACATCACTGTGGCCCACCAGTCAGAGTGGGGGTATATAGAGGTCAGGTTATTAATGGAGTCTTGGCTCAAGTCTGTCTCACAGTAAGTCCAATGGGTCCTCAAACCCATACTGTAGTGATTTCCCCAGTTCCAGAATACATCATTGGAATAGATATGCTCAGCAACTGGCAGAGTCCCCATATTGGATCCCTGACAAATGGAATAAGCGCTATTATGGTAGGAAAAGCCAAGTGGAAGCCATTAGAACTGCCCCTACCTAGGAAAATAGTAAACCAAAAGCAATACCGCGTTCCTGGAGGAATTGCAGAGATTACTGACACCATCAAGGACTTGAAGGATGCAGGGGTGGTGATTCCCGCCGCATCCTCATTCAACTTGCCTATGAGCCTGTACAAAAAACAGATGAATCTTGGAGAATTACAGTAGATTATCAAAAACTTAACCAGATGGTGACTCAAATTGCAGCTGCTGTTCCAGATGTCATTTCATTGCTTGAGCAAATTAATACATTTCCAGGTACCTTGTATGCAGCTATTGATCTGGCTAATGCCTTTTTCTCCATACCTGTTTCAAAGAACTACCAGAAGCAAATTGCCTTCAGCTGGCAAGGCTAGCAATACACCTTCACTTGCCTACCTCACGGTTACATCAACTCTCCAGCCCTATGTCATAATTTAGTTCACAGCGATCTTGATCACCTTTCCCTTCCACAAGATGTCACACTGGTCCATTACATTGATGACATTATGCTGATTGGACCTAGTAAGGAAGAAGCATCAGTGACTCAACTTACTGTTAAAACATTTGCATGCTAGAGGGTGGGAAACTAATCCCACAAAAATTTTGGCATCTTCCACCCCAGTGAAATTTGTGGGAGGTCCAGTGGTGTGGGGCATGTCAAGATATTCCTTCTAAAGTGAAGGAGAAGAGGCGGGGCCAAGATGGCAGAGTAGTCAGATGCTTCTGGTCATCCCTCTTATAACAAAGACCCAAAAAAACAAGTGAACTGATTATATATGACTATTGAGGAGCCCTGAACATCAAAGGCAAAGTTGAGGAATCAGACTGAGTGGCAGGGGGAGGGAGAGATGGTTTGGAAGCAGTGAGGAGTTGCCAGACCTAACCCTGCGAGAGCCTGAGCCCTTCAGGCCTGATCAGCTCATGGTGCCCGGTGAGGCAGGCAAGCTGCAGCTCTTGGGAGGCATTTTCCACATCGGGAGAAACCCAGCAGCAGAGAGTCTACTCGGCCATGCAGAACCAGTGAGAAGTAGCCCTCAATCGGCAAAAGATAAGTACTTGTGTCTGGCCTACCGCATAGGTCAAAAACACCCCCTTTAGGGAAAAACCTTTCTCCCATTTACCTCCCTGCTCCCTGCTTTGCACTGGATCCAGGAATGGCTTCAGCAATTGCCAAGTCCCTTGGGCTGGAAGTAGGACCTGTCACGCCCCTGAGCCATTCTCCCACCCTTGAAGACTGAACAAATTAACAAACAGGGGAAAAACTAATCTGCTGGCTCCCATAAGCCAGGAATTCAGGGTAGGTACAGCTCCTTTGCCTAGGCACAGGCATAAGGGATCCACGGACTTTGAGTGCCTTTCCCCCTGCATAGACTTGTGTGGGCCCATTTCAACAGCGTAGGCCCTCATTACTGCAGTACAACAGTACTGAAGTCTAACTTCAAGTGTTTCAGCTGTGAAGTGGCAAGTTTGTGACATTTGACACTGCTCTGCCCACTAAGCAGGGTCTTCACCTACCCACATCAGGGGCCTGAGGACTGGTAGCTCCACCTACACCACATAGCCACCTGTGACGGGGCTCAAGAATAAGAGGTGGCCGCCAGTCCCTACAGCCAACAGCACTGGGTGCTCATAGTCCGGCTGCAAAATCCACCCATCTATGTGCTCTAGGGAAAAGGGACACGCTTTCCTCCTGGACACTCAGGGGTGGCCGTCGGCCCCCTGCCTTGCTCAGCATGTGTCCCCCTGTTGCAGCCAGATGCCTACGCCTACACCAATCACCCATGCCTGTCTAGAACTGTAGGTGAGAGCCTGCACCACACACTTGGTGGCTGACTACCTGGACACCTGAGCAGAATCCATACAGGAGGAATGGGTGGACTCCTGGGCTCACATACTTAGTGACAGGTCTGGCCAACTGGTGGCAGGATGTTGGATCTTCAGGGGCGCAAGTGATCCAGATAGCTCACACAAGCAGCCCATTTGGGTGTATCAAAACAAAACAAGAAGCTAGGACACAGTAAGCAAACATAAAATAAATAAATATAATAACTTATTTATGGCTCAGAGACAACAGTCAATATCAAATCATATAAAGAGGCAGACCATGATGGCTTCAGCAAGCTCCCAAAATAAAGAATCTAGAAATTTTCTGGAGAAAGAAAATTTCTTGGAATTACCAGAATCAGAATACAAAAGATTAATATACAGGACTCTTCAAGATACCAGGAAGGAAATTTAAAAAAAGGCAGAACACGCAATAGAGGAACTTAAACAGATTAGAGCATAATGACAAATTTAACAGGCTGCAAGAATCCATAGAGAGACACCAGTCAGAAATCCAGAAGATTAATAATAAAATTTCAGAATTAGACAAGACCATAGAAAGTCATAGAAGCAGAATTGAGGCAATGGAGGTCAGAATTAGTGAGACTGAAGATAACGCACTTGACACCAACTTATTTGAGGAAAAAACAGATAAAAGGATTAAAGAAAATGAAGAAACCCTAAGAATTATGTGGGATTCTATCAAGAGGAATAACCTACGAGTGATTGGAGTACTGGAAAGGGGTGGAGGGGGGGATAAAAGAAAATACAGAGAGAATTGTTGAAGATTTGTTGGCAGAAAACTTCCCTGATATCATGAAAGATGACAAGATATCTATCCAAGATGCTTATCAAACACAACATAAGGTAGATCCCAAAAGAAAGTCACCAAGACATATTATAATCAAACTTGCCAAAACCAAAGATTAACAGAGAATTTTAAGAGTGGCTAGGAATAAACAAAAAGACACCTACAAAGAAGAGTCAATAAGAATAAGCTCAGACTACTCAGCAGAAACCATGCAGGGAAAAAGCCAATGGGATGACATATATAAAGCCTTGAAGGAAAAAAATTGTCAGCCAAGAATTATATATCCAGCAAAACTGTCTCTCAAATATGATGGTGAAATTAGAGCATTTCCAGGTAAACAGAAGTTTATGGAATTTGCAGAAACCAAACCAAAATTACAAGAAATACTAAAGGGAGTCCTTTGGTTAGAAAATCGATAAGATCAGATAACAACCCAAGACTAGAACACAGGACAGAGCAATCAGATATCAACCCAGATAGGGAAGTCACAAAAATAAATCAAAGATAAAATACTGAAAATAGGGAAGCAGATGTTAATACATAAAAGATGACAACATTAAAACAAAAAAGAGGGACTAAAAAATGTAGACATAGATTTTTCATATGGAGAGGAAGTCAAGACGATATAAAGAAATAAAAGACTGGTATAAGCTTAGAAAATAAGGGTAATTATTAAGGTAACCACGAGGAAACTAAGAATCCTACAAGTCAAAATAAAAAACAAGAAAAATATAAAGACTCAGCAAATACAAAATCAACAACAATGAAAAAGATGTAAAGAAAATACATAAAGAAAAACAACTCAGCATAGAAAATTAAGTGGAACAAAGAAACTGTGAACAGCACACAAAAAAAGACATCAAAATGACAGCACTAAACTCATACCTATCAGTAATTATGATGAATATTAATGGACTAAATGCACCAATAAAGAGACAGAGAGTGGCAGATTGGATAAAAAAACACGATCTGTCTATATGCTGCCTACAAGAGACACACCTTAGACTTAAAGACACAAACAAACTAAAAGGATGGAAAAAATATATCAAGCAAACAACACTCAAAAAAGAGC
>NW_004444016.1:7674713-7741138 GCF_000243295.1 Trichechus manatus latirostris | reverse complement strand
CAGAGAGGGTTAGGAGCTGATTGAATGAACACAGGAAATCAGGGTTGAAAAGGAGGAGTGTGCTGTCACAGTACAGAGAGGGCAATTAGGGTCACATAACAATGTATATATAAACTTTTTTATGAGAGACTAACTTGAAATGTAACCTTTCACTTAAACTACAACAATGAACAAAAATAAAGAAACAAATAAGTGAAGGATAAGCTATTGCATCTGGCTCCTCCCACAACTAAAAAGGAGGCATAATGCTTAGTGGGCCTCTTTGGATTTTGGAGGCAACATATTCCTCATTTGGATATGCGACTCCAGCCTATTTATCAAGTGACTCGAAAAGCTCCTAGTTTTGAGTGGGGCCCAGAACAAGAGAAGTCTCTGCAACAAGTTCAGGCTGCTGTGCAAGCCGCTCTGCCACTTGGGCCATATGATCCAGCTGATCCAATGGTGTTTGAAGTGTCTGTGGCAGATACAGATACTGTCTGGAGTCTTTGGCAAGCCCCTTTTGGTGAATCACAGTGCAAACCCTTAGGATTTTGGAGCAAAGCCCTGCCATCCTCTGCGGATAACTACTCTCCTTTTCAGAAATAGCTTTTAGCTTTTTACTGGGCCTTAGTAGAGACTGAACACTTAACCATGGGACACCAAGTTGCCATGAAGCCTGAGCTGCCCATCATGAACATCATGAACTGGGTGTTGTCTGATGCACAGAGTCATAAATTTGTATGCGCACAGCAGCACTCTATCATTAAATGGAAGTGGTATATACGAGATTGGGGCTGAGCAGGACCTGAAGGCACAAGTAAGTTGCATATGGAAGTGGCCCAAATACCCATGGTCTCCACTCCTGTCACATTACCTTCCATCTCCCAGTCTGCACCTACGGCCTCATGGGGAGTTCCTTATGACCACTTGACTGAGGAAGAGAAAACTCAAGCCTGGTTTACAGATGGTTCTGCAGGATATGCAGGCACCACTCAAAAGTCGACAGCACTACAGCCCCTTTCTGGGACTTCCCTGAAGGACAGTGATGAAGGGAAATCCTCCAAATGGGCAGAACTTCGAGCAGTGCACCTGGTTGTTTACTTTGCTTCGAAGGAGAAATGGCCAGATGTGCAACTGTATACTGATTCATGGGTTGTGGCCAATGGTTTGGCTGGATGGTCAGGGACTTGGAAGGAACATGATTGGAAAATTGGAGACAAGGATTATGGGGAAGGGGTATGTGGATAGACCTCTCTGAATGGGCCAAAGAAGTGAAGATATTTGTGTCTCATGTGAATGCTCACCAAAGGGTGACCTCAGCAGAGGATGATTTTAAACAATCAAGTGGATAGGATGACTCATTCTGCAGAAACCAGTCATCCTCTTTCCCCAGGTACTCCTGTCATTGCCTAACGGGCTCGTGAACAAAGTGGCCATGGGGGCAGGAACGGAGGTTATGCATGGGCCCAGCAACATGGACTTCCACTCACCAAGGATGACTTGGCTACAGCCACTGCTGAGTGCCTAATCTGCCAGCAGCAGAGACCAACGCTGAGTCCCTGATATGGCACTATGCCTCAAGGTGATCAGCTAGCAACCTGGTGACAAATTGATTACATTGGACCACTTCCATCATGGAAAGGGCAGTGTTTTGTCCTTACTGGAACAGACACTCTGGATACAGATTTGCCTTCCCTGTATGCAATGCTTCTGCCAAAACTACCATCCATGGACTTACAGAATGCCTTATCCACTGTCATGGTATCCCACACAGCAGTGCCTCCAATCAAGGGACTCATTTCACAGCAAATGATGTAAAGCAGTGGGCCCATGCTCATGGAATTTACTGGTCTTACCATGTTCCCCATCATTCTGAAGTAGCTGGCTTGATGGAACAATGGTACGGCCTCCTAAAGACACAATTACGGCACCAGCTAGTTGGCAATACCCTGCAGCGCTGGGGCAATGTTCTCCAGGAGGCTGTATATGCTCTAAACCGGTGTCCAATATATGGTGCTGTTTCTCCCATATCCAGGATTCATGGGTCCAGGAAGCAAGGGGTGGCAATGGGAGTGGCACCACTCACTATTACCCCTAGTTACTTGCTTGCAAGGTTTTTGCTTCCTGTCCCAGTGACCTTATGCTCTGCAGGCCTAGAGGTCTTAGTGCCAAAGGGAGGAAAGCTCCCACCTGGAGACACATCACTGATTCCATTGAACTGGAAGCTAAGAATGCCGCCTGGCCACTTTGGGCTCCTTATGCCTCTGGCTCAACAGGCAAAGAAGGGAGTTACCATACTGGCTGGTGTGATTGATCCTGATTACCAAGAGGAAATCGGACTGATATTACATAAAGGAGGTAAAGAAGAGTATGTCTGGAATGCAGGAGATCCCTTAGGGCGTCTCTTAGTACTACCATGCCCTGTGATTAAAGTCAGTAGAAAAATTTTGACATGACTGCTAATAGCCCAGACCCTTCAGGAATGAAGGTTTGGGTCACCCCACCAGGTAAAGAACCACAAACAGCTGAGGTGGTCGCTGAGGGCAAAGGGAATACAGAATGGGTGGTGGAAGAAGGTAGTTCTAAATACCAGTTACGGCCACATGACCAGTTGCAGAAATGCAGACTGTAATTGTTATGAGTATTTCTACTTTATATGTATACATCAAATATTTTCTTCTTCACTTACAAAATATAAAATGTAAATGGGGCTAGTGCATTTTCGGTTGTACACGTGTTAATTCTATCATGTTAGGCACGAGTATGACTTTATAATTGTCTTCATTCAGAGATTATGTATGGTTTGGGGAGATGTGTACAGGTGCCAAGTTGACAAGGGGTGGACTGTGATGGTTAAGATTGTGTGTCAACTTGGCTGGGGCCATGATTCTCGGTGTTTATATGTGATCAGCCCCATGATGGGATGTGCTGTGAGTAGCCAGTCAGTTGAAAGGGAGTGTCTTTGGGCATGCAGCCTGCATCCGAATATAAGTGGATGTTCTGGCTTTTGCCCTCTTTGGATCCTGCAGCTGCCTCCTGTTCATCTGACCTCCGGTTCTTGGGACTTGATCCAGCAGCTTACCTGCTGATCTTGGGATTCCTCGATCCAGTCATTATCATACTGGGTGATTTTGCATCTAACTGAGCAGGACCTTAGTTTCTTTACCTATAAAAAGGGGGCAAGCCCAATCACCCTCTTTCCCTCACTAAGTAGATGAGAGGAGAAAAATAAGATTGTGAAGATGAGAGGCCTTAGGGATATCCTGAGCTTGGGAGTCTTTAGGATGATTCTTACAGACTCTGGGGACCTCCATAGGCTCTCCGTGCAGAGGTTCTAGGGGGCTACACAGAACCCTAGTGCTTAGGAGCTGAGTTCAGCCTCTCCTTCCTCCAGGGTAGTGGAAGATGCCAGTGAAGTGGAGGTATCTGACCCAAGAACTGCCCCAGAGCTGTACCCGCAGGTCACAGAGGGTGAGGGCAGGTGAGGACAGGAGGGTACCTGTCACCCACCCACCCATCCCCTAGACATCTGGCGTGAGCCCACCCTCTGCTCCACAGGGCCTGCTCTCTGCTCATTCTCACCATGTCCTGCCCAGGGCCTGACCCCCCTGAGGGGCCTGGGACTCAGGGTGTGTGGCGAGGGGCCTTGCAGATCCTACAGCTCCCAGGAGCCCAGTAAGTCTGATGGGGCCTTCTGATCACAGTTAGGGGTGGGAGTTGGGGGCTGACAGAGACATACCAGGGCAGCATAGGAGTAGCTCCCCCTTTTCTCAACTCCAACAGTAAGGGCACCCCAGTGCCTAGGCTAAGATCCGCTGTTAGCAGATGATATTGTCAAAGGCAACCATGTGGAGAATGAGAGGAATTATTAGATGAAAAGAAATACTTCCAGTATGTTGATATGTTGATGAGTACACCAGGAGGAAGTTTTGTAAATAGTGTCTTCAAACATTTTTTAATGTTTTTTCCCTACTACTTTTTAACATTTAAGACTTTTTTTTTAAGAGCAGCTTTAGGTTTTACACAAAAACTGTACAGGAAGTACTGAGTTCTCATATACCCGCTCCCTCCTGCACATTGTTTCTCCTATTATTAACATCTTGCATTCATGTGGTACATTTATTACAACTGATGAATCAATATTGATACATTATTATTAAAGTCCATAGTTACATTAGAGTTCACTCTTTGTGTTGTACAGGCCTGTAAGTTTTGAGAAATACATCATGTCATCTGTCTACCATTACTGTGTCATACAGAATAGTTTCATCGCCCTGGAGATCTGACAGCCGGTGATTTTTTCAATGTCTCTATTATTTATGCCTTTTCCAGAATGTCATTTAGTTAGATTCCCTACTACTTTTTTATTTTTACATTTCTAATTCATTTTCAGCCACTCATGTATCTTCAGGGAGCCCTGGTGGTACAGTGGCTAAAGTGCTTGGCTGCTAACTAAAAGGCTGGCGGTTCGAACTTGCCAGCTGCTTCAGGGGAGAAAGATGTGGCAGTCAGCTTCCATAAAAAGTACAGTCTTGAAAACCCTACCGGGCAGTTCTATTGTCCTATAGGGTCGCTATGAGTTAGAATCGACTCGACAGTACACAGCAACCTTTAGTTATTTAGTTACCCCTCCCCATCCCCCATCCCTGTAGACCTAAGCAACAACTCATCTGCTTTCTGTCTCTATGGATGTGCCTATTCTGGACATTTTATATAAATGGAATCACATACTATGTGGTCCTTTGTGACTGCCTTCTTTCACTTAGCGTAATGTTTTCAGGGTTCATCCATGTTTTGGTATGTATCAGTACTTCCTTTTTATGATTGAATAATATGCCATTTTATGGACACACATTTTGTTTATGCGTTCTTCAGTTGATGGACATTTGGGATGTTTACACCTTTTGGCTATTATAAATAATGCTGCTACAAACATTCGTGTACAAGTTTTTTCATAGATGTATGTTTTCATTTCTTTTCGTACCTAGGAATGGAATTGCTGGGTCATATGGTAACTCCATGTTTAACTTTTTGAGGAATTGTCAGACTGTTTTCCACCATGGCTGCGCCATTTTATGCTCCTACCAGCAGTATATAAGGGTTCCAAGTTTTCTACATCCTTGTCAATACTTGTGATTGTTCATCTTTTTATTACAGCTACCCTAGTGGATGTGAAGTGGTAACTATATGTGGTTTTGATTTGTATTTCCCTAATGACTAATGATGTTGAGCATATTTTCATGTGCTTATTGACCATATGTATATCTTCTTTACAGAAATATCTATTGCAATCCTTTGCCCATTTTTAATTGGTTTGTCTTTTTATTATTGAGTTGTAACATCTCTTATATAGTCTGGATACAAGTCCCTTGTTAGATGCACAATTTAAATTTTTTATCATGAAAATGCATTATCTCTAGGAGTCCCTGGGTGGTGTAAACATAGTAATTAAAAAATAATAATGATGATACAATAAGGATATATACAAGGTTACTAATCTGTTCTTTGGTATACAACAT
The DNA here is from genome assembly GCF_000243295.1 of Trichechus manatus latirostris. Classification (NCBI taxonomy): domain Eukaryota; kingdom Metazoa; phylum Chordata; class Mammalia; order Sirenia; family Trichechidae; genus Trichechus; species Trichechus manatus. The sequence continues at coordinate 7,735,640 of NW_004444016.1, read as the reverse complement.
TTACTAGATATAGTCAGCTCTTCCATAAGAGTGTGATTCTGGCCAGTTTCTTTCCCCCATCACCAGACATCTCTCTTCTTCCCTTCCTCTGGCAGAGACTGTCCCCTGCTGCAGGTGCTGGCTGGCGAGGCAGTTGGTGAGGAGATAGAGGGCTCTCTGGCCTGGATTGTCTCATGGCTCCTAGGAGGAAACAACTACAGTGGCCTACTGCTTCACTTGGACCCCCAAGGTTCCCCGGGGGAGGGTGTGAGGTTCTTTGGAAGCTTTGGGATCTGGCCTTAGGCTGGCCTCACCCTCCCACCGAAGCAGCCGAGTCCCAGCCCAGAGAGAGAAAGGCTGACCCTCTGGGAGGGCTGGGACCCAGGAAGGTCCTAGAGTGGCTGAGCAGTGAGATCAGGAAAGGCAAGGCTGAAAGCAACAGCAACCTCTCACTCATCAGAGACATTCACCAGCTAACCAAGCACTTTCTACTGACTGATCCACAATCCCATGAGGCAGATCTAACTTACAGATGAGGAAAAGGAGACAGGCCTAATTTATAGATGAGGAAAGGGAGAGTCAGAGAGGGGAAGGGACTTGCCTATGGTCACTCTGCCATTAAAAATTGGGCCTCTGTGAAATGTTATGATATCAGGAATTTGCTTCAAAAGAATATGGGGAAAAATTAAAAAAAAAAAAAAGCTGTATCTTGGGTGAAGGGTGAGACGGTACACAATACAGGGGAAACCAGCACAACTTGTACAAGGAAAGGTCATGGAAGCCCCATACACACATCCAAACTCCCTGAGGGACTGAATTGCTGGGTGGAGGGCTGTGGGGACCATGGTCTCAGGGAACATCTAGCTCAATTGGCATAACACAGTTTATAAAGACAATGTTCTACATTCTACCTTGGTGAGTAGCGTCTGGGGTCTTAAAAGCCTGTGAGCAGCCATCTAAGATACTCCACTGGTCTCATCCCTTCGGGAGCAAGGGAGAATAAAGAGAACAGGATACAAGGAAAAGATTAGTCCGAACGACTAATGGACCACAGCTGCCAAGGCCTCCACCAGACTGAGTCCAGTACAGGTAGATGGTGCCTGGCTACCACCACTGACTGCTCTGACCAGGATCACAAAAGAGGGTTCTGGACAGAGCTGGAGAAGGATGTAGAACAAAATTCTAACTCACAAAAAAAGACCAGATTTACTGGCCTAAAGGAGACTGGAGAAACCCCGAGAGTATGGCCCCCAGACACCCTTTTGGCTCAGTGGTGAAGTCATTTCCGAGGTTCACCGTTCAGCTTTAGAGTGGACAGCCCCATGGAGCCAAATGGGACTAATGAGGCACAGCAGTCCAGGGACAAGGGCCGGAAGGCAGAAGGGACAGGAAAGCTGGTGATAGGGAACGAAAGGTTGAGTAAGGATAGTGTTGATGTGTTGTAAGGTTGTTAACCATTATCATAGGGCAACATGTGTACTAACTATTAAATGCGAAACTATTTTGTTCTGTGGGCCTTCGTCTAAGGTGAGAATAGCAGCACAATTGGAAGAGCGTAGTCGATGTCACTGAAGTGTGCACGTAGAAATTTTTGAAATGGTGTATCTTTGGCTATGTATATTTTCACCAAAAAAAAAAAGGTCGAGAAGGGAGAGGGTTGACATGTTGTGGGGTTGTTAATCAGTGTCATAGAACAGTGAGTGTACTACTGTTTCATGAGAAACTATTTGTTCTGTGGGCCTTCACCTGAAGTACAATAAAAAAATAAAAAAAAAAAGAATATGGGGGATGTCAAGTTGGGGGCGTACATCAAACAATAATGGGCATGAGTTGATAATTGTTGAAGCTAGATAATAGGTAGGTAGATTTCCTATAGTTTGTATAAGTTTGAAAATTTCTATAATAAAAGAGTTAAAAAAAAGAAAAAAAAGTCAGGCCCTCAGACTGACTCCAAAGTCAACAAACACGCATTCATGAGGCCAACACTTTCCCAGAACTTCCTTTGAGCCAGGCCCTGTGGAATGAGGAAGATAAGCTGGGGCAGTCCGTGCCCTCAGGGATAAATCAGCGGTGGACAGCCAACTAACTCTGTCTATAGGCCAGTTTGGTATTATGATTAAAGGCACAGGCTTTAGTATTGGGCAGAACTGGGCTTTAGTTTCAGCTCTGCCACTCACCAGGAAGTTACCTGACCTCTCTGGGCTTCAGTTGCTTCATCTGGAAAATGTAAGGTAGAGGCAGAATAGATTAGAGTTGCTGCTTGATTGGAGTCCTGAGTGGATAAAAAGAGGCAATCCATAAAAAGGCTTAGCAAGTGCCATCAAGCACATGTAAACGCCTGATAGATGTTAACTCTATGAATAGTATTATTAATAAAACCTGCAAGTATTACAGGCAGTGTGCTTCGGATTCCACAGGAAAGGAATGATTCACTCTGAGTCTCTCTTTTACTAGGAAGTTCCCTGAGCTTGCTCCAGGCTGCTCTGTTGGGGGCCTCAAGAAGAAGGATGGAGGTGGAACAGGTGAAGCCCACCCTGTGGGATGCGGTAGAGGAAGCCTGGAACTGCCAGACTGACCTGAGGACCCTGTGTTCAGGCCTCCTTGGAAGCACTCTGACGGATAGTGGGCTCAGCCAGCTAGGCCGGGCACTGCGTGAGCCGCAGGTGAGAAAGGTAAGGCCTGGAGGCACCTGGGCTGGCGATGGCCAGAGCCTGCCCAGAACCCTCTTCCCGTGGGTAGTAAAAGCCTGGAGCCAGCGCCCAGGAAGCCAGATGTTCAGACAGGCTAAAGCTGAGGCAGGGGGGCTCCCAGAACCGCAGGTATGCCTCCTCATCCAACAGCTTAGGAGTCCCAGGGATGTCTGCCTTCCTCTTCTCTAAATACAGAGCACTATGAGGGGGCTATGGAAACCCCGGTGGTGTACTGGTTAAGAGCTATGGCTGCTAACCGAAAGGTTGGCAGTTTGAATCTACGAGGTGTTCCTTGGAAACCATATGCGGCAGTTCTGCTGTGTCCTGTAGGGTCACTATGAGTTGGAATTGACTCAACAGCAACCGGTTTGATTTTTTTTTTTTTAATGAGGGGGCTGGAGCCCTGGAGGCATGGTGATTAAGTGTTTGGCTGCTAATCAAAAGGTTGGCAGTTCAAATCCACCAGCTGCTCCATGGAAACCCTGTGGGGCAGTTCTACTCTGTCCTATAGTGTTGCTATGAGTCGGAATTGACTCAATGGCAACGCGTTTTTGTTTTGGTTTCATGAGGGGGCCATCAGGAGCCTTGTGGCACAGTGGTTAAGTGCTTGGCTGCTAACTGAAAGGTCGACGGTTCAAACCTACCAGCCACTATGGGGGAGAAAGATGTGGCAGTCTGCTTCCATAAAGATTACAGCCTTGGAAACCCTATGGGACAGTTCTACTCTATCCTATAGGGTTGCTGTGAGTCGGACTCAAGTAGATGGCAATGGGTTTATGAAGGGGCCCTTCATTAATTCATTGATTTACTAATTTATTCATTCCCAAACATTTATCGACCACCCACTATGTATCAGGCTTAGTACTGTATAAGCCCTGGGAAATCCCTGTCCTCAGAGTTTACATCTCCTGGAGAAAAATAATTACAATACTATGATCAGTGCTCTGAAGGGCTTATAACCACAGGACTCTACGGGGCATCTAAGTTGGCCTTGGAAAGAGGGGGAAGGAAGACTTCATGGAGGAAGTGATTCCTGAAGGAGGTGGCCAGCAAAGATGAGTGAAGACTATTTCAGGCAGAGGAAATGACAGGCAAAGTCTCAGAGGAAGGTGAGTGCTTCAGCTCTTGGGAAACTGCAAGCAGCTCAATTTGATGGAGAACAGAATGTGAGGATGAGAGTCGAGGACTGGAGAGAGAGCAGGGGCCAGGTCATACAGGGCTTTGTAAATCTGTTGCTTAGACTTTGTCTTGAAGGTCAAGGAGAAGCCACAAGTATTTTAAGCAGGGAAGAAAACATGGCTCCCACTCTTCAGATGAGCAAACTGAGGCTCAGAGAAGAGACGTGAGTGGCCCAGGGTCATAGGGATAATCGGAGGCAGCAGAGGCAGAATCACACTCAAGTCCTTATTAGTCTCCTGATATGGTGCTTTCTTATCCTCTTGTGCTCAGTCTCCCTTGTGCAGAAGGGGGCGCTGTCTTCCATGATTTGTCCTGGGTGGCTGGAATCTCACCCTTGGCAGCCTCTCTTGACCCTTCTCTTCTTCCCTTTTCATAATTACAACTTGTTTATTTTACAGCTATGGGCCTTGGGAATTAGGCATGTTAGCTCCAATTTATTGAGCTAGTGCCCGACACTGCTCAGTGCTTTATACCATTTCATGCTCTCTCCAACTTTCGGAAATTGGGGCTTTTATCAGATCCATTCTATAGAAGAGGAAATGGAGGCTCAAATGGCTAGTCACCTGCCTGAGATAACATAACTAAGAAAAGGAGTAGCCGGGATCCTGATTTGATTTCAAAATCCTGAGTTTAACACTGTCCTGGGAGGGAGTGTGTGGAATTTCCCAATACCTTCTCAGCAGGTGATGGATTCAGCAGCAAGGTGCAGCTCAGGCCTCCAGGGGGAGCGCCAAGGTAGTTCTGGGGTTTGGGGTGGAGCTAGGGGAGTCTTCTCCATGTTTGCCTTGCTTAAGCACATTTTCCCCTAATGGCAGGAAGAGCAGCATCTCTAGGATGTGGATGCCATCAAAAGCACCCGCTCAGGAACTCTGACGAACAGGTAACATCTCATTTACTCGAGGAACAACTGGAAGCTACTGGGGGAGTGAGCACGTGTTGCATAGCTCAGCTAATCTGCCTCCTGCTTACCTTCCCCTGACACCAGGGAGAAATACAGAGCTTCCAGTAAATGAAGAACCTGAACGGCTACCGGACCCCTAAGGGAGGGGAAAGAGAAGGGGCTGTTTTTCTATTGGATTGGATTAGGGGTATGGGATCCTCAAGGCCTCTATGGCACCTGTTGGTAGAACCAGCCCCTGCCCTCTCTCCACTGCCTCTAGAGTCTCTGCCCAGGCTAGGTCCTGGACACAGCTCCAGGAGCAGCCCTGGTAATGGAGTTGTGCTGGAAATGTTGGGTTCTGTGTCCCAATGCTGTGTGCATGCCTGAGATTCTGGCTGAGCCTAGACTGACTCCACCAAGGCCTGGCAGGCCCCAGATGTGGCCCTGCAGTTCTTCCTGGCCCAGGCTCGGAGGCAGAGATTGTGAGAGCAGCACCAAACTCAGATCAGAGAAGAGCTAAAGCATTTGGAACAGGAGGAGGAAGAGGTAGGAGGTGACCAGGTCAAAGGCTTGATGGCCAGAAAGGTGAGGGATCAAGTAGGGAGGATCCAGTGTCAATCACAACAGGCTAGTCCATACCTCTCTCATGGGCCTCATGGCCTTGTGGAGGACACATGAGGCAATTCTCAGCACTAAGTGCTATGATGGTGGGAGCAAGGGGCTTGTGGGAACAAAGGGGTACCCAACCCAGGCTGGAGTTGATCAGAGAAGATGGCATCTAAGCTAAGACTTAAAGGACAAAAAGAAATAAGTCAGGGGAATTCAAGAGATTCTGAATTCCATAAGGGCAGTTTTTGCTCATCACAGAGGCATTTATGTAAATATAACTTATTTGAACAAATTAAGAAATAAATATTACTTGAGGGTTGGAGGGGGGCATGTTCTGAGAGAAGACAATACTGTATGTGCAAGGGTCCAGAGGGACGGAATGGCATGATGGGTTCTGGGAACCGCAAATTGTCAGGTCTAGCTGGAACCTAGCAGGTACATAGTCAGAGGTAAGGCTAAGAGACAAGGGCCTCATGTGCCATGCCTTAGGATTTGGACTTTACACCAAGGACGATGGTGAACCACTGAAAGGTATGTGTCACCTCAGCTCTGTTCCTCACTAGTCATGTGATTTGGGGCAAGTTAGGTCACTTCTCTGATTCACTGTTTCCAATTATATAAAATGGCAACTACTCATATAGCTGTTACTGGATAAAATGAGATAGTATATCTGAAGTACGTAGCATAGCTCCTGGCACACAGACGGCATTTGCCAAGGGTACGTCTTATTACTTAAAGCCTCCGAGGAGAAGCAGAGATGGCACCGAGAGCAGAGTGCTGAAACTCCAGCTGGAGGGCCTTCAGGCAGAGTGGGACGCTGCAGAGCAGGACCTGGTAGCCCTCTATGACCTGCATGTACAGGCCACCCGTGCTTGGACATCCCATGTGCTGCAGGTCAGTGGGGACACAGGGCAGGCCTTGAGCTGGTTCCAAGGTGGCTGACTGATAGGCATCTCTGAATCTGGTCACAGGTGTTCCAGGCCTGGCGGAGGCTATAGGAGAAGCAGGCCATGACTGCAGAACATCACCAACGCAGCCTGCTCGCTGGCGTCTTGCAAGATACCATCAGCCTGGCCACACAGAACCAGGAGCTCCAAGTCCAGAACCAGCAGCTTCATCAGGGTGCAGACCAGATGGGGGCAGTTATGCTGGGTCCCTGCCCTGGGGAGAAATCCGGTGATCAGGAATCCCTTATGGGCAGCTCCCTCTCTCCTCATTCTTGAGGGAAGATGAGGTACAACTACCAAGCTAACCCTCCTTATGGATAATTAATAACACCACTTCCTGATTTCACTGTGCCAGCCCCTAAGCACCTAATATCCATTCTTTCATTTAACCTTTTCAGCTACCCATAGTACGTTATAAGTACCATTTGATTCTCATTTCAGAACTAAGACAACCTACACTCAGAGATTAAGTAACTGCTCAAGAGCAGTTAGTGAAATGGTAGAGCTAGAATTCAAATTCAAGTCTGGCTGGCTATAGTTCTACACTGCAGAAAGCAGCAGTTCACAAGCTTCAGTGTGCATCAGAATCAACTAAACCAAACAAAAAAAACAAAACAAAAAACAAAACCAGCTGCTGCCGAGTTGATTTCGATTCATAGTGACCTCATGTGTTTCAGATTAGAGCTGCCTCCACTAGGGAACTTGTTTAAAAAATAAATAAAGATTCCCAGACTCCACTCCCTAAGACTCTGCTTCAGTGGGTCTGGGGTAGGCCCAAAATGATTTTTCACAAGCTCAGTAGGTATTCTAGCAGAGAAGCAGGGCCTGACATTCCTCTGATCATGAGAGCAGGTACCAGGCAGGAGAACTGGCAAGGAGGGCAGAGGAAATGAGAATCAAAACCAAACCAGAGTTTTCCAGCCTGGAGTTTAGTTTGTCCTGCTGGGCCCAGCACCTTATATTCCCAAGACTCCTTCTAAAATCCTTAGGGCTCAGTTTTTCAGGGAAAGCTCAAAAGCTCTGTGACAGCACCACAGACTCCCTAAAGGAAAGAATGCCTGCGGTAACAGTAGGAGAAAACAGCTTTTCCTCCTAGTCCAGAAGTTGTTACCCTAGAATTAAGATACTCATGACACCAGGCGAATGAAAGTATGTTTGAAAAGAGCTGTGCAACAAAGAAGACACAGGACAACCATGGCCGGTTGTAGGAACCATCCTACACCCCAGAACACTTTATTAGGACCTTATTGCTTATGCAGTTAAAGAGACACTGATTGAGCTATGGAAGTTTTCCTCTGCCTAGCCCCAGGTCACTCTGCAGAACTTCCTGACTGGTGGGAGCTGGAACACTGCTAGGTAGAGGCAGGACCCAGAGACGGGGTAGTGGGCTTCAAGAGGGCCCGTGGGGGTAAGCAGAGAGGTCAGGAGTGTAGGCTTAAGCCAACGCCCAGGGGCAACATTCCCTGAGATGAGTCAAGCCCCAGCCCTCTCTGGGGTTTCCAGGAAAAAGGCTAGGTGTGGGGAGCAGCACTGTGGAGGGAGCAGGGGGTGTGTCATCCCCATGCTGCTGGAGCAGGGGCTGGCAGAGTGGCCTGGGTGATTGTTGTGTAATTTGTGGCTACTGGGTCTTCCTGCATGAGCTGGGGGGAGTATCCCTTATGGGAAAGTCATGCACTGTGGCTGGGCTGGAGCAGCCAAAGCCAGGTACAGAACATGGGGTCTGCTGGGGATCACAGGAGGCAAGGAAAGCCACCTGTCTCCCACAGCACCCTTTGAGCAACTGTACTAATGCAGGATGAGTCAGGAAGCCTCCCCCATCAGGGATGGGGTCTTTTCTCAGGCCTTGATATTGATATTCCCCTAATCACTTGTCTGGAAGAACTTGGTGGGGTGGGGGGTGGGGGGTAGGAGTTTCTTTAACCAAACCCACTTTTAAAGTCTCCCAGGGGTTATCCCTTCATTCACCCACCTCCAGAGACTGACCTGGCTGCTCCCACTTCCCCAGCTTTTCTCACAAGGCACTTACTACAGGGCTGGTGAGGGAAGGTTAGGGCTGGCAGGTGGCTCTGATGGTGGTGCCCAATCTACAGGGTCAGGATTGGGGGTCAGCAGAGTGGAGGTGGTGAGGGCTAGTGGCTGCCATAGTAGAGGTGCACAGCCAGGCCAATGAGCAGTGTGGCCAGGAAGAAGGCGGCTGTGAGCTGCAGCCGCAGCAGGGCTGCTGAGAGCACGGCGTTGACCACCAGTGAGCAGGACACAACAAAGAGGCGAGTGATACTGCTGCCATGCTTCATGACAGCCGACATAAGCAGTCCGTTTAGTGCCTGGCTCAGCACCGCAAGTGCCGCCCATCCCGAGAAACCCTCCAAGAGGCCTGGGCCGGGGCCACTGCCTGCGTGCAGACCTAGGTTCAGGAGTACACCAAAAGAGTAGAGGAAGAGGTTCTGAAGTGCCAGGGGCAGCCGTTGTCGCTTCATGAGCATCTCTGTGTACACGGATGACAAGCCTGAGATGACGCAGTACAGGATGAGAAGCAGCAGCCCCAGCGGGGTGATATGCAGGGGCATGGGGCCAGCAGCAGCTGCTGTAGGGGGCCCCGGAAAGGTGTTCCGGGGGTCCTGGAGGCCACCAGCCGCATAGCAGGCCCCTGCTGCCATCAGTAGCAGCAGTGCTAACCCCTGGCGTGTGGAGAGGCGGTGCCGGAGGCAGAAACAGTAGAACAGGGCTGTGCTTCCAATCTTGAGATTGCTTAGCACCTGGTAGGTGCTGGGGTCCATGTAACGCTGAAGATAGATCACCAAGTTGTTGTTAGCGCCATAGAGCAGGGCTGATAGTGCAAAGGGGATAGCCTGGCGCCAGGGTGGAGCCCCTTGGGGCCATGTTTGCCAGCCCACAAGGAGGGAGAAGGCGCACAACAGCAGCTTCGTCAGCTCAGTCAGCAGCACAGCCGAGGAGGGCCGGAAGGGCACTTGGCCGTCCACATGGCACAGCGCCAGCAATGGGGCATGGGTACCATACATGGCAGTGGACAGGAGTAGCATCAGGGTCCAACGGGCCTGCCTGGGACGACCCAGGCCTGGCAGACCCCCGTCCTCTATACTCATGCCCACACAAGATCCTGGGTGGTCTGTGTAGCAAGGGACAGCACAGACGTTGTAACACGTCTGAGGAAAATCAAGTCATGGAGCCAGCCCCTAGGAGGGTGCAGCCATGGTACATTGCCAGAGAGAATACAGAGGATCAGAGTCAGCTGCAAACTCCACAGTCAGGGCTGGAAGAGAAAGACGCTTGTGGCCCCTGAAGCCACAGTCTTGGGGCCACCCATGGGGTAAGGGAGGGAAGATTTCCAAGGTGGAAGCTGACCAGCCACTGTCCACCCTCTGTAGGAAGAAAATCAAGGGTGACGGCAGCAGGAAGGGTGGAGACAGCAAATGGGTGACAGCCAGGGAAATGAGATATGATGTCTTTGGTTGAAAGGCCTCCACCTGCAGGCCCCAGCTGCTCATCCTGCCTCCCCCATGGGATCCAGAGCTAGTCGGGCCCCTTGCGCAGTGACTGCAGATAGTCCCTCAACATCTTCTCCACGTTAGGCACAGCATATGCCTGGGCTGCGTAGATGCCAGTGCAGGTGCCCACGGCAAAGCCCAATACTGCCGATGCCCTTAGTTTGGCCACCACATAGCCAGCCAGGAAGCCCTTGAGGAATGGGGAGGATAGAAGCGAGCCATCCTACGGAAGAAAATGGAGGAGGAAACTCAGCCAGGCTCTCCCCCTTTTCTACCAAGGAGCTACTCAAGCTGGGCTTACAGCATTCCACCACCTGCTTTTCCTCACTCTGGACATCTGCAGTATTCAAGATTTTCTCAAGGTTCTGGAGCCAGAAAAAGAACCCAGGAGTCCTGATTACACAATCTCAGAACCCTGGGATCAAAAGGCTCCAACCACAGAACCCCAGTGCCACTAGACCTCAGAGATGCCCTTGAGGAATCTGATCTCATCCCTGCCTGCTTCTCCATCCTCATTTCCTAGTATGCTCCCCCATGACTCCAGCCAAATCAACCTCCTTTCATCCCTTATGTTCATCATGCTACGTCCCACCACAGGGATTTGCGTATGCTGTTCCATCAGCCTGGAATGTTCTTTCCTCTCCTCTTCATCTAGTTAACCCCTACAAAAACTTAAGATCCCAGTTCAAGTGCCATTTTCCCAGGAAAACTTTCCTTGGTGTCACGGAGAAGAGGTTCTTAATAACCACTCAACACTCTCAAAGACATGTTGGGCAATAACGCTTAAGGGAGAGAAAGTTGGCCCCTACCTGGCCCACACCACTGTTCACTTCATCTTCTACGCGCCGCTGCAGGCACTCCAGCTGATTCTTGAGAAATGCCAGATCCTTAAGCTTGGGCAGAGAATCCTAGGACAAGGGAGGGGCTGGCTCCAGTAGACTGACCCAGTCCCATCCCCTCTCAATTCTACTAGAGCCTAGGGGAGAGGTGGTTGAGGAGGATGGGATAAGCCTGAGAAACCTCTTCCTATTAAAACTTTCCTGAGATGGCAGCAGTAGAGGAAGAAAAGGCATTGAAGAGCACAGAATTCACATGGGAGTGGGGGCGGGAAATAGATGGGATCTGTATCAGTGATTTACAACAACAGCTACAGGTAATGAATATAGCAAGCAGTGTGTTGGGGAGGCAGGAGCAGCAGCAAGGGGACCTCCAATTAGGGCTATCAGGAAAGCACTATTGACTAGACTAGGAGCTCCCTGAAAGTGGCGACCTGATCTGTCTTTACTGTGTCCTCAGTGCCTGGCATCAAACAAGTACTTGGTAAATGTATGGGTGGTGGCGGACTTCCAGACTAATGGTGCATAGAGGACTGAGGCAACTCTCTGAACAATTTAGGGATAAAACTGGTTTCTTCCTGGACTTCCTGGCTTCCTACTCCCCACCCCTGTAGGCCATGGCAACCTGAATGTGTGAATGACTGGAGAGGAAGAATGATTGAAAGAGAATGAGTAAATGAACTGAGTGATTTCTATCGAACATAAGTATGAAATTTAGTTTGTGTCCAAAGGAGTGTTTAAATGAGGGTGTGAGTGTCCGTGTGAATTAGAAACATGTCTCCGGGAGAAAATTTTCGGAGGCTAGGGACTGGTGAAAAGTGTGACCGTGCATCACTGCAAGAACGTGAGAAGGGTGTGAGTGCGTCTAGGATTGTATCAGGATGAATGTGTTTCTGAGTGTGTAAAACTAACAGGATCATGATGGTCCCGGGTGGAACACCTGGGGAAACCCGGGCTCGTGTAGTTCTCCCTTCCCCCACTGTTGAGGCCGGCAATAAGCGCGCAAGTCCAGAGGAAACAAGAAAATCCCAGACGAAACAACAGGCACCTCCACCTCTGGGCCGCTCCAGTGTCGCTTCTTCCTAAGATCAAAATGGTCACGGAATGTGAAGACCACCCCCGACTTCAGATCCCCTACACATTCACTTACCTTGTCATCCGCCATCTTCCCCGCCGAACTTCTTGCGCAAGCGCAGCCCCACCTCTTTCACGCTAAATGATACGGCCATCTTTACTGAGGGCGGAGGCACTTCCGGGATATCTTTAGAAAGGGTGGAGGCGTTTCCCCTCGCGGCGGAGCCCTGGCAGTTTCCTGCTCGCAGAAACTCCCACGTGACCCCATCCGTGGGGCTTCGGGCTGCGTGTGCGCGCACATATTAGGCGGGCCCGATGCTCTCACTCGTGTGCGTGTGCTCGCGGAGCACGTTTGCTGTCTTGGTCTTCCATCGCCTGATGAGCTCATAGTTGCGCCGTGGTGTCAGCGAGTCCGGTGGCGTCCGCAGCCTTCCCCAGATCCACCCACGGAGACACGCACCTACTTGGGGATCCAAACGGCTATTTATACGCACCACCCCTCAGCGGGCCACGCTGTTCAGGCCCGCCACTTCCCACCTCCGGGAGCCAGCCCCGCCCCGTGTTTGTGCGGCGCCAGTTGGCGGGGCCGTCTCCCGCGCAGAGAGGCAGGGCTTGTAGGCGCGGCAGCTCCGGAGGTCGTGCTGGGCTGAGTGCGGGCCGGCTACGGCCGGCGGGGACGCGGTCGGGGCTATGCTGGGCAAGGATTACATGCTGGCCATCATTTTGGTCAACTGCGATGGTGTGCATGGAGGGGCTCGGTGGGAGGATCGGGAGCTCAGAGGGCACAAGGGAGCGCGAAAGGCTACCTCGATGCTCAAAGAGTATGGACATCTCAGGGTGAGGACCAGGGAACAAATAAACCCTGAGCTTCTCACGGCGATGTCTCCAAGACTGGGGAGTCGGGACCCTCAGCCTGGACCTCCAACCTGAGAGCTGCCTCCTCTGGGATGGAGGGTTATGGCAGAGTGTTATTCTGAGCCCACGAATAATATGCTCTCTCATCCTGTGTTCCTGTAGATGACTTATGGGGAGACCAAAGTCTGGAGGGGGAGCCAGGCCTGCCTCCTGGCTGGAGGAAGATCCACGATGCTGCAGGTACCTACTATTGGCACGTACCCAGTGGTAGCACCCAGTGGCAGCGCCCGACCTGGGAGCCAGGAGATGCCGAGGACCCAGGCAAGGTAGGTGGAGTGCGAGGAGGAGGCCTGATCCCATGTGTGGACCTAGGCCCGCTGCTGAACTGACCTAACCACCTCTCCACAGGGGACCAAGGGGACTTGGGGACTGCGGCCCCCCAAGGGCAGATCCTTCTCCAGCCTGGAGAGCTCACTGGACTGGAGGTAACAGGGATGTGCCAGGCATAGTGAAAGGCTTAGGGCTCGGTGGCACTCAAAAGTGCAGCTGAACTGATGATCTGCTTTTCGGCCCAGGTTCTGGGCTCTGTCTCATGTTTTGGACTCGGTTCTGTGTCTTGGCTCTGACCCATGTTCTTGACTGTCTTAGTATTTTGAGTTTTGTCCTTTGTTACAAGCTGTCTTTTTCATATTTTGGGTCCTGACCCATTATAATCTAGACCATCGTCCTGGGCTCTTTCATGGGGGCTCATCCAGTTCTAGGGTCTCGTCCTGATTTGGGGCTCTGGTATACACACTGGACCCTTTTTCATGTTTCAACTCTTATTTTGTGGTATACCTTTTTCAATACTCTGGGTCATGTGTCTGTCCTGAGTCCTCCTTCAACTTCTAAGCCACATCCTATGTTACATTTTCTTAATACATTCTGGGTTCTGCCACTGCTCTGGCTGTATATTTGGAGTGCTATATTCTGAGCTCTGTCCCATGTCCTGTATCCACTCCAGCAGTGTGGGCCTCTCCAGTGCCCCTGTAGGACGTACGGTCCTCTCACCAACTCTGTTTTGTTCTAGTAACTCCCTGTCCCGGTACGGTGAGGAATCCTACATCCAGAGCATGGAGCCAGGGGCTAAGGTAGTGACTTGGGCCTGAGTGCTGGGCGAGGGCATTGGAGGGGTGCCGTGGGAAAGGTTAGGGCTGCGATTGGGCTGAGCAGAGGTGATCAAGGGTGGAGGGAGGGGGTCTCAGTGGTTATATCTGTGGGGCCTGTGGCACTACCCACCCACCCCTACTCACTCAGGGTCCTCCGTCCCATCAGTGCTTTGCAGTCCGTTCTCTGGGCTGGGTAGAGGTACCCGAGGAGGATCTGGCACCAGGAAAGAGCAGCATTGCGGTTAATAACTGCATCCAGCAGCTGGCCCAGACCCGCAGCCGGAGCCAGCTCCCAGATGGCACCTGGGGTGAGGTGAGCTGGCTTGACCCTCCAAAGATTCAGCCCAGGGCCCAGTAGAGGCTTGAATTACTTGGCCCTCCTGGCAGCTACCCTCATCTGAGCTTTGGGCTAATCACTGTTTTTCGCAGGGCCAGAACATGCTGATGATCCTGAAGAAGGATGCCATGAGCCTGATGAATCCCTTGGACCACAGTCTGATCCACTGCCAGCCTCTGGTGCACATCCGTGTATGGGGCGTGGGCAGCTCCAAGGGCCGGTGAGGGCCCCTACACTCCTCTCAAGCGAGAGCTGCCCTGCCCCCTGCAGGCTGTGATCCCCACTGATGCTAATGCCCTGTACTTGAACCCCTGGACACAGATTCTCTATCATGAACCCAAGCATTGCCTCCACTGCCTGGTCCAGCCCTGGTGGGGAAGGGTGGGCCCAGCTCAGCAGGGATGGGCTGGGGAGAGCCTGAGTGGCTGGGCTGACTCCCTCTTGTGCTCCCACATGCTTCCGGAACAGTGATAGGTGAGTGACAGCCAAGTGTCCTGAGCTCCAGCCCAGACCCCCCTGCTCCATCCCTGGCATATCCCTCACCTATAGGCACTACAGGGCCCTTCCCAACCCACCCTCTACTCTAGTCACATCTCTGTCCCAGCCCAATCTCTGACCTTACCAGGGATTTCGCTTTTGTGGCGGGTGACAAAGACAGCTGTATGCTCAAGTGCCATGTGTTTCGTTGTGACGTCCCTGCCAAGGCCATTGCCAGTGCCCTGCATGGCCTCTGCGCCCAGGTAAGGCCAGGGGTGGGGCAGGGAATGTGGGTGTGGCCCTGATTCTAAAGTTTCCAGGGTTGTTGGGGCAGTGTGATGTTGGCCCCTTCACCTGAATTCCCCTCCCTCCCTGTCCTTATGCTGGCTGTATTGTGTTTTAGATCTTGTCAGAGCAAGTCGAAGTCAGTGGTGATGCTCCTTGCTGCTCCCCAGACCCCATATCCCCTGAAGAGCTGCCACGGCAAGGTATGGGGGCTGTTGCATTGCAGCATCAGGGGCTGCTTTCATGAAAGATGTGGGGGAGGGTGCTCTAGGTTATTTAGTACCTCACTGGAGATGTGGGACTTCTGAAGTGTCCTGGTCTCAGGATCCCAAGCCTGAATTAGAGAAGGAACATGAAAGAGCCTTTGTTCTACTAGCTCTAGCTCTGGTCTGGGCCCTGCCCCACTCTGAAGGGTGGAAGGAAGAGTGACTGAGAAAATGCCCAGGCCAACTCAGTGTGTATATTCCAGTGGAGCTGCTGGATTCAGTGAGCCAGGCTGCTCAGAAGTACGAAGCACTGTACGTGGGGACCCTGCCAGTCACCAAAGCCATGGGTGAGAACTGAGAGGGCTGGAAGAGGTGGGCAAGGGGAAGGTGGGTGAGGTGGGGTCTACCACCATTTCTCAGAGTGTTCCCATGGCCCACTGTGGCCTGGGATGTACTAGTCTTCTTAACTCAGGATTCTAAGCCCAGCCTTGACTACCCTTTTCCCCATCTTTCTGAATCCCATGTCAGTGAGAGGAGCCTATACACTCCTTGCAGACCCTTTCTTTCCTTACGGCTGGGAGACACCACAGTTAGTGGGCGTGTCCTTCTAGGAATGGACGTGCTGAACGAGGCCATTGGTACCTTGACTGCCCGGGGCGACCGGGATGCCTGGGTTCCCACTATGCTCAGTGTGTCTGACTCTCTCATGACTGCACATCCCGTTCAGGTACCAGAAGGGGGTGAGGTTGGAGGCTGTGGAGATGTGGGCAGGGGTGCTGAGGGGTCACTGCTTGCTACTAGAAGAACTCAGTGGGTCCAGCTAGCACCTGGCCCTCTATTGACTAGTTTTGGCATGGGCAGGCAGAGGCCAGTGCAGAGGAGGAGCCACTGTGGCAATGTCCTGTGCGCCTTGTGACCTTCATTGGTGTTGGCCGTGACCCACACACCTTTGGTCTCATCGCCGACCTGGGCTGCCAAAGCTTCCAGTGCGCAGCCTTTTGGTGCCAGCCCCATGCAGGGGCACTCTCCGAAGCTGTGCAGGCTGCCTGCATGGTGAGTCGGGGTGAGAATGGGGTGGGGTTGCCCTGCAGCTGTTCTGTACTGGCAATGGGGCTCAGGACTGGCAGCCTCTCCAGAGATCACAAACCAGCGATCCCAAGGCTGACTCTGGTTCACTACTGTTTTATTTGGCCCTCGCACTGTTTCACTGTTTTGAAAAGTTTTAATTAGTTGCTAATATTTAAAGGTTGGGACATTTTACATATAGCTGGTATTCCTGTTTTTCTTAAAATATCAGGAACCGTAGTACTGAGTCCACATATGTAAGTTTAAACCAGTAGCTGGAGTTGTGGAGGGGCTGGGCATTGTCCTTCCTGTTTGTCTCATTTAGGTTACTTCCTGGCATCTGTGAGCATTTGAGTGTGGGACACTTTCATTTATTTATTCGACAAATGTGAGTGCCTACAAGATACCAGACACCATTCTGGACCCTGGGAATTTTTAGGGCACAGTCGTTGCCCTCACAGAATGCTTAGGATAGAGCAGGGATAGACCAGAAGTAAGTTGTACACTACAGGATGATGGAGGAGAGGGCCCCATTGCAGCTTCAGGGGTTCAGGAAGACTGCCTGGAAGAGATGATGGAAAACTGAAAGTTGAAGGTCCAAGAAGGAGTTTGCCAGGTGCAAGGGAGTAGGGCAGAAGGTGTGCCAGGTATAGGAAACCCCAGCTGTTCTGAAGGTAAGAGGGAGGTTGGTTGATTACAGTATCTAAAAGAATGTAGTGTATTGAGTGCAAAATGTAGTGAGAGATGAAAGCAGAATGACAGAAACATGGAGGACCTTATAGGTCAAGGTAATGAGTTTATTTTATCCTAAGGGCCGCGGGAGCTATTTACATGTTTAGAGTAGCACAGTGAAGTCAGGTTTGTGGGTTAGAAAGACCACTTAAGCTATAGTATAGGTAGACGATTTGGGGGACACAAGAAAGGAAGTAGAAAGGCCAATTAGGACTCTGTTGAGGTAGTTCAAATGAGAGATGATAGGAACAGTTACATTGGGAATGGAGTTTGGGTTGTAGACCTTCCCCTTGACTAGGCATCTGCTTAGCCAAGGGCCAGTCCAAACCAGCAAGAGATGAAGGAGAGGCAACATAGTGGTAGTTGTGGTTAAGAGTACAGCTCTAGCATTAGAACTAGGCTTGAATCTCAATTCTACCATCTTCTGGCTAAGTGACCTTGGACAAGGCATTTACTCTCTCTGAATCCCAATTTCTTCAGTTGGGGTAATAACACCTCATAAGTAACTGTGGATTAAGTTAGATTATGTAAAGCATTTAGTGCAGTGTCCAGCTCTCCTTAAGTGCTCGGTAAATGTCAAGTTTTATGTTTTTGTTATTGAGCTACCTGGGAATGCTGTAGGCACTCCAGATGTGGCAGACTACCAACCTCGTACCAGAGTGAAGCCTTGGCCAGTTCCCTGTCCTGCAGAAGCTTCCAGGGAGTCCAGGGGCAGAAAATAGCTGGATCCTCACATTCCCCTTTTCCCTAGGTTCAGTACCAGAAGTGTCTTGTGGCCTCTGCAGCCCGGGGCAAGGCCTGGGGTGTCCAGGCTCGTGCACGCCTGCGACTCAAGAGGACCAGCTCCATGGACTCCCCAGGAGATCCCCTGCCCCGCCCCCTGCTCAAAGGAGGTGTTGGGGGTGCAGGGGCAGCCCCTCGAAAACGGGGCGTCTTCTCTTTTCTTGATGCCTTCCGGCTGAAAACCTCTGTGCTCCATATGCCCTAAATTTATCTGGGAGGACTGGAGAAGGAGGCTTTGGGTCCATGCCCAACTCTGCACCACTTTATTCCTCAGGGGCCTGCAGCCTCTCATCTCTTGGAACCTTCTCTGCTTGCTCCTCTGGTCTGTGCCCACCCTCTATTTATTGCCCAATTTATTTATTAACTTTATATGGATGACTGAGAGGCCCTGCACCACAACCTAGGCCCCTGGCTTCCCTTTTCCGGGGTCCCTGTGTTCCTTGCCCCTGTCTAGCCCTGGACAGTTGGCTCTACCTCAGCAACACTTTATAGCAAAATCACTGCAAATAAAATCCCTCAGTGACCTCACTGGGTGTGAGTATATGGGGCCTGGGACAGGGTTGGGGGCAGACAACCCGTGTGTCTTTGTGTTTCTGCTACGTGTTGGCTGCTGCCTGAAGTCACATGAGGGCATGGGTGTGATGGAAATCTGACTTCATTTATTCAACAAACATTTTCGAAGGTGTTCTCTGGCCAGGCACCAGAGATGTGATAAAATAGTCAGGGACCTCCTTAACCCTCAGAGATTGTCAAGAGGGGGAGACAAAAAAATTAAACCAGATAGAAGATATTATGTAGTACAACTAGGAAATCTCAGAGGGTTGTGGGACCTTGAGGCACTTAAACTGGCCTGAGGCATTACAGGTTTCCTAAGGAGTTGACATCTAAGCTGAGTACTGAAGGAAGATGAGTACTAGTTAGCAAGCCTTGAGAGAATGAATGTGGGGAGTGTGCAGGGCAGTGGACGGAGGTGAGGCTCTAGAAGTCGACCTGGCTAGTTCACAGAGTGGCGTGTGATGGCTGGTCAGGGGCTTCTGGTAGTTTGAGCTTGCTCCTGAGAGCAACTGGGAAACACTGGAGAGACTGGACACAGGATTAGGACTGCAAGCGTGCTGGCTCCTGGAAAATTAACCCGCTTATGACCAGGGCACCGATAGGTCATCAGTTGGAAACTTCGAGCCTCCTAGGGGGACAGCGCAGGGTCTCCACAGCGACTACCGCGTTTTAGAACTGCCCAACTTCGAGGATCCGGTCGTTCCAGGCACTCGGCGTGGCCCGGGACTCGTCCCAATTGGCTTGGGTTTGCGGCCGCCCCGGAAGTGACGCACTGCCCCGCTGGCCGTGCGGAAGTGGAGATGGCGGAGCTGTACGTGAAGCCGGGTGAGCGCGGTCTGCGGGGTTGGGACGCAGGGTCCTCACCCCTACCGAGGCTGGAGGCAGTTACAGCGCGGAGTGTGGAGCCTCTATTTCCCCTAGCCCCAATGTAACCCTCCCATCAGAGCTCCGGTCTCTCTTTACACGTCCCCTCTTCTCCGCAGGCAACAAGGAGCGCGGCTGGAACGACCCGCCGCAGTTTTCTTACGGGCTACAGACTCAAGCTGTCGGGTCCAAGCGCACGCCACTCACCAAGAGGGTCGCTGCTGCTCAGGATGGATCCCCCAGAGGTGCGTGATGGCCCCCTGCGCGGAGACTCGTGGGGTATGGGCAGTGTCAGGGATATGCCTGCGGGGAGGGCATTTTTTCTCCGCTGAGGACTCCAGCTGTGGAGGGGCGTTGGGGCTCCCAAAAGGGGCCCAGGAAAGGCCCTTTTCCAAGCCCCTTCTCCACTGGCCATGGCAATAACTAGTGTGTCGGTTTCAAAAGATTGTATATAGGATCATTCTAGGTGATCTCATTTAGACCTGTGGTTTTAAATAGTTTTTATTTTCGAAATATTTTCAAATTTTTATGTCCAATCTGGTCGTCTTCCCAGAACTTTGTCTATTCTGTACCTTCACTTAGGTATATAATAAGCATATCAGACTTAACGTGTCATTCACTCATTTAATCAGTATGTCTAATGAGCACCTACTATGAGCCAGGGAATGTCTGAGGGTGAACTGGACAGCAGTGAAGAAGACAAAAGGTTCTGCTTTCATGGAACCCATGCTCTAGTGTTGGAGACAGACAAATGAAATAGTGGTCTAAGTGTTATGCAGAGAAATCAAACAGGGTGGTAGTGACTGGGTAATTAAATTAGGTGTGTAAGGTCGACGTTTAAGCTGAAATCTGAATGATGATTAAAAGCTAGCCACACAAAAATCAACTGTGAGAGTATTCCACGCATAGGAAAACAGGGCAGACAAGCTTGACAGATTCAGAGACTGAAGGAATACCAGCATGGCTAGAGCATGGTGGGCTAGGGATAGAGTGAGACAAGGTCTGAGGCATACACTACATCTGAGTGGGTTTTGTAAACCAAGATAAGGAGTTTGTATTTGAATCTAGGTAAAGTTGGAAGCTACTGAAAAATTTAAAGTAGAGGAGGGCCATCTTTCCTCCTGAGGATTTCCTAGGTAAGGAAGAGGGGTTGTGGCCCTCCAAAAGGAGCTCAGAGTTGGCTCTTTTCAGATCCCCTTCCATTCTCCACTCCCTTTGTACTACAAAGGAATGATGTAAGCCGAGGATTCTTAACCTTGCTACTAGTGACATTGTGGACCAGGTAATTCTTTGTTTTGAGGACTGCCTTGTTAACTGTAGTATGTTTAGCAACAACCCTGGCCTCTACTCAGTAGATGCAAGTAGCACCGCTCCTCCTCCAGCTGTAATAGCTAAAGATGTCTCCAGACATTGCCAAAAGCCTCTGGGGGCAAAATCTCCACAGGCCAAGAACCACTGACTGAATTACATCTTAAAAAGACCACTGCGTCTGTTGTGTGGAAAACACATTTTAGGGAGGAAGTGGAAAGACAAACTAAGAGACCATTATGGTAATACAGGAAATGATTGATGATGGCTTGGACAAGAGTGGGAATAGTCGGGGCAGGGATGGATTAACCAGTAAGCAAGGTGTGCATGGGCTTAATTGTGTTTACTTACTAATCTGCTGTGCACTACAGATTAAGTAAACATAAGCAAGCTGTGCTTGCCTTACTTATTGTGTAACCCATCCCTGAGTGGGACGGTAAAAACTGGAATCTTACAAAGTTAGCAGAAATAAGTAGATGTAGGAAGTGAGAGAAAGAGAATCAAGTTTAACCTTTAAGTGTTTTACTTGAGGAACTGGGTGGTATTATTCACTGATATGGGTAGACTGGGGGATGAAGAGGTTTTGTGGGGAGGGGGAAACCAAGCTTTTTCTTTGGCCATGTTACATTTGGGCTGATATTTTAGGCAGAGGTCTAGGCCAGAATTATAGAAATAAATCACCATCACATAGATGGTATCGGATGTCATGGACTTGAATGAAGCCACGTAGGGAGAGTGTGTGGATAGCAGCCTAAAGAAGATCTAAGACAGAGCCCTAGGACTCCAACATTTCAAGGTGAGTAGACAAGAAAACAGCAAAGGAAACTAAGGAATGGCCAAATAAGTAAAAGGAAAATAGGAGAGTAAAAAGGAAAATAGGAGAGTAAAATCATCAATCAGTTGTGATAAATACTGCTGAGAAGTAAGAGATATGGGACCACTAGATTTAACAACACAGCAATCACTGATAACTTGTAACAAGAGCAGTCTCTGGAGTGGTGAGAACAGAAACTCAGCTCTGAATACTTTTTTTCCCTGAATAAACCAAGATTTCTCCTGCCTTTTAGTTCCCTCTACCTAGTACACCATCCCTTCAACTCTTCATGGCTGCATCTACCTCATCCATTAGTTCTCAACTTAATAGCTAACTTTGTGAGCACTTTTTGCTACACACTAATCTAGGAACTTCGCCTGTATTCTTTCTTAATCCTCACTATAACCCTATGAAGTAAGTCGTTAGTGTAATATCTGCATTTTACAGAAGAGGAAACCAAGCTCAGAGGTTAACTAACTTGTCACAGGTTATGGAGTTGGTGAGCTGGGAGAAACTTAAATGTCACCTCATAAGGCCTTTCCTGAATACTTAGTCTAGATAGGTCCTCCATTCCTTTTTATCACATCACCATTTTATTTCTTTGTAGCAAGTAACATAACTTGCGTAGCCCTCCTTAGGATGAATTTAGAGTTGAGCAGCTTACCTCTTTAAGCTTTACTGTTCGGCCCTACTTTACCTTTTCAGCCCCTGCTTCAGAGACTACTCCTGGACCCCCCCCAAAAGGACCTCCACCTCCTTCAGATAAGGCTCCCAGGCCCTCACCTGTGGGGAGTTGTCCTGCCTCCAGTGTGAAGCCCCCAAGTTTCCCAGTCATCAAGTCTGAGACACTGCTGGAGGATGTGCTGAGACCTTTGGAACAGGCATTGGAAGACTGCCGTGGCCACATGAGGGTAAGCTCATTGGAGCCTCTGACCCTGGCATACCATGTGGTGGTGGGGAGGACTCCTACTGACAGCTAGATGAAGTATGGCTCCCAAAGGTAGACCCTCTGACCTTATGAGCAATGACTCTTAACCCTTTTGAGTTGTAGACCCCTTCAGAATCTGCTAAGGACTTCCCAGACAAATGAACACAGGATTTCGGGAGGGTATGTGGGACTTCTGAACACCAGTCAGTAGAAGAGGCTTGTGGAAACGGAAACAAGTGTTGAATATAACTCCTATTAGTGACTGTAACAGCCTGATTTTCTGTACCTCCAGCCATTCAGAGCAGACCTTGCTGATTTTGTGCTCAGGGAATTTATATACCAACTCAGTGAAGGAGGGAGAGGGAAATCCCCTTCTGACTGCATTGTTTTTATAAGTATCTAGACACAAGGGATCTGAGGAATGTTTTAAAGGAGAAGTAGCATGGTTGTTTCACTCTTTGGTCCTAAGCGTCCTTATTTATAAAGTAGCACAACAAGATAAACCTGAGGGTTTGCAAAGCCCCTGAAAATTTAAAATTCTAGCCATACGTGCGTTTTTCTTGGGGAGAAATCCATAGGTTTCCTCAGATCCTCAGTTGGGCCTCTGACTTTTAGGTAAAGAATCAGAGCTGTAAGGAGTTAAGTGTAAAGTTCCTGGGCCACAGAAAGCTGTTCTTCTATGTGGTGCTGCCTTTCTCCTCCCCTTGTTGGGCAGGCAGCACTAACTTGGAGAGGCCTTGTGTCTCTCAGAAGCAGGTATGTGATGACATCAGCCGACGCCTGGCACTGCTGCAGGAACAGTGGGCTGGAGGGAAGCTGTCAATGCCTGTAAAGAAGAGGATGGCTCTGCTAGTGCAAGGTATGGGTGGGTCCTGCCATGGTTGGCTGAGTTGGAACAGGTGCTGAGGTTTTGGGTGATTGGGAGGGGAGGAGTGAGAGCTAGCTGCCTCTTTTGTCTCAGGCAGCTTGCTCAGCCCTAATCTCTCCTCAGAGCTTTCAAGCCAGCGGTGGGACACAGCAGATGACATCCACCGCTCACTCATGGTCGACCATGTGACTGAGGTCAGTCAGTGGATGGTGGGAATTAAGAGATTAATTGCAGAAAAGAAGAGTCTGTCTTCAGAGGAGGAAGCTGCTGAAAAATCTGCAGCCACAACTGAAGAGAACCAGACTGTACCAGGCTTCTTTGGGGCTCCATAATCCTGTGGGTTCCCTAGACTTGCCTCACAGTATCTCCTCTGCCTTGGCATGGGAGGCCTTCTCTCACTTGCCTCCCTTTTACCATTAGGGAGACTGTCTGCCCCACTGGGGTACTTGGTGTGTGACCTACCTCTAGGGGAACAGGTCCAACATGGGCCATAGGGAAGTCACTTGTTACCCAGAGCAGTATGCATTTCAATAAAAACATCTCAATGGTGGGCCCTGGGTAGGAGCAATAAGCCCTTCCTATACCAAACTGGTCCCCTCTGGTTCCCTCACTGCCCTGCTCCTTGCAAACCTCTGTTTTTCCTCCATTCATCATGAAGGGCTCCTGTTGGGCATGACCAGATTGCTGCCTGCTGCTTTCCCCAAAATTTGACTGAAAAGCACATCCCTTCGTGGGCTCAGCAGCCCTGTCTTTTTGATGTTTTCATTTCAGCACAAGAACAGAGGCTCAAATAGCATGGAGAGAAAAGGAAGGAAAGACTGCCCTACTTGCACTTTATCACCCTTGTGGTATATAGGTGTTACAGAGCTTAGAACCACAGAGAACAGGGTTCCTGCTGTGTAAGTTAAAGGAGAAAAAGACCAGATTACTGATTTGGGATCTTGGTTTTTTATCTGACTCACCAAACAAGCTGCTTGCCTCACTTGCCTTTGGACCCTAAGGTCTCTTCTAACTCTCTGAGAGCAACAGAGTTGGGCAGCAGGGGCCAGAGAGGTCCCTGGTGGGTATCATGCCATGAGAAGGGAGGATACAGATTTTCAGTGTTGGGATAGAGGATTGGTACTTGCAGGTAGGAGGCAGAAAAGGGCTCGGGAGAGCCTAGCAATGGCTGAAGTTGGGTAGCGTCTCTTTTCCAAGAGACTTGCTTTGGAATGGCTAGGGGAAGGGCTGCTGGGGAGGCCCGGTTCCAGGAAGGCTGCTTCCTCGAAAGACAGGCACAGCTCTTGGCAGAGGTCATGTTATTGCTGTTTATGGTTGGTTGGCTTCTATAGCTTGCCTGCTTCAGGTTCTCATTGCTGCTGGAAGTGGGCTCAGTGTGAGCTAGGAATGGAGCCTCTGATACTAACCAGGCCTGCTAAGGTCCTTCAAGGGGAGAGGCTGTGTGGCTCAGGTGGGAAGATCAGGATTGAGGACAATGCTAGAACCAAGGCATTTCTTTGAATGTTTACTAAGCAGCCATAAGGTGACATACTCCATTCCCAAGTCCCAGCCCCTGAGCAAGGAAGGCTGGAAGGGGGTGGGGAGGTGTGTGGTCTACAGACCAAAGAGAAAGTAGAGAACTAAGGGTGTGGCAAAGTTGCCCACTCCTATCCCTGGTCTAGCTGCCACAGAACTAGGGGAGGCCCAGAACCAACAGGCCACTCCCTTCCAGATTAGGTGAGGCCAGCTGGCCTTTGGATACCCCAGGAAGAGGTGGTGGCAGCAGCGTCATGAGGGATCCCTCTATAATTCCACACACCAGGTCATCTGCACTGGATCAGATGTCTATTTCAAATTGTGCGTCATCTGGAGAGAGAAAAGGACAAATTGCTGAGCTGAGCACACTGGGTCTGCAGGCTCAGGGTCAGTGCAGAAATCCCTTTTGGAATTACACATCTGCATGTGAATTCAAAGGTTGGATCAAATCTTAATTTTAGGTTCTACTTTCCTTACCGGGTATCTCTTCCTCTGTCTCCTTCTGCTCCTTCAGCTCCTCCAGCTTGGAGAGTGGTGCTGTTGGAGTTGTGACCCCGGGAATCTGAGGGAGGCAGCAGGGGGGTGTCCGGGCAATGGGTGAGTTCTTGCACTCCAGCAGGAACTTTCGGTCGTAGATGATCCTGGTGCCTATCAAGAGGTAGGGGCTCAGGTGAGAGGCAGGAGCTTGGGTAGAGAATTGATTAGGGCCACAGACAGGCCTTCTAGGGACCCTAGAGTCATGTTTGCCAGTGCATCAAAGGCCTACTCTACATCCCAGCCAGGATCTCGGCTGACTAGACTTCCCAGCCCTTAAAGGCTTACCCACCTAACCGAGGTGGGACTAAGTAACATAAAGCTAGTGGGGTATTCCAGCTGGTCCAGGCAGAAGCTTTAGATTTAGGGGAGCTGAGGTCTTAGCTATAGGAGGAGCACCAAACTTGGGAGTTAAGGGACTTCAGGCTGTTCCTCTACCACTCTGCTGGCTCTGGGACTTCCTTGCTTTGGTTCACAAGGTGGAGCCTAACCCTCCAGTCTCAGTTGGATCAAGAAGCCAAATAACAGGTGTGGAGGTTTACCCAGTGCTGCCACCTGTGCTCTGATACTCTACCGGGGGAGCTGTGTTACCTGGACACCTGCGTTCCCTTGAAACACAGGAACATACTGTTCTTATCTTGACCTCTCCCAAATCATACAAGGCTCAGCCCAGCCCAGAGGAACTTGGCCTGAATCTTGTTCTCAAAGGGCTCTGCCCAGTTCTCACCCCTGCCCTCCGTCCCCACGTGGCAGGAACTCCTGGGTCGGGAGCCCAAGAGGAACTCGTGATCCCAGGCTGCTCGCCCAACCAAACAGCGGCGAATCGGCCCCAGTCCCGAACTGCCCAAGTCCCGCTGTAGGCGCTTTGCAAGAGCTGGTGCTTCCCGCTGAGGCTGTGCTCTGTTGGGGACTCGGCTCCTACTCTCTGGCTGCAACGTCTCGAGGGGCGGGTGGATGAGCAAGGCGTCCAAAACCCAGGCCAGAGCGAGGGATTCCAGCCCAGAATTACCCGGAAGCTAGGCTCAAGGCCTTGTTGCATCACTTCAAGGTTTTAGAGAACCGGGCCTCGGCTGTGAACCGCTTCCCCTAAAGTTGTTACCCGCACAGTGGCCTGCGGGCTATTCTGAGGCCCGTATCTTCCCGCCCCCGCCCCGCGGCAGAACGCACGAACTGGCCTGCTCACGGCGTGCGGACCCCAGCCCGGCCCGCTGACCTCCCGGGGTACTGGCGTATAGCGTGCCCCCCGGCGTGGTACTGTAGCAGTCTGGCAGCCAGTCCCGGCCCCCGGGAATCGGACAGCTCGTGGACGTGGACATAGCGAGGAGGGAGGGGAAGGCAGGCGGCTGGTGCTGGGGACGCGGAGCGCAGCTCTGAGCCTGAGGCGGACTCAGCCGACCACGTGCAGCCGCGAGCAACACCACCAGGGCGACGTCACGCACGGGGCGGGCCACCCGCCGTCACTCAACCCGACGGCCCCGCCCCACGCCCTAGGGAGCTGGCCCTGGGCTCGGAAGAGCTGGAAGGGGTCCGAGATCCCAGGCGCCGCACCGGCCCCCAGTTCCTCCTGGCCCACCACCGGCGAACATGCCGGAGCCCTGCAGCAGCTCAGCTATTTACTGTTTACCGTTGGGCGTTGCGGGCAGGTGAGGTAAGGCACACGGTACTGCCACGTATTAACTCACCCATTCCTCTCAACAGTTTTGGACAGTAAGGCACTGTTTTTAGCCAGATTTTACAAATGAGGAAACTAAAGCCCAAAGAAGTTAAATCACGCATCTAGTAGGTCAGGGAGCTGAGATTCTGACCTCGGTATATCTGATTCCAGAGCCTGTGCCCTTCAGCACAGCTCTGTGTACTGCCGCCCATAAACAGCTACAGTACAGGGTGAAAAGTGACTGGATGGCCTGGCGCACAGTGCAAGGGGAAGGTCTGGAGAGAGGGCGGGCTTTCTAAAAGAAGTTATACCTGGGCAAACTAAAGGATGAGTAAAGGTTGGGGGATAGCAGAGGCTACAGCTGGGTAGTGAGACTGCCCTTTGAGCTCTCTGCCATAGCTAACTAACCTTAGGAAACTAAGGAAAGGGGGCTGATGATGAGGGCTTGGAAGGTGAGAGAGTCTGGCTTTGGAGAGAGTATTTTATGTAGGCACAGTGATACGAAAGGAGGCAGGAGAGGGGTGATGGCAGAGTAAGTACTTAGTATGTATATACTACGGAAATCTCAACCTGATCCAGATGTCCTCTGTTTGGCTTCCTCAAAATTAATACCACCCTCCCACCAAACCAAACCAAACCTACTGCTGTCGGACTCATAGCGACCATATAGACAGAGCAGAACTGCCCTAAGGTTTCCAAGGCTGTAATCTTTCTAGGAGCAGACTGCCACCTTTCTCCCACGGAGTTGCTGTGGGTTCGAACCACCGACCTTTCAGTTAGCAGCAGAGCGCTTAACCACTGCACCACCAGGTCTCCTTATTACCCTCCGGCCCCTCCCAAAATTAAGTATAGACCACTTGACTGTGCATTTATCACCTCAGCTCTAAGGACACTGGTGGCACAATGGTTAAGCACTCAGCTGCTAACCCAAAGGTTGGCAGGTCGAACCCACCATCCATTCCTCAGGAGAAAAGACCTGGTGATCTGCTTCCGTAATGATTACAGCCTAGGAAACCCTGTGGGGCAATTCTACTCTGTCCTATAGGGTCACTGTGAGTCAGAATCAACTTAATGGCACACAACAACCTCAGCTCTGGCTTCGTCAGATTTTCCCTTGATTTCCTCATTCATGTAAAAAAAAACAACACTGTATATTTTATAAACCAGTGTTACTCAAACTTTAATGTACATATGGATCACCTCGAGATCTTGTTAAAATGAAGATTCTGATACAGTAGGTCTGGGGTGGGAGCTGAGATTGTGGACTTTTAGTAAGCTCCCAGGTGATGCAGATGCTACAGGTCCTTGGCTCACACTTGTATTGTTCTAAAATGGCTTTTTAGCCTCTTACAAAGTGGTACATGCCTAAATGAAGTATCTTAGCGGTGCTGGTGGGTAAGACTTGGGAGTAGATTGTGGAGAGCCATCTATGATGATTCAGCTTTTCAGCAAGATAAGTAGTCCGATGTGGAGAGTGGGAGATGGGGTGGAGGACAGTCAGATTGAAGGTGGGGACTCCAGCTGTGAAATGGTGTGGCCAAAAGGGCAGTGGCTGTGGGAATGGAGAAAAGTGGATGGCATCCAGATCTACTGAGGAAGGAAGGATATGGTGATTGGTTAAGTGTGGGGTGAGGGAGGAGGAGGATATACTAGGATAATTCCCAATTTTCTGGCTTGAGGGTCTTGGTAGCTAGTAGTACCACCTAATGTAACAGGTAAAACAAGGGGAGGGGCACATCTTATATTGGTAAATGTATAGTGTGTGTGGAATGTCCAAATGGAGCAGCACAGTAAGGAGCTAGATATACTGGTCCTGAAGCTCAGGGGAAGAAGTCTGGGCTGATGATACAGATTTGGGTGGAGTGAAATCCAAGTGTGTGAGATGAGATAACCTAGGGAGAAGATACAGTGTAAGAAGGGGCCTGGACACATTAATATTTACTTAAGGGATGTATGGAGTAAGAGGATTCACCAAAAGAGACCAAGAAATACCAGTCAGAACTAGGAGAGAAGAGTGTCAAAGAACTTCAAGAAGGATCAGTGTGGAAGTGAGGTCTTCCTTTTACTATTTCTACCACAGAACACAGCAGTTAGTATAATCACTACTGCTTGTAGCTAACTTTTCTTGAGACACTCACTGTACCTATAAGGGTTGGGGATCTAAAGAGCACATAGTTGGCTTTAGAGAAAAAAACAGATTTCTCATTCATGCAGCCTAGATTTAGAAAGAGTTTAGAGAGTCAACACTAATTACCCATTAGAAAATGGGGAGCTTTAAAAAATACCAGAGATCTGATTTAACTAGTCTGAGGTAGGTCTAGCCCCTGTTTTTTATTTTATTTTAAAGCTCTCCAGATTATTCTGTGGGGGTAGCCATGACTGAGAACCCTTGATTAAGATGAAAGGGTTAAAACCAAACTAAACAAAAACCTGTTGCTGTCGAGTCGATTCCAACTCATAGCAACCCTATAGGACAGAGTAGAACTGCCCCGTAGGGTTACCAAAGAGAGACTGGTAGATTCGAACTGCTGACCTTTCGGCTGGCAGCCGAACTCGTAAGCCTCTGCACCACCACAGCTCCAAGATGAAGGGATAGTGGTATAAAAATACTAGGCACGATGAAAGAAATCAAGAGGAGAGAGACAAGGCAGAGGGTTAAAAGACCAGAATCTCAGTATTACGTTGGGGGAAACCTATAAGTGAATACAAGGTCTCTGTTACCAGGGCAAATTACTTTGGACTTACACCAATACCATCAAAATAAAAGAGGAGGTGAAAAGTAATCACAAAACAGATTTGCAGTTACTGTATATCTTTTGTTTCATGATCTTGTTTTCTAAGTTAGGTCTTAAAGCCCACATTCCTGCCCTATATTGGAGGTAGTCCTATTACACTTAAGTTTTGGGTGCTTAAAACCACCTTTCTCTGACCTATTTCCTACAGGAGAGATTAAAAATGAAGGAATATGTCTTTACCAGTAAGCAAATGATGATAGATCTTTGAGAAAAATGCAGTATTATCAGACCCCCTCACCCCAGGACAAAGTCCCCTGAGAAGATGTCACAATCAGACACACTTCTAGGTAGAAGAGATCAAGGGCTAGTCAGAGAACAAGATGTTCAGAAGTTGTTTTCCTAAAGGCTTGTTTGCCTCTTCCTGGGTTTACAATATGGTCCAAAGGTCTTAAACAGTGAGACAGAACCATGTACACTAAATATTCCTCTCTTCTTGGTTTGAAACTATAATATGACCAGCCTCTCCCCTTCTACAAGCTAACTCAAACTGAAGGTGGTTCCCTCATGCAATAGTTGTGAGGTTGGGATGAGGATTTGGTCAAAATCTGTACAAACACATGGAAACATCAGTTCCAAGTCCTAAGATTTCTTACCTCTGGTTAGGAGAGGCCACCACTGGCTGTCCGACTCTCTTCTTCGGTCTGGTTAGCTGAGGTGATGGAATTTCCCCTTTGAGAGCAGGGACTGAAGGAAGCAGACTGGCCTATAAAAGGGCAAGTCAGCACACTGTAGCCACAAGAGGTTTAAAGGGTCTTAAAACACTCAATACTTTTATTGATGGTAGAATTTTATTACATTGGACATTACTGGAAATAAGTGGGTCCAAAAATCTTGATGATATAGTTTTATTCCTTGAAAGAGCTATTATTGTCATGGAGTTGGAGCTATGCCTCAGCTGGATGTTTCTTAATGATTTGAGGGCTCGCTATAGATGTTCAAGGTTTTCTTCTCCCACCACTAAAATCTCAACATCAATACTGGCCCCACAGCAGGCTTTTGGTTCCATGTCAGAACCAATGTTAGGGGTTTCAAGCCTCAGCACTGCAAACATTCTAATGACTTCCACTGTTCTAGTACCTTATATTCTCATTTATAAGAAAAAAAAAAAATCTGTGTTAAGAGCTAGGGGACTCAAAATTTGAGTTCATTTAAGTACTGAGGAAAGTCAAGCCCAGAAAGGTGAAATGACTAAGGTCATATAGCTTGCAAGTGGCAGAAAAGAAAATAGAACTTAGACTTCTGACTCGTTTCACTGTACCCATACTGCCTCCCCCCAAGTCCCTTATATATTTTGAAAGTAATTAAGTTCTTACCTGAGCTAGGTTTTATCCAACATTCAGGTTGGTAAAATAGCAGTAAAGTAATGCCAGGAAGAGGCAGGCAGAGGAAGAAGAGATTGCAGCAGACGAAATGGGGTGGGGAGAAGGCTATGGGGATCCAAATAATCAGAAAGAAAGGAAGGCAGTGCTAGTAAAGGAGAAGGAAGGAAGGTATCCTACAGAACTACTCCCAACTGCACGGCTCCTATTTCTTCCTAATCCTTCTAGGGTTTTCTCATAATTGTCTCCTTCTCATCTCATGGGTTCTAGCTCCTGACCTGAGATAAAACTTCTCATTTTGTTGTCCTCAAGGTGTAGGTTTAGGGGTTCCTCCAGAAAATCCAAACGCAGTGTAGATAGTTAGGACAAAATAAAACTCACCTTTTTGTTCCACTGAATAATTTGCTTAATAATATTTCTTACTAGTGTTATGTTCATCAAGAGCAGTTTCATTCATTCTACTAATACTAGGTGATTTTTTTTTTTGTTGGTGGCAAGTGGGACCAGCAAGATACATAAGTGACCCAAGGGATCTTTTGTCCCCTTAATGTGATCAAGGGGTCTCTTGAGAATACTTGATGTGGTTCTAAAGCACTACAAAGGTAGCAACTTCAAAACTAGTGATACTTTCCAAATCCATTCAAAACAGGAAATAATAAATGAGCTTAAGGAAAACAGGAAATAATAAATGAGCTTAAGGAAACTCACTCATTTGTAAGATTATACGGAAAGCAAGGGAACCAGGTATGTCTAACACAGAACAGACATGGTGTGTCTTATCTGGTACTGGCTTTAGGACTAGGGCAGAGGAGATTAAGAATCCCTGTTGGCATAAGAGTAGAAAAATCCTGCCTGTATAGTTCTGCCCCTAGCTACCACTCTTGTTTCTGTGCATCCTCCTGTGCCTTGATATGTGTTTTGATTTCTCTATCAGCCCGAAGGATTTTCTTTCTTTTTTTTAGATTGCCTATACATAAGACCAGGAAATTCAACTATATTAAAACACATGAACAAGTTGATGGCTATTGTTTTCAGTGGAATAGTATTTCTTTCTCTATTCCATCAGATTCTTGGCATAGCCTACTGTTTGGCCAAAGCAACCCATCCCAATGTTCCTGTGTTTAGCTTGTTCATCATATTGGTTCTTCATAGTTGGGGCCATGGAACTAAGCCCTGAATTAATCACATACTTATAAACATTACTCAGCTGATTCAGTGATACAATAGAATTACAAGAGTCACTGCTTTCTATGTCCCAACTCAAAAAAAAAAAAAACCTTATAACTGAATAAATCTTTTAGATAAAAAAAGAAACACAAAAGGAACCTAGAGTTGATGATTTAGGTATCACTAAGTTTGTTCAGTGCCATCTAATTTAAAATCCTATTCTTCTTATTGACTTACTCATGATCTATAAAGAGCTAAGTCTATCAGTGGCCTAACTGCTAAAGTCAGATAAGACACATCGTGGAAGTTTGAAATTTTCACACATGTAAGATGATGACAACAAGGCAACCAGGAATGTTTAACACACAACAAGTAGATCCAAAAACCAAACCCACTGCCCTCTAGTCAATTCCGACTCATAACAACCCTATAGGACAGAGTAGAACTGCCCCATAAGGTTTCCAAGGCTGAAATCCTTACAGAATCAGATTGCCACATCTTTCCTTCATGGAGCAGCTGGTGGTTCAAACCGCCCACCTTTTGGTTAGTAGCCGAGTGCTTAACCATAGTGCCACCAGTAGATAACTAGTCTTAAAAGTACTTTTTCAAGAGAATCTAGGAATGGACTTTAAAAGTGTAATACATGAAAAGCCTGTTACAAATATAGTATTATCAACCTTCTTCAATATGATTGTGAATTGGGTGGTACCTGTATGACCACTGAAAGGATCACACCCCACTTCTAAACACTGTTCATCTTTTTATTGAATATTCTGGTAAATATTTCACATTAATACAGGCTACATTAAGTAGAGCCACTATATGACAAGAAATTTACTCAATTTTTTCCTTTTAAGTATGTAAACAATTATACATGTATTTACTGCCCTAAAAGGTTGAAACATGTAATCATCTAATTCTCTTCTGCATATAAGTAGTATTCAGTATGTTTAGCCAAAAGCACTAAGTTCATCTGATCTCAAGTTCAAAATGGCTAAACTAACAAGAGAACATAATCAGGTGGATAGGAAATCAATTTGTTCTTATACAATGGGCAATCAAGTTTCCATTGCTAAAGCCTCAGAGAAAATGTCTTAGTTAGGCACATTAAAAAAAAAAAAAAAAAAAAAAAATTTCTGCGGTTTCTTCCAAGGTCATAGGTTTCTCAAACAAGGCTAAAGAGTAAAGACCTTCTAACTTAGTTGACATATTTGAGATGCATGTTTCCAATATGAGGTGCCCACGTGCCAGGCCAAATCTGAAAAGGGGGAGGAAAAATTGGAATTTCTAATTAGGAATCTTTAGACATTTACAAAATAAATATATAAATGCAATGGCAATTCACTGTTTCTGCCTAGGAAGAATATGCATACATGAAATAAAACATTTAGTACCATCATCTTGATATTGAAAAACTTAGATCAAGGTGGTCAGGTAAAACTTCTGATATTCAGAACTTGCACTACCTACAGAATTAAAGGAATGACATGACAAATCTGGAAAAAAATAAAAAGAGAAGGAGCATTAAGTCCATTTTACCTGCTGGGCATCAGTGCATTCGGTTGAATTTTGGATAACTTTTATCATAGGGTTCCAAGCAGGATCTGGGTTATGAAGTCCATTAAACAGAGGGCCTCCTGGAACATCAGCAAGTTGAGGATGAGAGGGTATTATGGTGCCTCCATACATGGAAATTGGTAGACCCTAAAAAGGCAAAAAGGAAGGTTTAATCATGAAATGATTATAAACGATGATACCATAATACCAGCTTAGATCTCTGATTCTCCTTCATTCAAAGAATGCCAACATCCTATAAGTACAGCACAGTACAGTGCTGAGAAACCAAAACTAGTCATCTGTGTCCACAAAGCTTTTCAACAAGAAGAGAAAAACAAAACAAAAAACAAATCCAGCATCAAATCATTGGGAAATTTCCCATATTTGATGAACACAGATAATACCCTCAACTTTCCCATATTTTAGTTTCATTAAATTTGTGTTAAGAAGAAAAGGGAAATTCCACAATTGCTTGCACCCATAATCTGGCTTTATGGCAGCTAGAAAGGTCTCAGTGCAGAAGGCCTCAGAGAGCTCATGGCCAACTTTTTGGAAGGGCAGAAAGTCCTCCCTCAAAGCTGTGGCAGCAGAACATAGAGCAGTAAAACCCAAATTCCTGTTGTTTTGAGGAGTGGGGGAGTGAAGACATCTTCAGGATGGTCTGAGGACCAAACTACTATTGACAGTGCAACTCACTCTTGCAATTGGTCAAAAGACCTGGCAAAGTCACAGAAACAAACTAGTTACACCAAATGGGAGAATTATTTCAATACAAACTATTCCTTAACATGTGACTATACTAGCTTGCAAAGTGTCAAATAAGTTACAGTGATGTTTGTCAACTCACTTTAGAAAAATCCACAAAACCGCTTGCCATTGGCTGATGAAAAATGTTAGAGGGTGCTACCATTCCAGAACCATCTCTCTCCAATGGTTGGTGCTGGGAAAATGTGCTTGGGTCTGTTAACTGTTGATGCATCGGATGGTTCCCCATCACAGACTGCGACCAACCTGATAAGCCTTCTGGAGAAGAAAATTGAGAACCCAGTTTGATACTTATTTGGATAAAACAATAAAACATTACCAGTTGATTCTATTTTCATACTCAATTTTATCAAAATCATTCCTCTGAAGAGTTCAGGGCATATTCATCACAGTCTTTTCAAACAAACAAGCAAAAAAGTTCCTGGAAAACTTAGATGAAGTCCTCTGAATACCCCAAACACTCTACCTTGTCCTTCAAAAGATTAAAAGAATTAAGATCCAAATGATTGTCCCATTCAAAATTAGAAAGCTTAAGAGGGAAGGAAGCATACTTCCAATCTTTTACTTCTGATCAACTCTATATTTATTATGGATGCTATAATCACCTCAACTAACATTCCAGACTCTGAGATTCGGATGAATTCTTCAAAGCTATAAACCCCTCCCTGATTGAGTGTAAAGTGCAGAAACAAAGTTTTGTTTGTTTTTTAAATAAACTAAGTTTTAGTGCCCAAATCCTACAATTTACTTGAGCTATTTCTCCAGACAGAGGGCAAGTAACTGTACCTGACACAGCATTGACACCAAATGACCAGATTCCACTGTGTCCAACAGGAGCGACAAAACTGGTCCCCACAGGGGCTTGTGCAACAGATCCTCCTTGCCGAATGCGGGCTAGTCTCTCTGTTCCAATGGGGGGAGGTATCTTTCGATCCTGACTGGCACTGCCTCCTTTTGGTTGGCCCAGTGTTGGTGGGGCAGAAGTGGCTGAAAGAGGTGAAGATGATCCCGAAGAAACAGATGGAATAGGAGAGTCACCTGGTGGCAAAATATTTCTCTATTGTTTTATTACACATAAAACTAATTATAAGAATATGAGAAACTTTATTGGAAAGATCTATTCCACAACATAAGACTCTGTAAAGAAAAATTTCATTATATAAGATCATTCAAATAAAATATAATCTCTATAAACATTATTCTAGATCACTTCTGACTATAAGTATAAACAAACAATATAGAAAAACCCCAGATTTGAACTGAACAAAATTAGAAAGGAAGAAAGCCTCAACATTTATTCTAGTTCTAATTAAAATCTTCTCAATATACATCATCACATTTTAAATTAATTTAAATGTGACAGTGTTTGCATAGTTCCTAGCATATTGTCTGTTAAACAGCTGATGGCCCTCTATACTTGCTAGTTTTTTTCTTTTTTTCCCTTTCTACAGTCCTTTTTTCCCTCATAAGGAAGAATAGTCGAATGTTAGCAAAGCATTGTAGGATTCAATTCGTAGCTTTGTTTCTTAATGCGACACTCAGGTAATTTGAGTGGTTTTCCTTGTCAAAAAAGACAACACTCACTGACTACCTCATGATGCTCCTTAAAATCGTGTTCAATTCTAGATACTCTGTTCTAAATACTGAAATAAATAAGTCAGAACAAATGAATACCTCTACTTTTGAATGACAATAACACAGTTCCCTAAAATATAAAAATAAATGAGAAACTATACCAAACTGACTACATAGATAAATGCAAC
Source organism: Trichechus manatus latirostris (assembly GCF_000243295.1). NCBI lineage: Eukaryota > Metazoa > Chordata > Mammalia > Sirenia > Trichechidae > Trichechus > Trichechus manatus. Next base: position 7,699,646 of record NW_004444016.1, on the reverse strand, counting down.
TTCTATTCAGATTTAATAAATTAAAACTAGATCCTTCTGTAAAACTACTTGTAGTACCTGCAGTACGTCTTTTTTCAATCCAAGTTCCAATGAAAACGTTTCTGACTTGGAAGAATGTTTGACTCTGAGTTCTCAAGTTTCCTAACCTACAATGACTGATAATTTTTGATATGACTGCAATACAAACCTCTGTATACCATTTAATTTACTCAAGTTAAACAGTGTTCCCTGAAACAAATAGTTTAATAACTTATTCAAGACTCTTTGGGAAGAGTTCCTCCGGGATTCCTACATGAGTTTGAGGCGCTTGTCCAAGGATGGGGAGAAAAATGTTGTCTGTTGAAACTAGGTGTCCCAACAGGAGCTGGCCCTTGCAGGAAAACCCGCGTTCCTGGTATGCTGGAAAAACTTGTCAGAGGAGTAGAAGAGGAAGATGGGGAGCTTCCTGATGGATCCATGGATGGTAAGCCTGAAATAAAACAGGGCCAAGATATCTAATTACCCAAGGCTTTAACATTCAAAGTCCAAGGTTACTTAATTACTTTTTTAAAAAGAAGAAAGCATAGGATATTTTTCTAGATCACAGCAAAACAAATCCACTTATGTGATACTGTATAGCCCAAACCCATTTTTTTCTTGCAGTCCAGAATACCACCAAACAGCACTAGATTTGGAAAAGTGAACCCAATGTTTAATAATTGTGGTCACCTGGAGTAAGGTTCTAGATAAATCTCAAAGTTTCCACTGAAGAGGACACAAAATGAGAGCACATTATGACTAAGTGGTTTCCAGATCAATAACTTCTGCTTTACCTTTGTGGAAAATACCAAAGTACAGCTTTTTGTCTACAAAACTATAGCCATTTCCTACGGAAGTAACAATGTCTATCAATGTGTCTTCCTTCCGAAGGAGAAAAGATATACTATTAAACTTAGGATAATTTCAGCATCCCATTCGATTAAAAAAAAAATCAAAAATTGAAAACTGTCAAGGTTTCCATCTAGTTTGTGTAAATCCGAATTTAGCAGTCTTTTCAAATTCCATTGCATTCCCTGGAGAGTTATTAGGGAAAGGGGACAAGGGTGTGGAAAAAGGTGTTCATTTCCGGAAAAAGTAGTTAACATCAACAAAAAATTATTAAAATTCTCTCAAACAGGCCTTGTTTTCAAACAGTTTGAAAACAGGTTTGAGATATAATTCACATCATACAATTTACTCATTTGAAGTATACAATCCAATGTGTATTACACAGGGCTGTACAACCATCACCACAATCAATTTTACAACATTTTTGTCCCCCCTAAAAGAAACCCTGTACCTATAATGTCACTCCCCATTCCTCACCCCCATATTCCTACGTCTAAACAACCACTAATATACTTTCACTCAGTGTAATTTTACCTATTATGGACATATTATATCAATGAAATCATCATGTGGTTTTTGTGACTGCCTTCTTTCACTTAGCAAAATGTTTTCAAGGTTCATCCATGTTGTAGCCAGAATAAGTACTTCATTTCTTTTTATTGCTGAAAAATATTCCAGTATACAGATATCCCCCATTTTGTTTATCCATTCATCATCTGATAGACATTTGGGTTGTTTCCACTTTCTATTATGAATAATGCTGTTATGAACATTTGTGTACACATTTTTATATGGACCTATGCTTTTTATTTCTCTTTGGTATATTTAGGAGTGGAATTCTAGATGAGATGGTAACTGTTACTTTTTGAGGAACCGCCAAAGCAGCTATACCATTTTACATTCCCACCAGCAGTATAGGTGGTTGTTGTTGTTAGGTGCTTCCCAGACAGTTTCGACTCATAGCGACCCTATGTACAAAAGAACAAAACACTGCCTTGTCCAGCGCCATCCTCACAATTGTTGTTATGCTTGAGACCAGTGCTGCAGTCACTGTGTTAGTGTATCTCATTGAAGGTCTTCCTCTTTTTTGCTGATCCTCTACCAAGCATGATGTCCTTCTCCAGGAACTGGTTCCTTCTGATAACACGTCCAAAGTATGTGAGATGAAGTCTTGCCATCCTTGCTTCTAATGAGCATTCCGGTTTACTTCTTCCAAGACAGATTTGTTCATTCTTCTGGCAGTCCATGATACATTCAGTATTCTTCACCAACACCATAATTCAAAGGCATCAATTCTTCTTTGGTCTTCTTTATGCATTGTCCAGCTTTCCCATGCATATAAGGCAACTGAAAACATGGCTTGGGTCAGGTGCACCTTAGTTCTTAAAGCAACATCTTTGCTTGTTAACACTTTAAAGAAGTCTTTTGCAGCAGATTTTCCCAGTGCAGTGCATCACTTGATTTCTTGACTGCTGATTCCACGGGTGTAGATAGTGGATCCAAATAAAATGAAATCCTTGACAACTTCATTGTTTTCTCCATTTATCATGATGTTGCTTATTAGTGCAGTTGTGAGGATTTTTGTTTTCTTTATGTTGAGGTGTAATCCATACTGAAGGCTGTGGTCTTTGATCTTCATCAGTAAGTGCTTCAAGTCCTCTTCCCTTTCAGCAAGCAAAGTTGTGTCATCTGCATGTAGCAAGTTGCTAATGAGTCTTCCTCCAATCCTGATGCTCCGTTCTTCCTCATAGTCTAACTTCTCAGATTATTTGCTCAGCATACACACTGAATAAGTATGGTGAAAGGATATAATGCTGACGCATACCTTTCTGAACTTTAAACCACATAGTATCCCCTTGTTACATTCAAGCAACTGCCTCTTGGTCTGTGTACAGGTTACACATGAGAACAACTGAATGTTCTGGAATTCCCATTATTTGCAGTGTTATCTATAATTTGTTATGATCCACATAGTCGAATGCCTTTGGCATACTCAATAAAACACAGGTAAACATCTTTCTGGTATTCTCTACTTTCAGGCATGATCCATCTGACATCAGCAATGATATCCCTTGCTCCCCGTCCTCTTCTGAATCTGGACTGAATTTCCAGCAGTTCCCTGTCGATGTACTGCTACAACAGCTTTTGAATGATCTTCAGCAAAATTTTACTTGTATGTGAGGGAGAATGAAGAAAATCAAAGACACAAGGGAAAGATTAGTCCAAAGGACTAAAGGACCACAACTACCACAGCCTCTACCAGACTGAATCCAGCACAACTAGATGGTGCCTGGCTACCACCACTGACTGCTCTGACAGGGATCACAACAGAAGGTCCTGGACAGAGCTGGAGAAGAATATAGAACAAAATTCTAACTCACAAAATAAGACCAGACTTACTGGCCTGACAGAGACTGAAGAAACCCTGAGAGTATGGCCCCCAGACACCCTTTTAGCTCAGTAATGAAGTAACTCCTGAGGTTCACCCCTCAGCCAAAGATTAGACAGCCCCATAAAACAAAATGAGACTAAAGGGGCACACAAGCCCAGGGGCAAGGACCAGAATGCAGGAGGGGACAGGAAAGTTGGTGATTGGGAACCCAAGGTCAAGAAGGGAGAGTGTTGACATGTCATGGGGTTGGTAACCAATGTCACAAAACAATATGTGTACTAATTGTTTAATGAGAAGCTAGTTTGTTCTGTAAACCTTCAACTAAGGTACAATAACAAAAAAAAAGTGCAATTAATATTTCTGAAAAAATTTTTTACTTGTATGTGATATTAATGATATTGTTCGATAATTTCTGCATTCTATTGGATTACCTTTCTTTGGAATGGGTACAAATATGGATCTCTTCCAGTCGGTAGCTCTCTTCCAAATTTGTTGGCATAGACGAATGAGGTCTTCCAGTGTTGCATCTGTTTTTTGAAACATCTCAAGTGGTATTCCGTCAATTCCTGCAGCCTTGTTATTCACCAATGCCTTCAGTGCAGCTTGGACCTCCTCCTTCAGTACCATTGGTTCTTGATCATATCCTACCTCCTGAAATGGCTGAATGTCAACCAGTTCTTTTTGGTACAGTGTATTCCTTCCATCTTTGGATGGAAGCATCTTTGGATGCTTCCTGTGTTGTTTAGTATCTTCCCCATAAAAATCCTCCAATATTGCAACTCAAGGCTTGAATTTTCTCTTCAGTTCTTTCAGCTTGAGAAATGCCGAGCTGTTCTTCCCTTTCGGTTTTCTAACTCCAGGTCTTTGCACATTTCATTATAATACTTTACCTTGTCTTGTCGAACCGCCCTTTGAAATCTTCTGTTCAACTCTTCTACTTCATCATTTCTTCCTTTCACTTTAGCTACTCCACATTTCAAAGCAAGTTTCAGAGTCTCTTCTGACATCCATTTTGGTCTTTTCTTTCTTTCTTGTCTTTTTAATGACCTTTTGCTTTCTTCATGTATGATGTCCTTGATGTCATGCCACAACTCGTCTGGTCTTTCATCATTAGTGTTCAATGCGTCAAATCTATTCTTGAGATGGTCTCTAAATTCAGGTGGGATATGCTCAAGGTCGTACAGTGGCTCTCGTAGACTTGTTTTGATTTGCTTCAGCTTTAACTAGCATATGGCCTGCACTGATGGCCTATTCTGCAGTTGGCCCCTCACCTCATTCTGACTGATGATATTAAGCTTTTCCACAGATACGGTCGATTTGATTCCTGTGTATTCCATCTGGCAAGGTCCTTGTGTAGAGTCGACATTTATGTTGTTTAAAAAAGGTATCTGCAATGAAGTCGTTGGTCTTGCAAAATTTTATCATGTGATCTCCAGTGTTGTTTCTATCACCAAGGCCATATTTTCTTTTATTTTTTAATTATTATTATTTTTTTTACCAAGGCCATGTTTTCCAGCCACCAATCCTTCTTTTTTGTTTTCAAGTTTTGCACTCTGATCTTCAGACTGCACAAGCTGGTAAAAATCTTCAGCTTCTTCATCTTTGGTCTTGGTGGTGGTTGTGTAAATTTGAATAATAGTCATATTAACTGAACTTCCTTGTAGGCATATGGACATTATCCTTTCACTAACAGCTCTGTACTTCAGGATAGATCTTGAACTGTTCTTCTTGATGATGAACACGACACCATTCCTCTTCCATTTGTCATTCCTGGCATAACAGACCATATGACTGTGTGATTCAAAATGGCCAATACCAATCCATTTCATCTCACTAATGCCTATGATACTGATGTTTATGCGTTTTATTTCATTTTTGATGATTTCCAATTTTCCTAGATTCATACCTTGTACATTCCACGTTCTGATTATTAATGGATGTTTGCAGCTGTTTCTTCTCATTTTGAGTCATGCTGCATCAGCAAATGAAGGTCCCAAAAGCTTGACTCCATCCACGTCAGTAAGGTCAATTCTACTTTGAGGAGGCAGCTCTTCTCCAGTCGTATTCTGAGTGCCTTCCAACCCGAGGGGCTCATCTTCTGGCACTATATCTGACAACGTTCCGTTCTTTTCATAAGGTTTTCACTGGCTAGTTTTTTTCAGAAGTAGACTGCCAGGTCTTTCTTCCTAGTCTGTCTTAGTCTGGAAGCTCAGCTGAAACCTGTCCATCATGGATGAGCTGCTGGTATTTGAATACTGGTGGCATAACTTCCAGCATCCCAGCAACACGCAAACCACCACAGTACGAAAAACTGACAAACTGACAGATGCAGCGAGCAATATATGAGGGTCCCAATTTCTCCATATCCTTCTCCATCTTCTTAAGTATTACTACTTCTTCCCTGAAAATCAAGAGAGTAAACTATATCCATGAATGAAAAGCATCAACAAAAGAAACCACACAGGCAGTTAGGAAATGAGACAAAATTTATCAATCCTGGACCTCAGAAGGAAAGTCAAGGACTGAAGCTTTCTGTAACAACTTGAGCACTGGCAATGAGCTCTTCCTTTACCACAAGGCTGTTGAAAACCTCTACTAGTTTTCCCAAAATGAAAGTTAAAATAGATGCCTATTTATAGAAAAGAAAAAACAAAACAAAACCCTAGAGAATATTTTGGACTATCAGTGGCTCGTATTTCCATTTGAAAGATGATACATCAGCTATGTTTTCCTGAAAAGACAGGTAAATAGAAACATATCTGAAATGAAAGCTAAGGCTACACCATATCCATAAACTCTCACAAGTTTTAAACAACACATATCAGTCTATAATTAGCAAAAGAGTAGCATGCGCTCACTATAAGGCAGTTTTCCAACTGAAAGAGAAATGCTAAGTGGCAGTAGTGCTTCTTACCCCCATTCTAGGTCAGCCAAGATTTCTAATTTGTTTTCCAGGATAGTGCAGATCCAGCTAAAATCAGCTCTTAAATGCTGGAAAATAGATTCCAGTTTTCCAAATATTTCCAAGCCAACACTAGCCTCAAATCTATCTTTATTTTTTCCATAATGCCTCAGCAGCTAATTTCAAATTTCAAAGACCCAACAGTTGAATCTAAGTTTCCTTTTTTTTTTCCAGAGGACTGGACCTCTTCAAATAGCTGTATCAGATGTAGGTAATATACTGTTGTTGTTGTGTGCCCTCGAGTCGATTCCAACTCATAGTGACCCTATAGGATAGAGAACTGCCCCATAGGGTTTCCAAGGAGTGGCTGGTGGATTGAACTGCCAGCCGTTTGGTTAGCAGCCGACCTACTGGTTAGCAGCCATCACTCTTAACCACTATGCCACCAGGGCTCCAGATAACATACAGTACTATTAAACAACACCATTTACTATTCAGTCTGAGCATCCAAGACTGAAAACAAAGAATGTAAACTATGGACTGGTCCCTAAACACATTTGCAACTCAAGTTTTTTAAATCTGAGAAATGTCAGTAATCACTATGATAAAAAAAAAAAGTCCAATCACTGCAAATTTGGAATCTCTGAAGTATCCTAAGAGTCCTTTCTTTGTTAAAACTACCTTACACCAATGCGAAGAAAATGAACTGACACAACGTATAACCTCCTTGTTATGAGGGACAGAAAGATCATATAGAGAATGGAAAGCAGCTCATTATATATGAGTGATTCACCCACAGCTACTTTTTTGTCTGTTCAATCGGCAATCTTTAAAGAGTTTTTATTATTTACGACACACTCTCATTTCTTTAAGATCACGCAATGTTAGGTGCCAAGTAAACTTTTTATTATTATCTTGGAAGATAAGATTATGCTGTTAGAGACCCAATCTGAGGTGCAGTAACAGTTATAGTAACTTACCAACAGGACTAGTAGAAACTCGCTGGGAAGGTGGTCTGAAGCCAGGTGCCTTGGAGTTGTCAGGGTGCACATTTTCCAAGTGTCCAAGTACAGAGTTACCCAGGAATGCTGACTGGACAGTGAAAGAGGCATCTGCAGCAACTCGTGAGGACAGTGGACCATCTCCCCAACCCTGGTTAGCTGGCACCTGACTGCTATCAAAAAGACTACTGAAGTGATTGAAAAGTGTGGCTGGGCCAAATGTAGGTGGCAAAGATTTATTTGCTGGGTTAATGTGCATCTGAGAACCATTCATAATGTTCATGGCTGAAGAAAGCTGCACTGCAGCTGGCGGGCCTTGAGGTGGTGTTAAAGGAACTGAATTTGTAACAAAAATAGACTGGGGATCTTGGTGTATAGTTGCATTTGGTACCACTGAATAAAAAGAGCCTCTGGGCTGCATTCGATGAGAAACTCGAGGTGCTGGTACAGCTAACTGAGGTAAATTATTGGTGTCCTGATTATCAGCAGCAACCAATCTGGGTGATGCCAAAGTCAGTGGAGCAGGTTCTGAGTTAGATGCAAAAGGCATTGACATAGGACTTAAATCAGACACAATGGATGGCTGTGCCTCCTCCTGTGTGTTACTGGAGGGAGGAGTAGGACTGCTGGATGAGTGAGTTTCTGGAGCTCCTGGGGTGTTGCTGGCAGAGCTACTGCAATTATTTGCAGTTGAAGATGGGGTACACAGGTTTGCCATAGGCTGGTCTTGTGTGGACACCTTCTCTTTGGGGGCTGGCATGGCAGGGAAAGACTCCATCTTTTGTGAAGAAAGCTGTGCTTGAGGAGTACTTGCAGGCAGAAATGTGGTAGGAACTTGCCCACCAGTGATAGGTGCAGAGGAGACAGAAGGCAGGGAACTACAAGTGCTTGTCACAGAAGATATCACTGTTGCTGGAGGACTCGTCTTAGGCACACAGGCAAACAACTGCTTTCTAACTGATGAAGGAGTCCGAGTACTAGTCACACACAGTTGCTGACTGGCAGCAACTACAGAAGAGACAGTGATAGGACAACTGGCAGTAGTTAGTCCAGGAGACTCTGAGGATAAAACAGCCCCATTCTGGTTAGGTAGACGGCTGGTATTATTATGCTTTGGAGAGTTACTTGTGTTGCCAGGATTCACAGGTCTTACTGGGAATGGTCCCCAAGTGTTAGGAGAGGGTGAGAAGGTTCCTCCAAACTGGGCCATGGGTAAACGAGGATGCCGAATCTGTTGCATAGTTTGAGCAGCTAGCAGGGCAAAATGAGGGTGGGAATAAGCTAAGGGTAAAGAAACTGGGAAAGAAGAACGTACATTTGTTGGAACGTTCTTATTAAGTTTATTAGTGGGTTGGAACGTAGATAATGTTGTTGCCTGAGAAGTTACAAGAGTTGGAGCACCCAAGGGAAATGCATTTTTACTGGAAGCTGCGGTGGTGCCTACTCCAGATGAGAAATTTGCATGAATGGATTTGGTGCTGGCAGGTGTTCTGATGTGATTTTTAGGAATTAAGTCTTCCAATTCCTTAGCAGGATCTTGAATAAGTGCATTGATAAGCTGAACTGCATATCTTGTTGATTCTGTACCACCCCTAAGGAAAAAAGAAACAAAAAACAAAAATAAGACCAAAAACATAAAAAACTAGGTGATATTAATCATCATCAGGTAACATTAATCATCAATCACCACTTATCTGTCACTTGATCGTACTGTTGTGGCTTGTGTGTTTTTGTGATGCTAGAAGTTATGCCACTGGCATTTCAAATACCAGCAGAGTCACCCATGGTGTACAGATTTCAGTGGAGCTTCCAGACTAAGACAGACTGAGAAGAAGGACCTGGTGATCTACTTCTGAAAAAACTGGCCACTGAAAAACCTATGGATAGCAGCAGAACATTGTCTGATATAGCGCTGAAAGATGAGCCCCTCAGGTTGGAAGGCACTCAAAATATGACTGGGGAGGAGCTGCCCTCCTGAAAATAGAGTTAACCTTAATGATGTGGATGGAATAAAGCTTTTGAGACCTTCATTTGCTGATGTGGCATGACTCCAAGTGAGAAGAAACAACTGCAAACACACATTAGTAATTGAAATGTGTAATGTACAAATATGAATCAAAGAAAACTGGAAGTCGTCAAAAATGAAATGGAACAAATAAACATTGATATTCTAGGCATTAGTGAGCTAAAATGGACTAGCACTGGCCATTCTGAATGGGACAATGACATGGTCTACTACGCCAGGAATTACAAATTGTAGAGGAATGGCATCACACTCATTATCAAAAAGAACATTTCAAGATCTATCCTGAAGTACAACACTCACTGTCAGTGATAGGATAATGTCCATATGCTGACAAGGAAGACCAGTTAATACAACTATTATTCAAATTTAAGCACCAACTACTAATGCCAAAGATGAAGAAACTGAAGATTTTACCAACTTGTGCAGTCTGAAATTGATCAAATATGCAATCAAAATGCATTGATAATTACTGGCGATTGGAATGAAAAAGTTGGAAACAAAAGACGACTGGTAGTTGGAAAACATGGACTTTGTGACAGAAATGATGCCGTAGATTGCATGATAGAATTCTGCAAGACTAATGACTTATTCATTGCAAATACCTTTTTTCAACAACATAAACAGCGACTATACACATGGACCTCACCAGATAAAATGCACAGGAATCAAATTGACTACATCTGTGGAAAGAGATGATGGAAAAGCTCAATATCATCAGTCAGAACAAGGCCAGGGGCTGACTGCGGAACAGACTGTCATTTACTCTGATGCAAGTTCAAGTTGAAGCTGGAGAAAATTAAAACAAGTCCACAAGAGCCAAAGTATGACCTTGAGTATATCCCTTCTGACTTTAGAGACCATCTCAAGAATAGATTTGATGCACTGAACACTAATGACCGAAGACTAGACGAGTTGTGGGACGACATCAAGGACATCATACGTGAAGAAAGCAAAAGGTCGTTAAAAAGACAAGAAAAAAAGAAAAGACCAAAATGGATGTCAGAAGAGACTCTGAAACTTGCTTTTGAACGTAGAATGGCTAAGTGAAAGGAAGAAATGATGAAATAAAAGAGTTGAACAGAAGATTTCAAAGGGCGGTTTGACAAGACAAAGTAAAGTATTATAATGAAATGTGCAAAGACCTGGAGTTAGAAAACCAAAAGGGAAGAACAGCTCGGCATTTCTCAAGCTGAAAGAACTGAAGAGAAAATTCAAGCCTTGAGTTGCAATACTGAAGGATTATAAGGGCAAAAAATTTAATGACGCAGGAAGCATCCAAAGAAGATGGAAGGAATACACAGAATCACTGTACCAAAAAGAACTGGTTGACATTCAACCATTTCAGGAGGTACAATATGATCAAGAACCGATGGTACTGGAGGAAGAAGTCCAAGCCGCACTGAAGGCATTGGCGAAAAACAAGGCTGCAGGAATTGATGGAATACCAATTGAGATGTTTCAACAAACGGATTCAACGCTGGAAGTACTGACTCATCAATGCCAAGAAAGTTGGAAGACAGCTACCTGGCTAACGAACTGGAAGAGATGCATATTTGTGCCCATTTCAAAGAAAGGTGATCCAACAGAATGGGGAAATTATCGAACAATATCCTTACTATTACACACAAGTAAAATTCTGCTGAAGATCATTCAAAAACGATTGCAGTAGTACACTGACAAGGAACTGCCAGAAATTCAAGCCGGATTCAGAAGAGGATGTGGAACAAGGGCTATCACTACTGATGTCAGATGGATCTTGGCTGAGAGCAGAGAACACCAGAAAGATGTTTACCTGTGTTTTATTGAATATGCAAAAGCATTCAACTGTGTGGCTCATAACAGATTATGGACAATATTGCAAATAATGGGAATTCCAGAATACTTAACTGTGCTCATGAGTAATCTGTGCATAAACCAAGAGGCAGTTGTTCAAAAAGAATAAGGGGATACTGCGTGGTTTAAAGTCAGGAGAGGTGTGCAACAGGGTTATATCCTTTCATCATACTTATTCAATCTGTATGCTGAGCAAATAATCCGAGAAGCTGGACTATATGAAGAAGAATGGGGCATCAAGATTGGAGGAAGACTCGTTAACAACCTGCCATATGCAGATGACACAGCCTTGCTTGCTGAAAGTGAAGAGGACTTGAAGCACTTACTGACAAGGTCAAAGACTACAGTCTTCAGTATGGATTACACCTCAACATAAAGAAAACAAAAATCCTCACAAATGGACCAATAAGTAGTATCATGATAAATGGAGAAAATATTGAAGCTGTCGAAGATTTCATTTTATGTGGATCCACCATCAACACTCATGGAAGTAGCAGTCAAGAAATCAAATGATGCACTGCATTGGGCAAATCTACTGCAAAAGATCTCTTTAAAGTTAACAAGCAAAGGCGTCACCTTGAGAATTAAGGTACACCTGACCCAAGCCATGGTATTTTCAATCACCTCATATGCATGGGAAAGCTGGACAATGAATAAAGAAGACCAAAGAAGAATTGATGCCTTTGAATTATGGTGTTGGCGAAGAATACTGAATATACCATTGACTGCCAGAAGAACAAACAAATCTGTCTTGGAAGAAGTACAGCCATAATGCTCCTTAGAAACAAGGATAGTTGACACTTGGTCTCGCTTACTTTGGACACATTATCAGGAGAGACCAGTCCATGGAGAAGGACATCATGCTTGGTAAAGTAGAGGATCAGCGAAAAAGAGGAAGACCCTCAATGAGATGGATTGACACAGTGGCTGCAACAATGGACTCAAACAGCAATGACTGAGAACGGAGCAGGACCAGGCAGTATTTCGTTCTGTTGTGCATGGGGTCACTATGAGTCGAAACCAACTCAGCGGCACCTAACAACAACATCAATCATCAAACAAAATTCTTGATTGTACCATACCTAACAAAAGTAAAGTATGCTTCTTTTAAAAATTAATTTCCACAAAGAACTAGCAATATACATCTTCCACAATTACCTTATTGTGATCATCCTCTCGCCATTCTTATCTTTTTGTTTATCCACATCAATATGGGCACCAGTAACATCTTGTATTGCAGTGATATTGCATCCTCCTCTTCCCATTATCCTGGACACCACTGAGGCTGGAACAGACAATTTCTTTGACCTATAAAACATGAGTTTATGAAATCCACTGTCTTTGAACAGTAAATGGTCTTTATTAGAAAAGATGTCTCAGTAAGTATGTTCATGAACATTTGTAGAATATTTCTCAAAACTTGAAGACAAAATTATTAAACTTTTTTTAATAGAAACTAACCTTTATCTTATTGAACTTAATTTTGTAAATGTAAAAATTACACTGCCTTTTGAAACAAAAATTATATTTAAATCGTTCATGATCTAAGCATTGAAATCTCCCCAAAATATCACATATTAACTGTATATCATGACTATATATACTCACTTTTTCTAAATGTAAATAATGCATACTGTATTGTTAAAGTCCATACTAAATACAGGCTAGTTTATTGAACTACATAAGAAGCTACTCATAGGTTATCTAAAAAGCCAACATTTGTTATGCCATATAAACTATGCATGCAAAATTTACACATTGCCTCTAATTTTGCTTTAGCATATTCTGGATTTAGTATGGCACTGCAGCTGAAAATAATGACCACATTCAAATTAGTCACTTATTGACTAGGTAACCACTTTACAAGAGAAATAATTCCTGTAGAGTTTATGAAAGTTACAAAGATGGGATTAATTCTATTTACCTGCGTACAACTTCTTTCCACCCTTCTTCTCTTTTTTGTCCCCTTTTAGGGCTAGTAAGGTTCAGCTTTATGTTTGGAGAGCTTAATGGCAATGAAACAGACTTGTAGCTTGTTGACAATGAATTAGGATTCACTTCACCTTCAAGTCTGAGGAGATAGAAATATCAAGTCCAATAAAAGATAAATTTTAAGATAGGAACTCAAAGGACTATTCCTTTATAGACAAAGTTATATTGAAATATTTGAATTAAAATTTGGCATATCAAATAATCAACAAGTCACAATCTATTTTAGTATTAAAATTAATTCAGAAGGCAAAAGTTGGACTATAATCAATAAAAACGACATAGTTACAATAAAATCAAGGCATGCTAATATCTTCAACTCAGAATATGAATCTTATAAATATTTCTAATTATTTTACTAATTAGCATATGATTAGGAGGACACTGGTGAATTTCAGTTTTGAATACTGAAGACAGATAATGTGGTAGGCTTGAATTGTTTTACATAACTTATGCTTACAGAACATACTTCAAGTTCTTGTGCTGGGCATGAAAAAAGAAAACCAGGATGTAAAGTTAAATCTGAAAAACTTACCGTGCTTGAGTTTTGGAAGTGGTGGTACTTGTCTTTTCTTCTTGGGAATGGAGTAGCACTGAGGGATATCTCCTATCACTAGAGGAATTCACATCCATAGTGAAATTTAACTCTTGGCTTTTACCACCACTACTACTCTCACTGTTGCAATCTGTGCTGTCCAAATTATCTGAATCGCTATTTCCACCTGCACCACCACCTCTGGGTTCTCCGTTTATTTTATTTTTATCTGCCTTTTGTTGTGCTAAAGACATATGTTGTTCTGGTAAAATTAAATGTGCAGTGGGAGGAGTCTCTTTTGTTTTGTTCTTCTTATTTTTCCGATTGGTGCTGGGGGTTGTCACCACGTTGGCCCTTTTTTTCCCAAATACATTTGTGAATGTTGCAGATGTTGCAGAGATTCCAATTGTGGTGGTGGTGGTTGCACTAGGAGGTTCTATGGGAACTTCTTGCTCCACTAAAATTATCAAAAAGAATAAAAATCACACTCAGAGCCATAGATCTCAAAACAAACGGTGACAAAATATACCTAATAATTCATAATAGTTCAGCCCTTTAGGTCATATTTTACCTTCACTAGTATTCACTAGTAAACACAGACATTTTTACTGTTGTTAGAGCAAATATACCACATCATACTTTGAGGTTTAAGTTGCTATGGAACATACGATTGCTGTTGAGTTGAATTCCTACTCATAGCAACCCTATAGGACAGAGTAGAACTGTCCCATAGAGTTTCCAAGGCTGTAAATTTTTACAGAAGCAGACTGCCACATCGTTCTCTCACAGAGCAGTTGGTGGTTTGAACCACTGACCTTTTGGTTAGCAGCCAAGTGCTTAACCACTGCACCACCAGGGCTCCTTTTGGTATGGAACATACAAGCCATTAACTTTCTTAAGATCTGAAATCTTTGTCTCACTAACCAAAAACCACAATATAGTTTGAATTTAAGAAATTTTTCAAATGGGATAAATAGTATTTTAGAATTAGAATTCAAACAGCAAAATTATTTGCCTACTACAAGCACTAACAGACTGCACAATAGACAACTCTTTGAAAAAGTAATGAACCCCAGTCTCTACTGATATTTCATCCCTGTATAACTTTGGCCATGAACCTTAACTAAAAGTTTATTGAGGAACTGGATCTTCCCCAGTTTCCAGTGGGGGGCGGGAGTGGTAGGATGAATCTGAAACAAAGCTGGCAAACCTCTTACTGTATTGCTTTTAAGACATACAAAGTGTTTTACAAAGTGACTTAAATTATAATTAAACTTCTTCAAATTATATACTTGCCTTCCCATTCTATTTTTTATCAATTTACATTGTAAAATGTTTAGAAGTATTTATTACAAAATTTAATTGTAAATTTCAGATAAAACATTTATCAAACATTGAGTTAACTAGAGCAAAAAGCACTCAAAATGAAGTTGCTGAACAATGAGAATTTAATCACTAGTTCAGATAGGTCGTCTCTTACCATCTTCATCGTTTTCCTCTTCATCCTCATCCTCTGGTAGTTCTAAACTCTCCTTAGGTTTGTTTTCTTCATCTTCCTGCTTCCTTTTCTGCTCCTCTTTCTTCTTTTTTCTCTTTTCTTTTCTTTTCTCTCTTTTAGCTGCAAGGGCCTGTTTTCTGCTCTCTTCTCTTGACTGCAAATAAAGTCGGTATATCATTTTCCAATAAAGCAATCATTTCAAATAAAGAATAAAAAAATTTTAAGATATGTGGAATTTCCCACAGATGTTATTATATTCAAAACACATTTATACAAGCAACAGAAAAATAAATTAGACATCACCAAAATTAAACTTTTGTGTCTCAAAGGACACCATCAAGAAAGTAAAAACACAAAACACAGAATGGGAGATTGTGCATTATGTGTTTTTTATTCCCAGATTTTTTTTATTTTGTTGCTCTTATGAATGACATATTTTCCTCCATTATATGATTATTGCTAAGATAAAGGTAATGATTTCTGCATTATCTCTCTTAAATTCAGCCACCTAAATAAATATTACTTCTCACACTTTTTTTTCCAATTAATTCTCTTGGATTTTCTACAAAGAGAGATATAACACCAACAAATGATAATTTTGTTACCCTTTTAATTTTTTTTTTTTTTTTTGTCTTGTTGCAATGCTCAGGATCTCTTGAACAATGCTGAACAACAGCAGTGGTAGTTGGTATTTACTGAGTATTCTGTTTCTGACTTTAATGGTATGCCGCTAGCATATCATTGTTAAATACATTAATATTAGATAAACACTCTTTATCAAGTTAGCAAACTCCTCTGTGGTTAGGTTACTAAGTTTTGTTGTTGTTTTAAACCAGCAATCAATGTCAAAATTTTAGCATCTCTCCAGATGATATTTCTTTCTTTCTTTCTTTAATCAACAAAGTGTTTTCATGTTAAGCTGTCTTGAATTCATAGAATAACTCTACTTAATCATGGTATTTTTTCCATTTTTTCCCCTAAATTTTATTTATTTTGTCACTGTTGTTGAGAATATACACAACAAAACATAAACCAATTCAATAGTTTCTACATGTACAATTTAGTGACATCTATTACATTCTTCAAATTGTGCAAACATTCTCACCCTCCTTTTCTGAGTTGTTCCTTCTTCATTAATATAAACTCCCTGCCTCCGGAGGTTCTTATCTAATCTTTCAAGTTGCTGTTGTCAATTTGATCCCATATACATAGTTCTTAAAAAAGCACAATGCACAAGGCAGACCTTTTTTACTAGTTAAGCTAAACTACTGTTCGGTTTTAAGATAACTTCAGGGGATTATTTTTGGTTTAAGGTTTAAAAATTATCTCAGGACAATAGTTTCTGGGGTTCATCCACCCCTCCATGGCTCCAGAAAGTCTAGAGTCTATGAGAATTTTAAATTCTGTTCTGCATTTCCCCCCTTTTGATCAGGCTGCTTCTATGGAATCCTTGATCAAAACGTTCAGTAATGGTAGCTGGCACCATCCACTTCTTCTGGTCTCATGGCAAAGGAGGCAGTTGTTTATGGAGGCAGTTAGCCACACATTCCATATCCTCCTCCTATTCCTGACTGTCCTTGCTTTGTTAGTCCAGGTGAATAGAGACCAATTGTGCCTTGGAGAGCTGCTTGCAAGCTTTTAAGACCCCAGGCACTACACAACAAATTGGCAGGTAGAACACAAACACTGTCTTAGGCTGGGTTCTCTAGAGAAGCAAAACCATATAAATATACAAAGAGATTTATATCAAGGAAACAGCTCACACGATTGTAGAGGCTAGAACATCCCAAGTCCATGGATAAGGGTAGAGGCCTCTCCCAATTCACACAGCCGCAGAAGCTGGCGAGCCCAAGATCAGCAGGTCAGAGAGCAGGGCTCCGCTCACAGGCTGTGAAGGTCGACGAATCCCAAGTTCGGCAGATAAGCTGACAGCTCAAGTCCCAAGAACCGGAGGTGAGACGACAGGAGGCAGCCGCAGAATCCAGATCCAGAGTGAGCAAAAGCCAAAACGTCTGTTTATATTCAGATGCAGGCTACACCCTCAAGGAAACTCCCTTTCATCTGATTGGCTATTCACAGCAAATTCAATCATGGGAGTGATCACATATAAACACTGAGAATCATGGCCCAGCCGAGCCGACACACAATCTTAACGATCACAGTTCACCCTTGTCAATTTGGCACATCTACATATCTCCTGAAACCATATGTAAGCTCTTAATAAAGGCAATTAGCAAGTCATACTTGAGCCTAACATGATACAACTAACACGGGTACAACTGAAAATGCACTAGTCCCATTTACATATTATATTTTATAAGTGAAGGAAACAAAAATATTTGATGCACACATACAAAGTGCAAATACTCATATAACAATTACAGTCCCCGTTTCTGCAACTGGTCATGTGGCCGTAACTGGTATTTAGAACTACCTTCTTCCACCACCCATTCCGTATTCCCTTTGTCCTCAGCAAGCACCTCAGCTGGTCGTAGTTCTTTGCCTGGTGGGGTGACCCAAACCTTCATTCCTGAAGGGTCTGGGTCATTAGTAGTCATGTCAGAATTAGGTTGCTGTAGTTTTCCATTGATTTAATCACAGGGCATGGTAGTCCTAAGAGATGCCCTAAGGGATCTCCTGCATTCCAGACATACTCTTCTTTACCTCCTTTATGTAATATCAATCCGATTTCCTCTTGGTATTCAGGATCAATCACACCAGCCAGTATGGTAACTCCTTTCTTTGCCTGCTGATCCAGAGGCATAAAGACCACAAAGTGGCCAGGTGGAATTCTTAACTTCCAGTTCAATGGAATCAGTGATGTGTCTCCAGGTGGGAGCATTCCTCCCTTTGGAACTAAGACCTCTAGGCCTGCAGAGCATAAGGTGGCGGGGACAGGAAGGAAAAATCTTGCAAGTGGGTCACTAGGGGTAATAGTGAGTGATGCCACTCCCATTTCCACCCCTTGATTCCTGGACCCGTGAATCCTGGATATGGGAGAAATAGCACTACATATGGGATGCTGGTTTAGAGCATATAAAGCCTCCTGGAGAACACTGCCCCAACCCTGCAGGGTATTGCTACCTAGCTGGCATCATAATTGTGTCTTTAATAGGCCATTCCATCGTTCTATCAAGCCAGCTGCTTCAGGATGATGGGGAACATGGTAAGACCAGTGAATACCATGAGCATGGGCCCACTGCCACACATCATTTGCTGTGAAATGAGTCCCTTAATCTGAGGCAATGCTCTGTGGGATACCAGGACGGTGGATAAGGCATTCTGGAAGTCCACGGAAGGTAGTTTTGGTAGAAGCATCGTGTGCAGGGAAGGCAAATCTATATCCAGAGTAAGTGTCTATTCCAGTAAGGACAAAACACTACCCTTTACATGATGGAAGTGGTCCGATCTAATCAACTTGCCACCAGGTTGCTGGCGATCACCTCGAAGCATGGTGCCATATCGGGTACTCTGTGTTGGTCTCTGCTGCTGGCAGATTGGGCACTCAGCAGTGGCTGTAGCCAAGTCAGCCTTGGTGAGTGGAAATCCATGCTGCTGGGCCCATGCATAACCTCCATCGCTACCACCATAGCCACTTTGTTCGAGCCCACTGAGCAATGACGAGAGTAGCTGGGGAAAGAGGGTGACTAATTTTCATAGAACATGTCATCCTATCCACTTGATTGTTAAAATCATCCTCTGCTGAGGTCACTCTTTGGTAAGCATGCATATGAGACACAAATATCTTCACTTCGTTGGCCCATTCAGAGAGTTCTATCCACATCTCTCTTCCCCATAAATCCTTGTCTCCAATTTTCCAATTATGTTCCTTCCAAGTCCCTGACCATCCAGCCAAATCATTGGCCAAAGCCCACGAATCAGTACATAATCACACATCTGGCCATTTTTCCTTCCAAGCAAAGTGAACAACCAGGTGCACTGCTCAAAGTTCTGCCCATTGAGAGCATTTCCCTTCACCACTGTCCTTCAAGGAGGTCCCACAAAGGGGCTGTAGTGCTGCTGCGTTCCACTTTCGAGTAGTGCCTGCATATTGTGCAGAACAATCTGTGAACCAGGCATCAATTTTCTCTCCTTCAGTCAACCGATCATAAGGAACTCCCCATGAGGCCATAGGTGCAGACTGGGAGATGGAAGGTAATGTGACAGAAGTGGAGACCATGGGCATTTGGGCCACTTCCTCATGCAACTTACTTGTGCCTTCGGGACCTGCTCAGGCCTGATCTCATATATACCACTTCCAGTTAATGATGGAGTGCTGCTGTGCACATACAACTTTATGACTCTGTGGGTCAGACAACACCCAGTTCATGATGAGTAGCTCAGGCTGCATGGCGACTTGGTGTCCCATGGTTAAGCGTTCAGTTTCTACTAAGGCCCAGTAAAAAGCCAAAATTTGTGTCTCAAAAGGAGAGTACTTATCTACAGAGGATGGCAGGGCTTTGCTCCAAAATTCTAAGCGTCTGCACGATGATTCACCAATAGGGGCCTGCCAGAGACTCCAAACAGCATCTGTATCTGCCACAGACACTTCAAGCACCATTGGATCAGCTGGATCATACGGTCCAAGTGGCAGAGCGGCTTGCACAGCAGCCTGATTCTGTTACAGAGCCTTCTCTTGTTCTGGTCCCCACTCAAAACTAGCAGCTTTTCAAGTCACTTGATAAATAGGCCAGAGTAGCACACCCGAATGAGGAATATGTTGCCTCCAAAATCCAAAGAGGCCCACTAAGCGTTGTGCCTCCTTTTCAGTTGGGAGAAGCCAGATGCAATAACTTATCCTTCACTTTAAAGGAATGTCTCGACATGCCCCACACCACTGGACACCTAGAAATTTCACTGAAGTGGAAGGTGCCTGAATTTTTGTGGGATTAATCTCTTACCCTCTAGCACACAAATGTTTTACCAATAAGTCCAGAGTCATTGACACTTCTTCCTTCCTAGGTCCAATCAGCATAATGTCATCAATGTAATGGACCAGTGTAATGTCTTGTGGAAGGAAAAGGCAATCAAGGTCCCTGCGTACTAAATTATGACATAGGGCTGGAGAGTTGATGTAGCCCTGAGGTAGGCAAGTGAAGGTGTATTGCTGGCCTTGCCTGCTGAAGGCAACCTGCTTTTCTGGTGGTCCTTTGAAACAGGTATGGAGAAAAAGGCATTAGCCAGATCACAAGCTGC
Source organism: Trichechus manatus latirostris (assembly GCF_000243295.1). Lineage (NCBI taxonomy): Eukaryota > Metazoa > Chordata > Mammalia > Sirenia > Trichechidae > Trichechus > Trichechus manatus. Next base: position 7,679,407 of record NW_004444016.1, on the reverse strand, counting down.
ATACCAGGTACCAGGAGATGTATTAATTTGCTCAAGCAATAAAACTACATCTGGAATAGCAGCTGCAACTGGAGTCACCACCTGGTTAAGTTTTCAATAATCTACTGTCAATTCTCCAAGATCCATCTGTTTTTTGCACAGGCCAAATAGGCAAGTTGAATGGGGATGTGGTGGGAATCACCACCCCTGCATCCTTCAAGTCCTTGATGGTTATAGTAATCTCTGCAATCCCTCCAGGAATGCGGTACTGCTTTTGGTTTACTATTTTCCTAGGTAGGGGCAGTTCTAATGGCTTCCACTTGGCTTTTCCTACCATAATAGTGCTTATTCCATTTATCAGGGATCCATTGTGGGGGCTCTGCCAGTTGCTGAGTGTATCCATTCCACTGATGCATTCTGGAACCAGGGAAATCACTACAGGATGGGTTCAGGGACCCACTGGACCTACTGTGAGACAGACTTGAGCAAAGACTCCATTAATAACCTGGCCTCCACATGCTCCCACTCTGACTGGTGGCCCACAGTGACGTTTTGTGTCTCCTGGAATTAGTGTCAGTTCAGAGCCAGTATCAAGTAATCCCCCGAAAGTCTGATTATTTCCTTTTCCCCAATAAACAGTCACTTTCGTAAAAGGCCGTAGATCCCTTTGGGGAAGGCTGGGAGAACGATTAACAGTAAACATTTTTGGCAGTGTACTGGAGTCCTTCCTCAAGAGGACCTGGCAACCCCTTTATTCGAGGGGTTGTGGGTCTTCAAACTTGCTCAAATTTGGGAATTGATTGAGGGACCGTGACTCTCTATTCCTGCAATTCAAGTTAGACTGCTGTTCACCTGACCTAGAATTCATCCGTTTGTACAGATCAAGTAAATATTTAGTAGATTTCCTATCTGTTTCACTCCTAGGGACACCATGATTAAGGAGCCAATGCCATAAGTCCACAGGAGTCAGACTATTCTGATTACTGCTTTGACTCCTCTGTCCATTACTGTAACCATGCCCACCTTGTCTTTGTCGATTAAGTGCAGCCACTTGGCCCCTACTACCATGGGGTCCAATCAGCCCCGTTGTAGTTAGGTGTCTTAATTCAGTTAGGGCAGTTCCCACTGTCAAATCTGACTTACAGAAAATAGCTATCATAGCAGTCTTCAAGGATGCTGGAGCTCCCTTCAAAAATTTGCTCCTCACAGTTGTGGTAAAAGGTGTGCCCTCTGGACACTCCATGTGTGGGTCTCTGGGTCTAACTTGATAAATCCACTCTAGCATGTCAACTTCCCTAAGCCTCTGGATACCTTCTTCTACAGTATATCAAGGCAGGTCTGGTACTTCAACTTGACTTAGTGTAGGCCATCTTGTAATCCATGCTTCAGCTACCCAACCAAATAAAACTATTGGATCCTTTCCTAACTTCTCGAGCTGAAACACTGAATTAACAATCTATGTTTAGTGGACCCATATCAATAAATTCAGACTGACCCATCTTTATGTTCCTTGCACCATTATCCCACACCCTTAACAGCCATTCCCACACATATTCCCCAGGTTTCTGTCTGTACATATTAGAAAAGTCACATAGTTCTTTTGGAGTGTAGCGTACCTCCTCCTGGGTCATACTTTATACTTCACCTTTTGGGGCTTGCTGGGACTTAAGCCTAGTTATAGGTCTATAAGCCAGAATCGGTAGTGTGGAATTGTTTTGAGAATATTCAGCATTGTCTTGTAAAGCATCTGTCTCAGGCGATCTCCCAGGCAATGACTCAGGCAAGGGCTCTTCGGAAGCAGCTGCGCTAGGGCTAATCTCATTAGACGGGAGTGGAGGTGCTAATGGTTTTTCTGGGCAGGGTGGGTTAGCAGACAAACATGAAGTAATCTCTTCAGATGGGACTGGTTCTGCTGGCAGGAGTGATTCAGTGGAATTTACGGGCTCAGTGACCTCAGCTCCCAGCTTCCTGATTATCTGCTCATATGTCCCCATGTCAAGTTTCAGGATCCCATTTCTTCCCAATCAATGCCCTTACTTTAACTTCAGATACCTCTCAAGGTTGGCAATTGAGGTGGCATTGTAATTCAGCCACTCTTACAGTAAGACTCTCGGTTTGGTTTTTGGAAATTTCAGCTCTGCTACTACAAGAAATAAGGCTTTCTTTCAAAGCACAAGTGGAAGCCTTGAGGTCATGTATGCGGCACTTGAGCTTTGACTCTGAAGCCCTGAGCGCATCTCTTTCTTTCACCAGTTTATCTAGTGAAAGCAGGACAAACCAACCAGCTTCCTTACACTTCTCATTCTGACAAAGCTGTAGAAAGATATCATACATGTGTTCACCCTGAGCCTTGCCTTTCACCAATACCTGATCTACTGGTCGTGATATTTTGCGTATTTGTATCACCACCTCAGGCCATGGACTAGCAGTGCCCTCTTTACTACTGGAAGCAGAGTCATCAACATCTTTAAGACTTAAGAACCAATTTAGAAAATTATCCTTACAATTTTGTTTCTCTAGAACCACTCTCGGTACCAAATGTCTTAGGCTCGGTTCTCTAGAGAAGCAAAACCAGTAAAGCGTATAAATATATATAGAGAGAGATTTATATGAAAGAAATAGCTCACGCAATTGTAGAGGCTAGAATGTCCCAAGTCTGTGGATCAGGGCAGAGGTCTCTCCCAATTCACACAGCCGCAAAAGCTGGTAAGCCCAAGATCAGCAGGTTGGAGAACAGGGCTCCCACTCATAGGCTGTGAAGGTCGACGAATTCCAGGATCAGCAGGCAAGACCACAAGGTTTCTCCTGATTCACGTAGCTGCAGGGGCTGGCGAACCCCAGATCAGCAGGTCAGAGAGCAGGGCTCCGCTCACAGGCTGTGAAGATCGACGAATCCCAAGTTTGGCAGATAAGCTGACAGCTCAAGTCCCAAGAACCAGAGGTGAGACGACAGGAGGCAGCTGCAGGATCCAGATCCAGAGTGGGCAAAAAGCCAGAATGTCTGCTTATATTCAGATGTGGGCCACACCGCCAATGAAACTCCCTTTCACTTGTTTTGCTACTCACAGCAAATTTAACCATGCGAGTGGTCACATATAAACACTGAGAATCATGGCCCAGCCGAGCTGACACACAATCTTAACCATCACAAGCACTAAACATGTTATTAGGCCAATTAACTGGGATGCCCCATGTAACCACAACCCTAAACCTCCAAACCAAGGAACCAAATCTGATGAGCTGTTTCAGTGTATGTAAGCAGCCTCAGCAGCTACTCTTTTTGTTGTTGTAAACATACTTATCACACAACTTTTGCCAATTCAGCTTTTTACTGGTGTACAACTTATTGACAGCAATTACAATAATCAGCTATGTAACCGTACCCTTAATCAATGTGATTTTTCCATCTCTGTTAACCTCTCTTTTTCCCCACCTTCCCACCCCTGGTAACCACCAATAAACTCTGGTCTCTATACATTTGCCTTTTCGTGTCTCTTTATACAAGTGAGTTCATACAGTATTTCTCTTTTTGTGATTAGCTTATTTTGCTCAGCATAATGTCTTCAAGCTCCACTCATACTGTAACATGTATCAAGATTTCATTTCTTCTACTGGCTGAGTAGTATTCCATTGATTCTATGCACCACATTTTGTTTATCCATTCATCTGCTGCTGGGCATTTAGGCTGTTTCCACCTTTTAGCTGTTGTGTTGCAATGAACATTAGTGTACAAGTGTCTTCTTGAGTCTCTGCTTTCAAGTCTTTTGTGTATATACCTAGGAGTGGAATTGTGGGTCATATCAAGTTCTAGCTTTAATTTTTTGAGAAATCACCACACTGTTTTCCACAACAGCTGTAGCATTTTGCATTCCTGGCAGCAATGGATAAGGGTTCCAATTTCCCCACATTCTCAAACATATTTTATTTTTTTAATTTTTAAATCTTAGCCATCCTAATGGAAGTGAAATGGTATCTCACTGTGGTTCTAATTTACATCTCTCTGATGGATAATGATGCTGAGTATCTTCTCATGTGTTTGGTAGCCATTTGAATGTCCTCTGATGAATGTCTATTCAAGTCCTTTGCCCATTTTATGACTGGATTATTTGTCTTTTTGTTATTAAGTTGTCAAAGCTTTATATATGTTTTGGTGTTTAGATTCTTGTCAGATATACGGTTTCCGAACATTGTGTCTCAGTTGGTAGCTTGTCTTTTCATTTTTCAGTAAAGTCTTTTGATATAAAAAAGTTTTTAATTTTTATGAGGTCTCATTTATTTACTTTGTCTTTTACTGTTTGTGCTTTTGTTATTATATCAGATAAGCCATTAATGAAAGCTAGGCCTGACAGCATTGCCCCTGCTTGTTCTTGTAAGAATTTTATGGTTTTAGTTTGCACGCTTAGGTCCTTAATCCATTTTCAGTTTGTTTCTGCGTATGGTGTGAGGCATGGATCATTTTTCATTTTTCTGCATGCGGAAATCCAATTTCCCCAGCACCATTTATTGAAGAACTCTTCTTTCTCCATCCAGTGGAGTTAGCACCATTGTCAAAAATCAGTTGACCATATTTAAAAGCCTGGTCTCATCCCATCGGGAACAAGGGAGAATGAAAAAAACAAGATACAAGGGAAAGATTAGTCCAAAGGACTAATGGACCACAACTACCACAGCCTCCACCAGACTGAGTCCAGTACAACTAGATGGTGCCTGGCTAC
>NW_004444016.1:7622132-7674613 GCF_000243295.1 Trichechus manatus latirostris | reverse complement strand
GACAGAGCTGGAGAAAAATGTAGAACAAAATTCTAACTCACAAAAAAAGACCAGACTTACTGGCCTGACAGAGACTGGGGAAACCTTGAGAGTATGCTGCTGGACACCCTTTCAGCTCAGTAATGAAAAGTCACTCCCGTAGTTCACCATTCAGCCAAAGATTAGACACCCCCATAAAACAAAACGAGACTTATGGGGCACAACAGTGAAGGGACAAGAACAAGAAAGCAGGAACGGACATGAAAGCTCATAATAGTGAACCCAAGGTCAAGAAGGGACAGTGCTGACATGTCATGGGGTTGTTAACCATTGTCATAAAACAATATGTGTACAGTTTAATGAGAAACTATTTGTTCTGTAAACCTTCATCTAAATTTAAAAAAAAAAAAAATCAGTTGACCATAGATGTGTGGGTTAATTTCTGGGTTCTCAATTCCATTCCATTCGTCTATATGTCTATTGTTATACCAGTACCAGGCTATTTTGATTACTGTAGCTGTATAGTATATTTTAAAATCAGGAAGTATTAAGTCCTCCTACTTTGTTCTTCTCTTTCAACATTGTTTTAGCTATTTGGGGCCTCTTGCCATCAATATAAAGTTGAGGATTGGTTCTTCTATTTCTGTAAAAAAGGCTGTTGGAATTTTGATTGGAACTGCATTGACTCTACAGATCCCTTTGGGTAGTATTGACATCTTAACGATATTAAGTCTTCCGACCCATGAACATGGAACATCTTTCCATTTATTTAAGTCTTCTTTAATCTCTTTCTGCAGTGTTTTATAGTTTTCATTGTATAAGTCTTTCACCTCTGTGGTGTGATGGATCAATTTTGTATGGCCTTTCTATCCATGGTCTTGTAACTCCCACCCAAGTGATTGGGCGGGACTGGGTGATAGGGTAATTGTGGCCCACCAAAGGAATTGGTCAGTTTTGCCATCCCATTGGGCTTGAAATGAGCCATCCCAGAGGCAGGAAAGAAGAGCCCACCACCAAGTAAGGAGAGACCAGCAGGAGAGACCTGCAGGAGACAGAGCAGTGAGACTGCTGGCCCATGGAGCGAGAAAGTTGAATGTCTTTGGGCAGAGACTGAGGGCCTGTGAGCACAGCTGGGAAGAGGCTGTCCTGGTGGAAGAATTGTATCCTTGAGTGTTCCTGAGCCTGAATTGTAACCTGTTACTTTCCTAATAAACCCCATAATCAGTTATGAGTATGATCTGAATTCTGAGTTCTGTGTGGCCATTGCAATGAATTATCAAACCCAGCAGAGAAGTAGACTGCCGTAGGAGGGACAGTTAGTGTCAGAATTGGTAAAGATGGAGGAGACTGCAGGCATGTCTGACCCCCGCATCATGGGAATCAGCCTTGGGCTGTTGACCTTGATTCTCCTTCCCTCTTGTGAAGAGAAAGGTCAGACATTGCCCTCACACTGTTTTTACAACACCCCTGGTTACATTTATTCCTAGGTATTTTATTCTCTTAGATGCTATTATAAATGGAATTGTTTCTCTAATTTCCCTTTCAGATTTCTCAATGCTGGTGTATAGAAACCCAAATGGTTTTTGTTTGCTGATCTTGTACCCTGCAACTTTGCTAAATTCCTCGACTGGCTCTAGAATTTTTCTTGTGGACTCTGGGATTTTCTATGTATACGATATTATCTGTGCATAGAGATAATGGTACTTCTTTTCCAATATGGATACCTTTTATTTCTTTTTCTTATCTTATTGCTCTGGCTAGGACTTCTAATACAATATCGAATAGAAGTGGTGAGAGTGGGCACACTTGTCTTGTTCCCAATTTCAAGGGAAAACCTCTTAGTCTTTCTCCATTAAGTAATGTTGGCTGTTGGCTGTTCATATATGCCCTGAATCATATTGAGGAATTTCCCTTATATTCCAATCTTCTTTAGGGTTTTCATCAGGAAAGGTGTTGGATTTTATCAAATGCTTTTTCTGCATCCACAGAGATGAACATGTGGTTCTTTTCTTTTGTTCTATTGATGTGGTGTATTATGTCGACAGATTTTCTAATGTTGAACCAATGGTATTTGTTCTTTTAATATAACTTCTGGAATCATCAACACCCTCATTATTTTTCAGGTATGGAGACTGAGCCTTAGAAAGGTGATTTTTTTTTTTTTTTTTTTAACTTTTCTCTATTATACTACACATCCGAGGATACTAGACTTTACTCTTTAATTGGGGGGGGTCTGATAAATCAGTTATAGCATAGACCTTGTAATAAATATATGATTTCCAATGTTTTACTAAATTTGATCCCACACTAAATGTTAAAACCACTTAGGCAGTAATGTCATTTGGTAAATTGGGATCTTGCTCAAAATCTCACTTATATGGTCTCAAAATATTCTTTATGAATGACAGGTCAGAATAAACAAAATTGATATGGTTTGATAATCTATTAGCCATTTCCTTTGAAGTAGATTTTATTAAGATTATTGGTCATACAGGTGATAAATCTATTCCAGCAGATTTTCAACAATTTCCAATAAGGGAAATATTTTTTCCCACTTACCTTTTCCAGATCAAGTTCCTTTAAAAGAATACTTGCATTCTTATTTGCTTCTGCAGCCTGCTGGTCTTTAGCCTTCACAATTGTCTCAACACATTGGTGGCATTTTTTCAACAGTTCCTATAGTGAAAAATGGAATCACATAAATATAAGAACATGTGACATAAACAGGCCAAATAAAACAAGCTGATGAGCACACCAAAGTCCTGGGGTTAAAGGTCAAACAGCTGAAAATTCACTAAATCAAATTAAGCTATCCTTTGAGTGTAGGTGTGTGTCAGTCTTTCATCAAAATAAGGCACCATTTCCTAAAAAGTCTATGTGTTCTTAAAAAGTCTCAACATAATATTGCACAAATCAAATCAGGCTAATGATTTAGTTATAAACCTTAGCTGCAGTGATTGTAATGGTGGTCCACAGTAAAAGGAAATATGAGTGTAGTTTATAAAAGTACTATACCCATCTATTTTGCAAATGGAGAAACTAAACTAAAGAAGATTAAATGATTGGCTTCTTATAGGACAAAAAGAATAGGTCCCTAATTGTACATCGTGACATGTAATTCCATAAAAAACAAAAACATGCTTAAATAGCATTTTTTATTTTGGTGAATATATATGTAACAAAACATTTGCATATTAACATTTGCATATTAAACTTACCTTATCTGTAATTGTTGCTATGTATCTCATGCATTCAATATCAGAAGGGAACTGACTGACTTCCTTCACCAAATACTGAACAACTTTTACATGACCCTGTAAAAAGTACAATAAGAAATACTCAAAAGAATCCCTTGAAATTTTGCCTATATGCTTAAAAGCTTATGAGTAAATTTAAAGGTACATTAAACTTATTACTACTAATAATAAAATAATATAACTTAATAGTTCACTAAATTTAAAATTAAAATTATGAAAATAAGAACAGTGTTTAGTTTTTAAACAGAAAAAAAGTAAGTACAACATGCTCAGGAGTAGATGGTGGACCAAAAGACATTTCTCCTGATTTTTATTAGCCTACTTCCCACTGTAGAAACACTTCTGTAGTAAAACAATACCTCCTAGAATAAATCAGTTTTAAAATAAAAATAGATATTGAGAAATGAACCTCAGTATAAAAGGGAAATTAAAACAAAGTAGATATTCTATATTTGAAAGTTTTATTTTGGCTCTACCTTATTAAACTAAACAAGGTGGACTGTCACATTTATCTCAGTCTTGTAATTTGAATCTAGGTGAAAACACTTTCTAAATGCCATTATTAGGGACCAAATGATTTAGGGTCAGTTCTAAGCATATCTATTTTAACATAACCAACGCTTCCCCTCTTACTAAGTTCTAAAACATCCCCAAGAATTAGTTTGATGGTGACAAAAATCAGAAAAGTGGCTGCCTCTGAGAACATGAGTGAGGAAGCATTCTAGGGTTAGGGAAATGTTTTATATCTTTATGGAGCATGGGTTACATTGGTGTATGCATTTATCAAAACTCATTAAACTACGCACCTTACAATTTGTACATTTTACTATGTATAAATTATACCTCAATTAAAAGGAAAGAAAAAAAATTGAAGAATTATCTACAAATATTATAAGATTTTATTTTAAGACACATAACTTACATTGCTCTCATTCTATAGCTATTTAGTAGCCACCTAGTATGTGCCAGGAGTCCCTGGATGGCAGAAACATTTAAGCGCTTGGCTACTAACAAAAAGCTGGTAGTTCGAATACACCTAGAGGTGCCTTGGAAGAAAGCCCCGGCGATTTTCTTCTGGAAGATCACACCCACTGAAAACCCTATGGAATGCAGTTCTTCTCTGAAACATATGGGGTTGCCATGAGTTGGAATTGACTCAGTGGCAACTAGTTTTAGGAAGTGCCAGGCATTGTGCTAAACAACTGAGTATAAACAGTGTTGAAAAATAGTGTCATGAATATTGGTCACATGGAACTTTCAGTCTAGTTGGGGAGACAGCAATTAAAAAAGTAACATGTTTGAATACATAATTACAAATTAGGATAAATTCTACAAAGGGAAAGAATAGCATACTATAAAAGAGAACAAGAAGAGGAACCTTTTTCAGATTGGATGTTAGGAAAGGACTCTGAGAAGTGACATTTAAAATGGGAGCTAAAGAATGAGCAGGCATAAACCAGGAGAAGAGGAACAAAAAGAACAGTTCAGGCAGAGACAACCAGTGAGCAAAGGCCCTGAGGCAGTTAAAAATTTGATGCATTCTAGTCCAGTGGCTGGAGTATACTGAGCAAAAGGGGAAGGTGTATGAATAATTGATCTGAGGAACTTGGCATGAGTTATATCATGCAAGGCTTTGAAGGCCATGCTAAGAAGTTTATAGTTTATCTTAATTGCAATGGGAAAGCTTTTTAAAATACAGCAGGCAAGCTGTCTAATAAATTTTTATGAAAGAATCCACTCTTTTTTGTTCCTCCTTAGATAGAGAAGGAGGAGCCCTTGTGGCACAGTGGTCAAGTGCTCGGCTGCTAATTGAAAGGTTGGTGGTTCGCGCCTACCAGCTGCCCCTCGGGAAACGATGTGGCAACCTGCTTCTGCAAAGATTACAGCCTTGGAAAACCCTATGGGGTAGTTCTACTCTGTCCTATAGGGTTGCTATGAGTAGGAATCAACTCGATGGCACACAAAACAGGTAACGAAGACTTGTCTATCTGCATATAACGTCTTTCCTTAAATCTCACATTTTCTATATAACATAAAAAAATTAGTCAGGATACCAAGTGATTTAAAGTTGACTATCGTGAATTACCACATGGTTCTTAGATATGGCCACAAAGAGAGTGGAATCACATAGCAGTGATTGGTGTATGGAAATATGCATGTGAAATATACTCAATTCTCCAAGAACAACTTATTTTTCTCATATGGTTTCAACTTAGAATTGGTTTAAAATTATCGAATTTTATCCCCCCCGCACCCTGCCGTAATTACCTTGCGAAATGCTGACATAAGGGGCGTGATTTTCCGGTTATCTATGGCATCCACATCAGCACCTGCTTGCACTAGCAATTGCACCACATCAAAATGACCACCATTGGCTGCCAGCCAAAGTGGTGTGTTTCCCTTTTTGTTACGAACATCAATATGGGCTCCCCTATAAAGTCGAAGAATGTTAATACAGTTTGTTTCTCATGAGAAGAGGCTGACTTTTTCTAGTTTTTGCTATCATGTTTTGTTATTATCTCTTACAAGATAACATGCAAATAGTCTGTTCTTGAAAATTTCAACAAAATAAAAATAACTTTTATTACTTTAAAGGCTCTGAAAAATGAAAGGGATCAAAGGAAGTTCTGTATACATTAATACAAAATTTACCTACCTATTAATTAGGAGCTCACAAAATTTGTAGTGACCTTTGTCTGCTGCTATTGTTAAAGCAGTGTCTCTTGAGGAAGGCACAGGTGGGGCATTGACATCAGCTCCTTTATCAAGGAGAACTCTTCCAACCTCTGCATACCCTCCAGAAGCAGCTTCCATCAAGGGGGTAAGACCAGTCTGTTTAAACCAAAAATGTATGCAAGTAAATTACTATAATTTCTTTAAAACAATAAAAAAAAGCAGCTGACTTTTAACAGAATTCTATTTGTGATTTTTCTCTCATAAAAGAATTAATATTCATAGCCTTGAATTTTACTAAACAGCAAGTCAAACTGTTGCTTAGACAGGTCAGAAGGAATTCACTTATCATAGCATACTACCTTATGCAAAAAAAGGAAAGAATTTCATAACTTTTATACAGTTATAAATTTACACATTAGATAATAACTTCTCTGTGCGATAGAGAGATTTTTGAAAAGGAATAAAAAGAAAATTAAGCAAGGCACAATGTTCAATGGGAAAACTTTGTTTGGAATATATTCTATCAAAGAATGCAGTCTGCTAAACAACTCAGGATAAATTCCTTCAATTCTACTCAAACACGGGTAAAACAGATTAAAATATTTAATTTTTTTTTTTTTTTAATATGTGTCTTTGAAGCATCAACATTTTTGTCAAAGGATATTTCCTACTACTGTTAGATGTCATCTTGTCGACTCTGACTCATGGCGACCTTATGTGTAACAGAACAAAACACTGCCTGGTTCTGTGCCATCCTCACAATCGTTATGTTTGAGCCCATTGTTCCCTACTATTATCATTCCCAAAATAATCTGGATTTCTCTAGTATCTTTAAAAGATAAATGAGCCACACTGAATATTTATAATACAAAAAGACAAGCTAGATGGAAGGAAAGGTGCATCTCTCTTTCTGCAACAAAAAGTGTGAGGGATAACTATACCTCCTCATTTCTTAGATTAGAAGAATGTAAACGTTACATTAAATTTTAAGAAATATAACTAATAAAGTTCAGGGAGAAAGTATGAGATTTTCATTCAAACCTTTCCATTTTGAAATGTCTACCAGATTGGCCACTGTCTGATTACAAAGAGTTCCACTTAAGCTACATTTTTCTAGGGTTCTAAATATCTAACAGTTTTAAGCAAAGAAATTCAATTCATGACATATAAACTCCTACTTTCCAAATGCCAAATAATCATGAAACTGTCAGAATCTGTCATGGTCAGAGTAGATCTTAGCTGTCCTAATTTTATAATGTAAGCACAGTTTTTTTGCTTGGGATTTCACTATTAATAAGCACATGCCTCAGTAAAGAAGTTCTTCAAAAATTCACAAAAAGGACTTAATACAAAATAATCTTACTATATTCAAAAGTTGCATACTAGAGGACTAATAGAGAGCCACTCAAGGCTGAGGTGGGAAAAAGTATTGATCTGTTTTCTTAATCATTCACTGTCCTTAGTAAAAGTCTTGAATGATAATAGTATGTCACTGATCACGTATAGCACAATTCCCCAATCCTGCATTGAGGCATTAGTTTTAACTTATGACAATTTAAAATAACATATTCAATTTGAGTTGAAATGTCATACTCTTTCTACTAGAAATATATCTGAAGTAGGTGACAAGTCATAAAATGCTTACCTTTGCCCTGTGTTCAACATTGGCTTTTCGGTCCAGAAGCAAACTTACTACTTCTGCTCGGCCTTGGAAACAGGCCAGGGTGAGAGCTGTGTTCCGATTGGTCTCTATCTGGGCGTTAATGTCTGAACCCATATCAAGCAGTAGTTTCACTGCAGGAACGTGTCCATTCATTGCAGCCAACATCAGGGGAGAAATGCCTAGTTTACTCCCAGTCCTAAGAGGGGAAATGTGCTTAGAAAATTAATATGTTGCCTATTTTTTTTTAAAGCACAGAGAACATTAAAGACAAAAGTCTTTCTGTAAAACGAAAGGTTGCTAACACCAATGAATAGATTTTATTTTTCAGACTAATAATCAGGAATAGGAAAATCTCATAATTTAAAGCACAATCCCTATTTAAGGGTTATAAATTTCCAGCTATATATAATAAACTACTTTCTGATACAAGACCTCTTTAAAAACAGCCACATTACTAACATAAGCTGTCATTACTTATAAGCACATTATGGAGATAATTGTTGGCCGTGAAACTTAAGTACTATCTTAATTGAAAATGGCATATTTCCATACATTTAGGGGAAGACACTTAATTCTAAGGTAATAACTTACTAATCATCAATAATAAAATGTATGACTAGGTAATACCTTGAATTAATTTCTGCCCCAGCATTAAGCAAAATCTTAATGATATTAACATATCCTCCAGATGCAGCTAGACTCAGTGGTGTATAATCAGACACATTCCTATGTTCTTTATTTGCACCTCGAGCCAGCAGCAAGTCTACCACCTACAAAGTAAAATATGAACAGATAAACAAAGTTTACACCAAGGGTTCAACTCGTAATGAAGGAAGCACAAAGAAATAGGACCTAAACTTCTTTCTCTAAATATTTGACAGTTTAATTACATTTACTTAGGCCCTAAATATTCATATATTAGTACTAGAGAAATAGGCATCAATTTTATATCAAGGAATTCAGAGCTTTGAAATTCCAATTATATTAAAATAAGACGTTATCCTTTCAATTTGTCAATTATTAGAAACAGATTTACATTTCATATGTCAGGATCGTGGTTCATTCAACCCCAGTAAATGTAAGGTAAAGAGAATTTTTATTTGGCCCGAAAGGTAAGAAACAGATTCTTTAAAAGGGCATTTACTATCCCCATTAAACTTACAAAAGTATCTCATCCTCAGAAAGTAAATGGTAACACATCAAAACGCATACAAGTTTCATTCATGTAGCTAAAATACTAATTATACGCGTATTTAGAAATACAAGCAAAATGCTTATAAAATGAAAACGTTAACACACCTCTTGACGTCCACCAGAACACGCCAGTGAAAGTGGAGTATCCTTGGTTCGTTCAGATTGTGCTTCAATATCTCCACCTTTATCTAAAAGGATTTCAACAACTCCAACATGCCCTGCTGTTGCCGCCAGGATCAGTGGTGTGAAACCTGTCTCAGAAATAAGTAAATAAATAAACTCAAGCAAATTTGTGTTTTTTATTAGGCCATGTTTTCAATTCTTTATTGTTTTAGTAAAAAAAGGCCTTTAGAGGCAGATACTGATAATCATTTAACATAAAACTGCTCTAAACCTTAATCTGTTAGTGAGAAAAACCCCATAAACACCTCATAAAGGAGAAATGCTAAGTCAATAAAAACCATTAAAGTTTATACTCATAATGAACTCTGATGCCTCTGTAAGCTCTACCTTTAGATAAAGAAGAAAGGCAACCACAACTTACTCTACTTCACTGACGATCTACAGTCTAATTTTTGAATTTTAGAGAATTATTTGGTTCTGTAGATTAAAGAATCTGGACATTCCTAACTGAAATATGCTTATCCATCTTTTCACTGAGATAGTCTAGGAACTATTTCTTGATAGTGAGAAAACTGTAGTTGTTTTCTGGACTCAGATTTTATTTCTAACGGATATTTCTTACCTTTTTTGTCTCTGTGCTCAATTTTTGCATCTCGAGCAATAAGTACAGATACAAGTTCTTCATGACCACCTGCACAAGCTAGTGTTAATGCTGTGTCATGATTGCTCTCAGTCTAGGAAAATAAAAAAGTAAGTTAGGCTTTTTTTCTTATAAAGATGTTATCAACTGAAGAACAAATAACATTTATTTTCACAATGAATGCACAATGATAATTTTTCTTTCCAAACAAAAAACAAATCAAAATGTGCAAAGTAAGTTTAAATAAAGCAATCTACTCACATGAGCATCAATGTCAACGGAAGGATACACAGGGATCACAGACTGGGAAGTCACGTTGCTTGGAGTCTGTGAACAGGGTTCAGGTGTAAGACATTCTGTGGTCTGAGAGGAACTGTTTGAACCAGTGGGCACTCTGCTACTCACAGCTGAAAAACAATATTCAAACTGCTGAATTCCACTTAAAAGAATAAGGACATCTGTACACAGAAAAACACATAAAACAAATTTCTACAGCAGTAATATAGTGGTTAAGAGCACACGCTTTGGAGTCGGCTGGATCCAGGCTTGAATCCTAGTTCCACCACTGACTTTCTAATCTTGGGCAAGTAATTTAAACTCTCTGAGCCCGAACTTTCTTCATATGTAAAAGGGGGATAATAACAGTACCTGCCTTGCAGGGTTGTTGGAAAGACCACTTGAGATAATACAAATAAAATGCTTAGCATAGTGCCTGATATTTAGTGCATATACAATAAATGGTAGCTTTTTATATTGTCAGTAAGGGAGAAAATAGTTTCCATTTAAAAAAATAAAAGCATTTTTATATCTTAGTTTGTAAAAGGCAATTAGATAAAAATACCTTGGGGACAATGCCAAAAAAAAAAAAAAGGGAAAAACACCAAGTTAAAATATTCCTCACATAAATTGCAGAGAGTATATGTTTTTAACAGTCAACATTTACTTTGAAAATTTGCTAAAATAAGTCAGTTTGAAAATCAAACTTTTTAAAATGAACATGAGAGGTTTATATTGTTGTTGTTGTCAAGTTGATTGCAACTCATAGCAACCCCATGTGTTGCAGAGTAGAACTGCTCCATAGGGTTTTCTTGGCTGTAATCCTAATGGAAGCAAATTGCCAGGCCTTTTCTTCCCTAGTACTGCTGGGTGGGTTTGAACTGCCAACCTTCAGGTTAGCAGTTGAGTGCAGTGTTTGTGCCACCTAGGGGTCTTCGGGGATTTCAAAAACAAGTGATTTGAAAACTGAGTTAACTGAAATCATATCTTTTATGTCTCTGAATATTTCTTATGTTTCATAATAGGAGTTTGCCCCATACAGGGGGGTTCTATCTCAAAGGGATACTGTGAGTAACCCATGACATAATGTGTGTGTATGGATTATTATATAATGAATGTAGAACATTTACCATAATGTTTGGCACATAGTAAGTGCTCAATAAATGTAACTATCAGATATTTTATGGGACTTTCAGTACCACTGCTCACTGTATTGAAGAATAAAAACATTACTACTCACTTAAGAAGGAAAAACTGAGAAAAAACATATACTCATCCATAATATAGAAAAAGACAACAAAGCTTCAGTGATGGCAATAACCTTGTATTTACACCCAGACTATAATCAATCAAAAACACATAGGACTTGAGGAAAATGTAAGCATTTCAAGTATTGGAGAATGTTTTCTCTCTAGAATTTTATATGATCGGGTCCTATTCAAGGCTACTAGTCACAACAAGAATGAATAAGTTCGTATGTTACTTGTTTAAATAAGCAAATTTTAAGATGCTCAGATAATTCTATGTGAGTTGCCCGTTCCTCTTCCCCATCAATATATATACCATCTGGGCAATATAAATTTCTGCAGCTTCTGTCACCACATAAATATACATAATTTAACAAATAGAATGATTATCATATATGTTTAGTTCACCTAGAAGACATGCACCATGGAAACAAAGTTTTGCAATTATTTGTCATTTAATAAATTAAAAGCAGACAGTATTTTGTTACACCTCCTCAAAATAGTAGCTATGCTTGAAAAACAGCTCTAGAAAACAAGACACTCAAGATTAATAGATAGCACTTTTTCAATAGTGTGATTTTAACTGTGGTCTCATAATTAACATATACCTTACTAAAGAACTACTTTTCTATCATTATTAATTTTGCTTATTCATGTTATCTCCCTCATTTTAATGAAAATCTTATTGAAAATTATTTTTAAAAATTTAATTAAGTAGGGTTATGCCAGAATGTGATGCGATAAAGGACTTCTTTACATAGCTATGTTTTAGGATTAATTACAGATGAAAAAAGATTAAAAAAGTAGCAGATTTTAATGGTACATATGGAATAAAAATTTTATTAAAAGGATATTATACTAGGACTCTTTCATAAATCCTAAAACTGTGCCTACTTCTGAACTAAATGTCTCTAAAAATGACTAAGACAGATCACTACTACAAAAATCAATATATAATTCAAATAAATTTATACACTATTCTAGAATGGGGTGACAGAAGAACTGGGTGCAATATTCTACTTGATTCTTTATGAAATTGAAGCTAGATTTGTAGGCAATGTGGAAGATACTAATAAACTTTACTATGTAAAAATCTCACTGATGTAGGTGTACATGAAATATGTTATGTGAGGTTCATAGATACAGTGACACCTGTGAGAGCTGGAACTCGACGAGACTGCCTTGTTTTTCTGGGTCTCGCAAGTTTTCCGCCTTTGACCAGGTGTAGTCTTACAACTTTTCTATCGTTCTCTATTAGTGGAAAATATTTGAGTTTTCCTTCTCTCACGGTATCCACCTTACACAGGTTCCAGCTTTTGCAGATTTTACTGTATTAAATCTCTATAATCTGTTTATGTAACATTAATTTTATTAAATGTGTTCTATATAAATAAAATATTAACATATATTAGAAGAAATTGTTATTTAAAGATATTTTACTGTAAATCACCTCAAAGTAAGAAAATTGTCTAATTACTTTTTTATTCTTAACTACTGGAGGATTACTTAAAGCAAGATACTTTTGAATTGGTATTTGTTTTAAAAGAGACTGTTTAAGGTGCCAACAACAGGAGGAACGCATGAAGATGTCAGAAAACTATATTAAAACCCACACAGAACATCAAACCTTAAAAATAATAAGGGAAACTGTCATTTAATAGAATTTAGAAGCCTAAGAAAATAACGATGCCTTTTAGATAAATTCAAAACTTCCAGTTGAATTGGATACATGCATATTACATCTAAGATTCTTAAACCAGGCTGAACTGAGTTTGAATCTTGGCTTTACCACTTACTAGCAACTTAACTGCCGAAAGCCTGAGTTTTCTCAACAGAAAAACAGACGGGGGAAGAAAATCTGTTTTATAGGATTATTGTAAATAGCCCATGAGATAATGTATATAAACCATTTAGCACAGAACTGGGTACATGGTAAGTGCTTAATAATATACATTAATTGATAATAGTTTATATTAACGAATCTTCTTTATATATTAGAAACGAAATTTTACTAGATATTTCTAGAACTGCTCAATAGTCAAAGCTATTTTGAATTTCTTTAAATGGCTTTAAATTTTCAGACCTTAGTTCCAGATATTTGAACTTTGACACTCTCTTGCTATTATGATAACTTCTAAAAGGCCAACACTCACTTCCAGAAGAAACGGACTTGAAGGACCATGCTACCAATCAAGAGTTCATATACATTCTCTCTGGGACTATATCAAGTATGATACATATAAAACTACGTACTAAAAGGCTTAGTCAGCTAATCAAGTCAAGACATTAATAAATTAAGTATATAACCAACTTATTATGACAAATATTTTGAGAGTAGAACAGTAATAAAAAATACTACTTACTCCTATATTTAAAGAGTGAAATTTATTGCTATTATATTCTCTAAAATTTTAAGACGTACAGTATTCTCTATTAAATATGAGAGATGAGAACAAGATTTAATTTAGGTAAAATCAATTACATCTTTGGCCTGCTCTCTATAACTCTACCAATATATTAATATATCTTATAATTGTTGAATTATGTATTCACTTAATTCACCCTGTTTAATTTCTTTCACTTTAAGAAAATTAAGAGAAACTCAGACTCAATAAAACAGCATGTTTTCAATTTTAAGTTAGAAAGGTCATCATCTTGAACTAAGAAAATCTAATTGTCATACATTTCAAAACAGACAACCTCTATAAAAATGGATATTTTATATGAAAATCTTTATTTTTATGACTATTTGAAAATGCTGACTGGCTGATTTACAAGTTAAAACTTATTAATAAAAGAATATTATATAATGTAGTATGCTAACCATCATTAGACATTAATACCTAACATCAAAAGTAAATCTTATGAGTTAATATATTAACATTATATATAATTAAAAGATGTTTTCTAAACCAATGTTTAATGTTTCATGTCAACTATAAAAGATCACTTCCATTTAACAAATACTTTAGTGAACTGCAGCTCTGGTGGTGCACTGGTTAAGAGCCACAGTTGCTAACCAAAAGGTCAGCAGTCCAAATCCACCAGCAGTTCCTTGGAAACCCTACAGACAGTTCTACTCTGTCCTACAGGTTGCTATGAGTCAAAATCGACTCGACAGCACAGGTTTGTTTTTGTTTTTCTTTTAGTGAATTAATCAAAATTTGACCTTCCCTATAAGAACCATCTATAAATACTATCAGAAAGTTAATAGCTACAAGTTCCCTTTAAAGCCATTTCTACATTCTTAAAAAAAAAAAAGGACAACTTCAAAGTTACAACATAACTGGATTGATCAGTAATGTGGGTTTCATAACTGCAAACTGAGTACTTAATTAGGAACATTATAAAGTCTTAAAAATTTCACTCCCAGGTCACCAGTTTCATTATTATTCAAAATCATACTTTACACTCCAGTATCTGTGTTTTTACTCAGGCTAGATATTATAACTATAAGTGGACTATAAGAGTTAATTCATAATTTATAACGGTACCTCAATACTAATGACACAAAGTTCATCTGAGTTGAGTGGCTGTGGGCTGAAGATACAAAGACCCAAATTAAAGAATAAAGACCCTTACTCCTTAATTAACTGGAAAGCATCTCCCAGCATTTTATTTTCTTTAAGGAAACTCAGACAGTCCTCCTCTGCCCAGTGATACCTACTACATATCAGAGGAGCCTCAAAGGCAACACTACAATTCTATAACCATTGGAAATCATACACTTGCCCAGTAAAATTCTGGTTTAAGTAATCTTATTCCACATTTTTAAAGATTCAGTAAAGATTAGGAAGACTGAAGGCTCACAAAAGAAGAAAGGAAACTGGTATAGCATAATTGGGATGGGAGTAGGGGAGGAGAATATGACAAGAGGAAACAGACAACAGTAAGGAAAAAAATTGTTGCAATCAAGAGACAGAGGACTGGCCTGCCTTTGAATATCACTCCAGCTACATCTTAGTTCTTGGTCTTCATCCACTGTCAACAGCCATTCTGGCTGCATTTCTGAACTGGGCTCTCATGGAGGTGATACATTCACCAGCCATCTTTAGGAAGGTAAATGATTAATTGCACTGTTTTCCCACTGCTGCAAGGACAATGAAAGGGAAAGTAAACTTGTGTACCTCATTTCACATCTAGTTGTAACTTTTCCACACAACAATAAACAGAAACATATACTTTAAGGTTATCAGGCTTTTCTTTTGTGTGTGTGTGTGTGTGTGTGTGTGTGTGTCTGTGTGTCTGTGTGTCTGTGTATCTGTCTGTGTGCTTTAATCAAGAGAGTTAATGCAAAAATCCCAACCTCCAAATCATCAAGTAATGATAATTTCAATGTACTTTAATCTTTTACCACAAATATTATAAAAACATGGGATGCTTATAGTTTTCTCTGAATACCCCTTTTAACTAGAAATATTTCAATTGATCCAATAAAATTATAAATAAAGAAAAAGCAATGTGATCTAGAATTATGATTTCCAAATATGAAAATCACCAGCAGGAAAATTTTATGTATAATCTTATGTGAACACCTCTAAGGCCTATAAACAATTCCATTTTAATATCTCCTACCCAAGACATCACACAGGGCTGTTTTGATACTAAAGATCTAAAATAAAGAATCATGATAATTTTATTTCTTCGCCATTGCAATGTAACGAAAAAGAGGGAAAAACAAACTTTTGTGTGTGTTGTTGAGTTTAGTAATATTCACTTCCAAAACACTTCAAGAAATAAGTATTTTTACAAAGATAGTTCTAAAATGGAAAAGTACAAAGTCTGTGCTTTTGCAGGGGCATATAAAGAAGATGAACACACAGATTAAAGAGAAATTATTACAGATACATTTCTTAACCCACCTGCTATCAGGTCATCAAGAGTGTCGGTAAGCGTCTGGGCTGGAGTTGCAACCATTAGTCCATCTGGTTCTTGAACTAAGAGCCCCTGACCATGTCCAGTAATAGCAATCTGAGGCTGTCCTACAATCTGCTGATTACCTGATACTTTCTGAAGTTCAAGAGAATTTGTCCCATTAGAACCTATGTCACTGGAAAAGTTACACTGTGGAGATGGTAAAGGCTGGACTGGGACAAAATCAATTTGTTTTGCCAATGGTGGAGACTCATCAACAACATCATTATCTGTAAATAAGATTGTGTCAACCTGAGGTAACTCTGAAAAGTGGTCCTCTGGGAGACTACCATCTCCTTCCCCTTCCGGGCAGACTTCTTTATGAGCGCACTGCTGGTGTAGAGATACTGTGTCTTTCTGACCTTTGGTCTCCAGGTATTCTTTGGTAAATTGTTGCTGTGTTTTCATCTGCAACTGCCTTTCCACTTTCTGCAGTTCCTTCAGTATTTTCTTCTTCTTCTGGACTTGCTCTTCTCTGTTCTTTTTAAGTTCTTCTATCTTATCTTTGTTCAGAGGTTCACCTTGAATTAACTCCAATGACTTAAGCTGTGCTTTTTCAATAGCACTAATTCTTTGTCCCAATTCATTCAGCTTGCCTTCAGTCTCCTCTACTATGCACTCCAAAGGCTGGTATGGGTGAAAAGGTGGCAGTAGGTTCTGATCTGCTACCTGCAGGGAACTGGACTTCTGCTTGGATGTACCTAAGCACATGAAAAATGTTTGAAAAAGTGCCATGCTAAAAAAAAAAAAAAAAATCAGCCTCCCCTCCCATACACACATGGACCTCCCTCCCAAAACCCTTACAACTAATGCTGTAGAATAAATGTCAGTCACACCAGTGTTAGGTAGATTAAAACCTATACTCATCTATTTCACATAGCACAAATTGGGATGTTGCCAATTCAAAAAATATGAGTTAAAAAAAATACAATCGTTAGGACAGGAAGATTTTGGAAATTAAGGCAGGGACAGGGAGAAATGGAAAACAAAGAAAAAGGAAAGGCTCTCAAAATTCTGCTTTTAGATTGGACATTTTAAAGAATATCAAATTTAAAGCAGTCTCAAAATAGGACCGAGGATACTATTAATATTAGCTTAACTGCCCATTTTGAACAATTGTTCTTTTAGCAATATTAACTGTGCAAGCAGAAATTATAAGTAAAAGTTACTACAAAAGACTATAATTTATAGATCAAAGTAGGGTAAAGTGTTTTTCAAGTTGTCAAGAAGTTTCTGTTCTTATACTAAAACATAATGTGATGTCACAGCTTTTTTGAGACATAGCCTTCTAAAATCCTCAATTAAGTAAGTCTCAACACTTGTGTACCTGAACATTATGTTAAACTTGTATCACAAAGTATATTTATTTTGAGTTTAAATAAACCCTTAAAGTAAAAGTCTATCTATGAGAGAAACAATGAATGCTACCTAGGAGAAAATCAGACTTCCTCATATAGGTTTACTCAGATTGACAGTGTATGTTAAGAAGTAAATGTATATTAAGGTTTTGAATTGCACTTAAGTTACTTTCTTTTATTCTTTCCCACTTTTGTTATTCCCTTCATGACAAGTCAGCTGAAAAATAATTACCAATATTAACAATCATAACATGTGGACATGAAAGGGAGGAAATATACTTTTTGATGTATAATAACTACTTTGAGGCAAGTTTGTGGTTTAATCTTCATACTTAGAAGAACTAGAACTATTCAGCAATAAAAAGGAACAGTACTGATACACACTACAACATGGGTGAACCTCAAAAAACATTATATTAAGTGAAATAATTCAGATACAAGAGATCGCATTTTGCGCAATTCCATTTCTATCAAATCTATAGAGAAAAGGCAAATCCAAAGAAACGAAGGAAAGCAGTAGTTGCCTGGGGCTGTAGAGGTGAGAACAAGGATTGATTGCAAGAAGGCATGAGAGATGTTTTTGGGGTGTTGGGAATGTTCTAAAACTAAGTGGTGGTGATTGTTACACAATTCTATAAATTTACTAAATTTCACTGAATTGTAAAACGAGTGAATTTCATTGTATGTAAATTAAACAATAATGAAGCAGTTTTTTTTTTTTTTTAAAAAGAAAGAACTGGGTAAAAAATAGTTAACTATTCTTTTGGATTATAGCCAACATATATGAATAACATAGCTAATTTAAGAATTTTAAAAATAAGAACATCCAATGCATTCAAAATACTTAAGTTCAAAATGAAAAACAAAATCACCCAGTAGATGTTAAAACACTCTGAATCCCAAAAGGGGGACAAATACACTAAAGAAAAAAAATCAGAGATTTAACTGCTTTTTTGTTAGAATAAGGAAATCTTAAAACTGTAGGTAGCTCAAACATCTGCAACATGTGTAGTTACTGAAAATGTCTAACACTTTTTCCCTTAGATCTTGTCTCTATCAAGGTCAGAAGCTCACAGCCCAATATCACTGCAATCACTTTAAGAGGCTTAATTAGTCCTTAAAAGTAAACTTCAGCAAAATGTATTGTCTATTCAATTTTATATTTCTATCTGAGGAAAGCAGTAGGGAAAGAGTTTAACAGAGCAAAAGCTATTAGACTTGTAAGATAATTTTATAACTACTTCCATGAGATCATATAGAAGTCCATGGTTTGGTTTATTTGTTCAAAGAGACCAGTAACAGTCAATAGGAAAGAAAAGGGAGGTAACTGCCACAAATAGCAATGTATATGTCTGCTAACAAAGAAATTTTCAGTTGTGGAATAAATTCAATGACATGAGCAGAGTAAATTTAGAAGTTCTGCAAAGACTGAATGCTCCCTTAACACTGATTAATTTCAAAACACCCTTGTATAGCTGCTATATAACTTGTATTTAAGATTAAGGAAAACTAGGTAAGAGTTCAATACTGATCATACTGGTAATTATATTATGACCAGGTTGGATAGTCACAGATTTAAAATCTTTATAAATAGTAAGATGATCTAAAATAAGAATTTTGAGGACAGTAGCAGATAGGAATGGCCCTGTCTATTTTGTTAACAAATAAAATCCAAAAAGCTTAGAATGTAAGATTACTAACTTATTAAAATGAATAAAGAGACTATAAGTCCAGAACACACGTAGCATGAAAAACAGACGACAAAGAAAGTACCGCACAAAAAGCAGTTCTTCCCAAAATAGCCAGTGGCTGAGTATATGTAACCATGAAGTTAATGAGATTGCCTAGACACACATCAAAGCACTAACATAAGCTGTAACATCAAGAATAAACCAGGCTGGTAAAAAACAGATAATGTCACCTAATTATTCCTAGAAGCTGAAGCAATACCCTTCAATTTGGGGGATAAGTGGAGAATGTGACAGGTGTCCTCATTTTAGCAACACATTATCAGTAGGTAGGTAAATAGATAGCATTATAGGACACCAGAAAATAAAATGGTTCAAACATCTCCCACTGTCAGGTACAAATCAATATATCTATTAACTGACATCACTGAGTGACACTATAAAGTAACTATTTAGGAATATACGTAAAGTCACCATCTCATCTCTTTTTGGTTCAGTTTCTATCCTATTTCTTCACTTTTCACTTTTCCTCCATTAATAAAACTAGAAAAAGTTTATAGTAGAAAACCATGATATGCAGACTGCTTAGAACAATGGCCTTTATTATAGGCAGTGAGGGAATGAGGTGCATATATATTCAACAAATACTTAGTTTACTAATCCTATCAAGTATTTGTGTCTAAAATAATTAGTGCGCTGGGCAATATGAAGATCATCACCAAAGGGAAAAAAATACATGATATACAAACAGATCTAGATTTGATTTCAGACTCCTTAGTTGGTTTTGTCTAATCCAATTTAAACCTTGTTGTGTAAATCCTTTGTTTTCTTACATCATCATATAGCACCCTACTTGAGTGTTTTTTAAACAGCATTTCCAACATTAGCATTGTGTCTTAAACAGAAAAAAAAGTTGATGAAGTAGAATAAAAAATGACACAGTGCATCAAATGTAGTAGAGTATATATTATTTCATTATGGAACTTGTGTTTGGATAAATGTATATTGTGTCCTGGATTTCAGTATAAAATATTTCTTACGTAGTCATTGTGAAAGCCACTGTCCCAGGACTGACTCATTTTCTCTTTATGTCTAAATACTTGTTTCAAAATTTCCCCCCCAAATTTTATATATATATATATACACACACACACATATATCATTAACATAGCAACCAATTAACCAAGGGTGTTCAAAGATAGAGTATCTGTTTACAAGTTAACACAGATTAATTCAGCCTTCTTCATTTTAATTTAAGCAGTTATATGTGGAAAGGCATTGCTAAATTTGGGCATACGTAAATTCACCTAAGCATGATTATATAGTGGAAATCTACTAAACTAGAAAATATTAGTAGTATTATTCCAATGGAACATTCAATTTCATTTACTGTACATATAATTTTTCTACATAATTTTTTATTATTGTAAAAATACAGGTTACATAACATTTTTAAATGATTTTATATAAAAATGTGAGAACTTTTGTTTCCTACTCTAATAAACAACTATGGAATATAAAGCAGTATGTTAATTTAATTCTTACTTCACACTTCTGTTTCTGTTTTCCATCTTTCCAGCCATTCTAGAATACTACTTAAAAAATTTTTTTTAAAGAATACTACTTATTAATTTTTTAAAATATCATCTTTAATTACATTGTCTCTCTTTTTAAAAACTCTTAGTAGTTTTCTTCTGCCTTCAGGATAGACACATCCAAACTCCCTGAGGGACTGAATTGCTGGGTGGAGGGCTGTGGGGACCATGGTCTCGGGGAACATCTAGCTCAATTGGCATAACACAGCTTATAAAGACAGTGTTCTACATTCGACCTTGGTGAGTAGTCTCTGGGGTCTTAAAAGCCTGTGAGCGGCCATCTAAGATACTCCACTGGTCTCATCCCTTCGAGAGCAAGGGAGAATGAAGAGAACAAGATACAAGGAAAAGATCAGTCCGAAGGACTAATTGTCCACAGCTACCAAGGCCTCCACCAGACTGAGTCCAGTACAGCTAGATGGTGCCCAGCTACCACCACTGACTGCTCTGACCAGGATCACAACAGAGGGTTCTGGACAGAGCTGGAGAAGGATGTATAATATAATTCTAACTCACAAAAAAAGAAAAAAGACCAGATTTACTGGCCTAAAGGAGACTGGAGAAACCCCGAGAGTATGGCCCCTAGACATCCTTTTAGCTCAGTGGTGAAGTTATCTCCGAGGTTCACCGTTCAGCCTGGGAGTGGACAGCCCCGTAAAACCAAATGAGACTAACGAGGTACAGTAGTCCAGTGACAAGGGCCAGAAGACAGAAGGGGACAAGGAAGCTGGTGATAGGAACCCAAGGTTGGGTAAGGATATTGTTTATGTGTTGTGAGATTGTTAACCATTGTCATAGGGCAACATTTGTAGTAATTGTTAAATAAACTATTTTGTTCTGTAAGCCTTCATCTTAAGTGAGAATAGCAGCACAACTGGAAGAGCGTAGTCAATGTCATTGAACTGTGCATGCAGAAATTTTTGAAATGGTGTATGTTTGGCTATGTGTATTTTCACCAAAAGAAAAAGGTTGATAAGTTAGAAGGTTGACATGTGGGGTTGTTAACCAATGTCATAAAACAATATGTGTACTACTGTTTCATGAGAAACTATTTG
Organism: Trichechus manatus latirostris; assembly: GCF_000243295.1. NCBI lineage: Eukaryota > Metazoa > Chordata > Mammalia > Sirenia > Trichechidae > Trichechus > Trichechus manatus. The sequence continues at coordinate 7,652,948 of NW_004444016.1, read as the reverse complement.
TTCTGTAAGCCTTCACCTGAAGTACAATTAAAAAAAAAAAATGTGAGAACTTTTGTTTCCTACTCTAATAAACAACTATGGAATATAAAGCAGTATGTTAATTTAATTCTTACTTTACACTTATGCTTCTGTTTTCCATCTTTCCAGCCATTCCAGAATACTACTTAAAAAAAATTTTTTTTTAAAGAATACTACTTATTAATTGTTTAAAACATCCTCTTTAATTACATTGTCTCTCTTTTTAAAGACTCTTAATAGTATTCTTCTGCCTTCAGGATAATCTATATTCTTAGCCTATCCTTTATTAGTTTACTCAACAAATATTTGAATATCTAGTATAAGCAAGGCACAGTGGACCATACGAAGATGAGCAATATAAACCCTGCCCTTGAGGAGCTTACAGTCTAAGAGGGGAGATAAAGCCTGTACAAATCAAAAGGTAAGGATAAAGTCTGGAGAATAAATATGCAGCACTTGGTCAGATAAACATTATGCATTCCTATGACAGGCAATTCAGCTCCTGGGTACATATCCCAAAGAAATTCTCACACAGATCCATATGGGGACTATACAAGGATTTTACCACAGCATTGTCTGTTGCGGTAGGGAATTAGAGGCAATCTGGGTAGCCATCACTGGAAGAAAGGATAATTAAAACATGAAGGACGTACAGGGTGAAGCACTGTGCCGCAGGTAGAAACAATCTAGGGTCGACACATGGATAGAACTTAAAAAGTGTTGTGTGGAAAAGTAAGAAAATGGGATCCACAGCACAATACCATTTATGTAAATTAAAAATATACATAAAAGTAATATACATTGTATAAGAACGTGTAGGAACAAAAGAATATGTACATCAAATGTATTAAAATGACTGACTATGCGGGAAGTAAGCTAAAGAGAACAGGGATAAAAGGGAATAAACAAAATAAGAGAGGAGCCACTATGACAAAGCGCCAGGAATTGAGTATGATTAACTTAACCCTCTGTACTTGAATCCCAAAGGGGAGGTGGGGGAAGGGGTAGGACGTCAAAACGCAGAAGGAAGGTCCAATAAAGCTGAGGGAGTTCAGAGAAAAGAAACTACTCCTCAAAAGGGCTTGAGGTACACAAAAAAGATGTGTTTTGTTTAATTTGATGTCATTTTAATGCTCTGAAGCAGATTAGTTCTAACTATGCAATCTATAGAAGACAAAAATGAGTCTTGTCTTTTAGAATCTCTTTAGAACTCGTTATAAGTAAGTTAGATGAAACAAATGGCCTCAATCAAAAAATTATGTACAAAACTGATTTTGGAAAGGCTAAGGGTTTACATTACATGTCTAATTTTCCATCTGAATATTTATAACTATAGTTAACATAGCTGAATAATGCCAGAAAACTGAGTAAGTCATTTTCAATTAGTTTCACATCTTGTTGAGGTGACTCTGAGGCCTCTGTCAGATGCTACCTAGAAGCTCCAATCCTTGAAAACCAACAATGGACAAGTAAGATTAGTTGCCTAAATCAGGAGGATATGGGTCAAGATGACAGAGGCCTAGACACATGGTACACATAGGGCATGAAAGAAAAGAATATCTGAGTAGGATATATAAATACATATACGAATCAAAAATAAAACACGTCGCCATCGAGTTGATTCTGACTCATAGCAAACCTACAGGACAGAGTAGAACTGCCCCACGGGGTTTCTAAGGAGTGGCTGGTGGATTTGAACTGTTGGCCTTTTGGATAGCAGCCGAGCTCTTAACAACCACGCCATCAGGGCTCCACATATATAATCAAACACCTGGGTAAGACTTGAGGACATGAATACATTTTAAAAGAATGAGGATTCAATAGTTAAAAGATTTATTAAAAACAGACATTTAGGAGTAAAATGTTGTAATAGAAGAACTTGAAAGAATGACTGCTAGAAGAGGAAAAGAAGAGAGTCCTAGAGAATAAGAACTGTTCTTCATCCCTAATCACATATACAACACAGAAGCAATAAATGGACTTAAAAGAAACAAAAATAAAAGGGTCAAATAGGAATTTCATCACTCAAAGGAGCTTCTTTAGAGACATAAATGAGAAGTTTTAAGGAGAAAAAGCAGCTTAAAAGAGAAAAATGTAATAATAGATCTTCAATCACTCAAGATAGGTTTTTCTATTTATCCCAGTGATTCAGTATATATCAACTGATTTTTCCTAATTCATAGTGATAGAATATTCTATGATACATACAATTTATACTAACATGACATTTCAACACAATACATTATCAGTTTGATCCTGCATAAATAATTATTGGATTGACAATGTCACTTGGTAGCTAGCGCCAGTAATTGCCCAAGGGTCTAGATCCAAGTGTTAATATTTTTCTCCTCTAATATCATAGTAAAACAAACGATTCCTTAAAAGGTTATTTCATTTTTACATTATTCAGTAAGTAGTAAAAAGTCAAAGTGAAAAAAATAAGTAGATACTCAGTATAAGAAGGTATTTGAGTATGAAAAACATGATTATTCTTGAGTATCAACTTCAAAAAAATCACCACCCATTCATTTACATATTAAATCTATATTAAAAATGTTTTACTTTCTTTCACATATACTCCATGTCCTTCCTAGATTATTTATTGGTCATTTTGTGGCTATGTGTTAATAACCATTTTTTTAAATGATTTTTTAATTTAGTACCAAATTTCCCTGGCCAAAGTTACTATAGTCCTCTATAGGGTTTTGCCAAACAACAAACAAACAAAAACAAAGGCATTTAAGTTTCAGTATTTTACTAAATGCTGTCAGCTGGTTATGATGCTCAGCGTTCTTAACAAGTACATGTTTAATTTGCTTTTTAATTGTTAAGATTAAAAATAGCAGTCTTCGTTTTCTGAAAAGTTTGAAAAGCTAGGTAGTTGATGGAAAACTGCTAGAATTAACTGAAGTCAGGAATACTATAGATATTTCATCTCTGAAATTAATAGTTGATAAATTAAGTAATTCTTGGGGAAGGCTTTCAATTCTCTAAATTACTAAAATTGACATAACTTGACATAACATTATAGCAGCTTCTGTTTGCTGCTATAATAGTTGACCCTTACCAACTTTTCCTTAATCATAGTATTAAATATACTAATGTATACTCATAAATCTCATTTGATTTTAAAAATCTAGGACTTGATCACCAAACCCTCAATGAAATAGGCTCATAAATTTGTTTTTATGTAGTATCTACAACCCTATGTTATCTATATTGTTTATTTTAGAGGACTCAGATAAGAAAACTATACATGAGCATCAAGTGAAGGTATTTTATACCTATAAATGAAAAGATAACAGGAAAATATCATAACTCATAAACTTGAGAACTTTAAATAGTGTACATTCCCTTTTAATATTCACTTGGATATTACTTATACACATTTATTTGTCCAGGTATACATATTGAAAAATGCTTACCCGCTATATTCAGCACTAATGAAATAAACTAAATTTAATTCTTAAACTTCTTACTCACTGAATTGAATCATTTCTACTAAGTCTTAACTACACAGCAAAAACACATTTTCATTCCTCATATTATGCTATTGTTCAAAGAATTCTCAAATGGAAAATGAATGTGTGATAAACTTTTGCTACTTTAATATGATCAAGAACTTTTTTGCTTCAAGTATTTTCATCTGTGCCGGATGAAAACTATAGGTAGCAGTGTAATTACAGGAAAACAAGAAGTCATTTTTTCCTAGCAGTTGTGTGCCTTTTCTATTTTAAACAGTCTATAAGACTATTCACATTTATCAGAATTACCTACCTCAATTAACTATGGGTACATAGTAATTGAGTACCATTAAACTTGAAGTACTTTAAAAAATTTATGAATTAGTTGACAAAATACCTATTTTAAGGAAAATAATTCATTAACTAACCTTTTTGTACTCCTAAAAGGGCAGGAGAGTTCTCCTGTGAAGATCTGTCAGGTTCCTGGGGAGGTACAACCATGGCAAGTGTATGCATTGGTACACGTGGAACCTAAAAAGTCAACTCAGAAAAAAATCATCTCAGACCAAAGAATAAAACAAAGGCCTATAAATGAAAAAAAGATGCTCTTTTAGGTTTACTTCATATACCACCAAATTCACTTTTTTTATTTCTTAAAGATAAAATAAGAAGTGTTCAGCAAAGAATAATTTCTGAGAATACTGATTGGACACACTCAGGCAATTCAGAAGGAGTCAATGATTTAAGCTAAAATGGAACTAATTATTACTGTTTTGCTAAGGAGAAAGCCTTGCTGGTTCCAGTTATAGCTAGGAGTATAAGTTATATACTCACTGGCCAATTCACCCTTGTTCAAAGTCTACATGGATCAAAAGAAAAGAAAAATCCAACACATTTCCTAAATTGGGGTATTTTAGCAGTTCTCAGGATAACTATGTAGGAAAGAACTTAGGATTTCACTGAACTTGGTATATTTTCTATATTCTCCTCATACTTTCAGGTAGGTTTAAAAATCACTTCAATGAATTTTTAGTGTATATATCCTGGTTAACTATACTTTCCTGATTGACAAAAGTAGCTATCACTAGGATAACTAATACTGCCTTGGGAGGTATTAAGGAAAAGTATGTCATTTGGGTTAAGGAGAAAATCTTTCTCTTGTTCAAGTTTATGCTCAAAGTATTTATTAAAAAACAAAAAATTCTAAAGACCTGGTTGCTGTAAGACAACTTGGAATATTTATTTATTTGATATTAAATGATTTCTTAAAATCACTGTTTTTAGTAAATAAGACAAAAAAGATTTCTACGTACCATAGAAAAAAATAAATCTTAAGTAATTTACGATGTTTATCTCAATACGCAATAGAAAAGAGAAACCCATTCTGCTTAAAACTAATTTAAACAGAAACTCCCAATCAATTTAAGGAATGTTTACATTTACAAATAAGCTTTGTTTTATTTTACCTGAGATTGATCTTGAGAAGGTGGGGTAAGCTGTGACATGTCTGTGGTAGGAACTGACAGAACATTGTTTGGATAATCCAATAGATAAGAAACAACATTGGTATGGCCACCCTTTGCAGCTTCAATGAGCATTGTTGAGCCATCCTTGGAAAAAATTGACACTATAATTAATTCTTTGTAAATTTTTTCTTGTAATCTGATTGCTACACACACTTAATTTCTTAGCAGCTCACATAAAATCAAAACTCATTTAAATAGCAATGAAAATCAAGCACTAAGAGATCAAACAAACACACATACACTTAGGTAGAATACCTTGAGTCGATGAGTAGGGTCAGCCCCATGAGCCAAGAGTAGTTCAACAACTGCCAGGTGGCCTCCTGCACATGCCAGCGACACTACTGTGTGATCATTATTGGCTGTAGCCCTATTCACATTGGCACCTTCAGAGAAAAATAAACATCAATATTAGTGAAGGTTGAAATCAAGCCAGTTCACAGACAATGCCATTAAAAAAATTTTAAGTATAACATAGATACAAAAAAGTGCACAAATCATAAGTGTATAGGTTGAAAAATTTCACAAAGTGAACACACCTGTGTAACCAGCACCAAGATCAAGAAACAGAACATTATCCACATCCCAGAAACCCCACCTTGTGCCCCCTTTCAGTCATTACCCACCCTCCCAAGGGTAACTACTATCCTGACTTCCAAACTGGTTCATAGTTTTTGAACTTTATTTGAATGGAATCATACAGTGTACTCTTTTGTGTCTGGCTTCTTTCGCTCAATATTATATTTGTGAGATTCATCCACACTGCTGCGCGTAGTTGTAGTTCGTTCATTCAATATCACTTTTAAAATGGAAAATCTAGAAGACTAAGATTAATAAATATATACAGGTTAACGTAAGCATCAAAGTAATACCATTGTATGTAACTCTCAAAATGTTTCAAAACATTTTTAATCTACTTCTAGAAAGTGGCAATATAGCCAGGTCTCAAGTAGAGAAAAAGAGAAGTTTTTTAAAACAATTTTTAAGAGAATATAATTCTTTATATCGTGTATTTTAAGAGTCAGAGGATCTAACATGGAGAAAAGACAGAGATTATCCAAATACTTTATTCGAAAGGTATTTAGTAAATTGTCCAACAGTTTTGTATAATATTCTCTGAAGAAAGTCTAAATACAAAATCTTTTCTTAGTCTCTTTTTGATAAATTATTTTTGACTCCTAGAAAAAGGAGCTGGTTTTTAGTTCAGCTACCTTTTACAGCCCCAAATGGTCCCAACTAGAAAATTAAGACTACAGCAATATTCATTCTTCCTTAATTCCAGCCTTATTTTATGCAAGAGCGAAATAAACCCTCATTTTTTAAAAATATCCAACTGAACCTAACCTTAACTTGTATAAAAGTACCTTTTAGGAAAGGCAAGACACATTAATGAACATCCTTATTTTAGCAACATGAGATTATTTTTCAAGTTGCTAATAATAATTTTAGATGGTAGGATTGTTTAGCAATTACTATAGCCCAGGAAGACTACAATCAATATGTTCCTATTCTTGACAGGCCTGGTTGTATAGTTAGTAGAGTTGTTGTTTGGTGTTGCTATGGATTGAATTGTGTCTCTCCCAAAATATGTGTTGTAAATCTTTATACCTGTGGATGTAATCCCATTTGGGAACAGAGTTTTTCTTTGTTATGTTAATGAGGCCATATCAGTGTAGGGTGTGTCTTAATGACTTCTGAGATATAGAAGACCAGCTTAGGCACAGAAGCAAGCAAGAACAGATGGAGGAACACAGATGCCACTCCACGTGAAGATCGCCAAAGAACCGAGGAATAGAAGCTGAAAAGAGACAATGAATGACCTTCCCCCAGAACCAACAGAGAGAGAAAGCCTTCCCCTAGAGCTGGTGCCCTGAATTTGGACTTCTAGCCTCCTAAACTGTGAGAAGATAAATTTCTGTTTGTTAAAGTCACCCACTTGTGGTATTTCTGTTATAGCAGCACTAAGAAACTAAGATAGGTATGATTAGGGTATCCTCTTCAGTAAAGAAGCACAAAAGAACTTCAAAGTTTATCTATCATTTCTGCGTGGTTGAATAGCTTTTACACACTATGCTATAGAACTTTATGTAAATATATGCCTTAATTGGTAGCAAACATGTAATATTAAAGAAAATAATCCCAGTTTTATCCAATTAAAGAAGAAAAAAACAAGTATATTTTAAATGATAAAATCTTGCACTGCATTTTTAATGTCACAAAATATCAGAATTCTTTTGGAATTTAGGTATAAAATTTTATTTTAATAACACACCACCACCTAAGTGGCTCTTCCTTGCATTTTACCCTCCTATCTTAGGGCCTTCCATCAGATGTCAGAGTACTTCTAAAACTATACAAAGGGTTAGGAAGAAACAAATGAAATTGTTGATATTATCATTTTTAACTCATAAAAAATGACAATTTATTATAGTTCAAATGAACAGGGGTTCAGCAGTGTTTCACTTTTGTATAGTAAAAAGTCTTGAACCAACTCTTCATCCATCATTTGAACTTCTTTGCCTAAATATATTCCTTGTAATAGTAGAATCTCTAGAGGAATATAAAAATAATAACACCCTTGTACACACATGAGGTCGCCATGAGTTAGAGTCAACTTGATGGCAACTGGTTTGGTTTTTGGTTATACTCAGTTAATTCAATGGCACCACAAATAAGTACCACAGTAGCAGATGCTCTCAACCCCATTTCCAGTCGAACTGCCTTATCATTAAGTTTAAACATATATTCTAACTACCTAAGTATAACTGGATGTTTTACATTTGGTCTTTCCAATTTTAGGGAGCAACCATATGCTGTTTGGATGATAAAAACTTAAAACTAATAAATAAAGAAAATTTCCAGTAAGCAACTCACTAACTCTCTGCTTACTAAATAAAATACAGCAACAAAAAGACTAGAATACAATACTTGCACTGTAGGTAAAGTAGCCTTAGGATAAATTGCAACACTTTAGGAATTTTTTTCAGAAATTGTAGCTTCTTGGAAATGATCACTTGCACTTTCTTTACCTTTGCTAATAAGAAATTGCACAGTGCACAAATGACCAGCTCTTGCAGCTTTCATCAAAGGTGTTCTCCCACCTTCAGATTCATGCTCCTATTAAAGAAACAGACAAAAATAATCCATCAGTTCCAATTTACTAGCCATCTCTTTTAAACACTTAGTACCAATGATATGAGAATAATGAAGATTTAATACTTACTCAATGTAGCTATTTATACCACCTACCTTAATTCCTCCAAAATACAGGATTAATTTCAGTCCACAATAGATGGTACAACTTTTTAAGGATGAGTTCAAGTTTTGCATACCAAACAATAACCATTCAAGATAATATCAATGCTTAATTTAGTCCCCAAAGAGAAACCACTGTATTTTTTCTAATTCTAAGGTAAAAGATGCTTTCCTAAATTATTCATCTGAACTGTAAAAAAGGAACCTTAGTCTCGTGAGGTGATTAGGAGAGCTTGATCTTATCATCTCAGGAGCCAATAAAAGCTCTACCATAAGATAGAAACCAATCTCTAAAGAAAAACACTACCATATATTAGGAGTAAAGGGAAAAAGAAAAGTATACCAATTAGTAGATTTTTTTAAAGAGTAGAACTTAATAGTCAAAGGCAAAAGAAGTAGTCTCATAATAGCAGAAAGACTGTTATTCTCTTTAGAAAGTTTGCCAGCAAGAGGAATGAATGATAAAACAGATTCCAACCATGCCTGATATCAAATGCCACTGAAAGGAGCTTGCTTGTTACGGTTAAGTAGTACTGTCTGTTAAAAGAATTATGAACTCTTACTACATTCATCTAAGCATTAACATGTAGCTGATATGTCACTTCTATGAAAAGTTCTCTCACCTATCCCCTCTTTCACTAGTATGCAAACATTAATTTCTGCTGTCTGGTCCTCTTTCGTTACTAAGAAAAACTTGATAAAGAATGGTGATTAAGTATGGCTTTATTTCAGCTCACTCTTAATTAACTAAGAAAATCCTTTAGCTAACACACTGTCAAATTAAAAATAGTATGCTTCTGGTTGAATTCTAGGAAGATAAAGGTAAATATCAAGGTAACCACAAAGAAAGTTAACAAACCTACTCATCAAAATAAAGAAGAAAAACAAAGTCTCAGTAAAAACAAAACCTATAAAAACAAAAGAAATGAAAAAAAAATCCACAAACAAAAGGAACTCAGCACAGAAGAGTAAGAGGAACAAAGAAAACATCAGCACCACAAAAAAAAGCACTATGAAATGCAATCCCACTCCTAGGAATATATCCTAGAGAAATAAGAGCCATCACATGAATAGACATATGCACTCCCATATTCATTGCAGCACTGTTCACAATAGCAAAAAGATGGAAACAACCTAGATGTCCATCAACAAACAAATGGATAAACAAACTATGGTATATACACACAATGGAGTATTACGCAAAGATAAAGAACAATGATGAATCTGTGAAGCATCTCCTAACATGGACGAAACTGGAAGACATTATGCTGAGTGAAATAAGTCAATCACAAAAGGACAAATACTGTATGAGACCTCTACTGTAAAAACTCATGAAAAAGTTTACACACAAATAGAAACAATCTTTGTTGGTTACGAGGGATGGAGGGGGACTAAATAGACAATAGATAAGTGGTAACTTGGGTGAAGGGGAAGACAGTACACAATACTAGGGAAGCCATGACAACTTGTACAAGGAAAGGTCATGGAAGCTCCATATACACTTCCAAACTCCCTGAGGGAGTGAATTGCTGGGCAGAGGGCTGTGGGGAGCATGGTCTTGGGAAACATATAGCTCAATTGGTATAACACAGTTTATAAAGACAATGTTCTACATTGTACCTTGGTGGGTAGCATCTGGGCTCTTAAAAGCCTGTGAGCAGCCATCTAAGATACTCCACTGGTCTCAACCCTTCGGGAGTACGGGAGAATGAAGAGAACAAGATACAAGGAAAAGATTAGTCCAAAGGACTAACGGACCACAGCTACCATGGCCTCCATCAGACTGACTCCAGTACAGCTAGATGGTGCCTGGCTACCACCACTGACTGCTCTGACCAGGATCACAATAGAGGGTCCTGGACAGAGCTGGAAAAGGATGTAGAACAAAATTCTAACTCACACACACAAAAAAAGACCAGATTTACTGGCCTGACAGACTGGAGAAACCCCAAGAGTATGGCCCCCGGACACCGTTTTAGCTTGGTGGTGAAGTCACTCCCGAAGTTCACCATTCAGCCAGGGATTGGACAGCCTCATAAAACAAAACGGGACTAATGAGGCACAGCAGTGCAGGGACAAGGACTAGAAGGCAGGAGGAAACAGGAAAGCTGCTGACAGGGAACCCAAGGTTGAGAAGGGACAGAGTTGGCATGTCGTGGGGTTGTTAACCATTGTCATAGGGCAATATGTGTACTGTTTAATGAGAAACTATTTCTTCTGCAAACCTTCATCTAAGGTACAAAAAAAAAAGAATTATCTATGTGAGATCAAATTGACAACAGCAATTTAAAAGGTTTGATGGGAAGCCTGGGGGCAGTGAGTTGAAGATAATGGTGATGGAATAATTTGGAAAAGGATAGTGAGAATAGCAGCACAACTGGAAGAATGTAATTGATGTCACTGAATTGTACATGTAGAAACTTTTGAAATGGTGTAACTCTGGCTATGTATATTTTCACCAAAAAAAAGGTCGAGAAGGGGAGTGTTGACATGTCATGGGGTTGTTAACCAATGTCATAAAACAATATGTGTACTGACTGTTTAATGAGAAACTATTTGTTCTATTAACCTTCATGTAAAGTACAATAAAAAAAAATATTTTTTAAATAGTGTGCTTTGCCAATAGAATAAAATTTAGTCTGTTTATATAACCCTATCTGCTCTACAACTCAGACAAACAAAACAATGAGAAATAGGAGTAGACTGTCAACCCAACAGAAACTTGTAACTGGACTACAGAGAGAGCAATCCCACTGTAGAAGAGGTCTTTTATCTTGATAGTATAGTATTGCTCAATTGTCTATAAAACATATTAGTTTATGCTTTGGCTTTTCTAATTGTTACGGCATATTGTGCAGACAGCAATATTAATTCTAAGGTATAGAATAACTATAGATAATGCTAACTGAATAATGGCAAAATAATTTGTCTTTAGAATAGATTTTGAACTTACATCCAAATGTTAAGTAAACCTAACATTCTCACAATTGATTTAAAATAAAACTGAAAATACAACATGAAGACCTTACTCAGAAAGACTAAGAAAGTTGTTTGCAGTTTTTCCATTCAACTTATTTCTGCATCATCAGTACAATCAATCACATACTGGAAACAAAATGCCCCGAAAGCAACTTATTTCTCCTCCTGCTTCAGGGCCTTTGCACATGCTGTTCTCTCTTCCCTGTATCACTTCTTCCCCACATTTTCACTTGGTTAACTTCTCTTCATCCTTTACATCTCAAGTCAAGTGTTACTTCCTCAAGGAAGACCTCTCTTAACTTTCTGACTAGATCATTCTCCATATTACTAAGAGCTCCATGAACTTCTTCTTCATATGCTGCAATCATATATTAGTTTCAGTATCTATTTGACTAACATGTCTCTTCTACTAAACTGTAAGATTCAGGACAGCAACAACTGTATCCATTTTTCCTTACCATTGTAGCCCTAATGCCTAAAACAATGAAGTGTCTGAATATTGTTTATCAAGCAGGAACCTAAGTATAACTGACCTCTCAAATCTTCCCTCTCATAGTACCAAGGTTTGAAGTTTTAATTTTCTACTAGGTAAATAAGAGAAAGAAAAGTTAACTGAACAAGAAATTAAGAGTAGTAGCTAAACTTGAGAGCAAGACATAATCTGCATTTGATAATACATTATTACTAGAACATGGATAACGAAAATGAACAAAAACTCATTGCCACCGAGTCGATTCCAACTCAAAGAGACCCTACAGGACAGAGTAGAACTGCTCCATAGGGTTTCCAAGGGGTGGCTGGTGGATTCGAACTGCCGACATTTTGGCTAGCAACCGAGCTCTTAACCACTATGCCACCAGGGCTCCATGGGCAACACTAATTTCCTTTCTTTCTTAACTCTTAAGCCTGGCAGTAACACTCATCGATATTACCAGGTATCATAAGTAACAGCAAAAATTAAGGATTTTGAAAACTCTGTTTAGAATAATGTTTTAAATAACTGTCAATTATGTGTAGTTAAAATATTACCATAGGCAATAAAAGAAATCAGAAAATACGGTACCAAGATCCTCACCCCAAGTTAAGTTTTAAAATTGAACATACTAAGAAAATTCCTGAGATAAAATGTATGGAAAAGCTACCTGTTTTATTTTCTCCTTATAAATACACATTTCAGTCCTTTGGTTTTGAACAATATAATCATGTTTGAGAAAATGGTTGGTAAAACAATGCCACAATTTTATAATGTATTTATAATCTTTTATGTCCTAAAATTAGTAACGTATATCCTAGAATAGATGATATTTGTCTCAAAATATCTGACCACTAAATCCTCCTTTTAAAACAGGAATCAAATTCATACATAGTACCCATTTATGAATGTTGGGTTTATTAATACAACCAATATTTGTTCAAGATCAATAAAATTTTAGGACATAAACTACTTCTGATTTTTTCCTTCACAAATACAGGAAATTATTTTCAAAGGTAGTTGTGCAGTATAATATTTCTTCTTTTTCTGTTCTTGAGAACAGTTAGAATAATATAGGGATTATTTGTTCCTTGGACATTTGGGAAAACTCACTCATAAATCCATCTGGGTCTGTTAACTTTATTGGACAGGAGATTTTAAATTATTGATTCAATTTGCAATATGGCTATTATTCTACTCAGGTTTCCTATTCTCGAGTCAATTTTGACTACATATTTATAGAAAAAATTCAGTACTCATTTCATCTAAATATTCAAATTTATTGAGTGGACAGGAGATTTTAAATTACTAATTTGCAATATGGCTATTATTCTATTGAGGTTTTCTATTCTCAAGTCAATTTTGACTATATATTTATAGAAAAAATTCACTATTCATTTCATCTAAGTATTCAAATTTATTGACTGTGCCTTATGAATTTTAAAGATCTCTACTGTATCAAATAGTTATAACTCCATTTAAGTTTTTATCATTTATCTGTGCCTTTTCCCTTTAAAAAAAAAATTAGTCTGGCTGGTTTATTTATTTTAGTAGTCCTTTTTTTTTAAATCAGCCTTTAATTTTGTTTTTCATCCCTATTTTGTTCTTTTTAATCTCTTTTTTTGTTTTCTATTGTATTAATTTTTGCTCTTATCTTTATTTCCTTTCTTCTTTGTACTAACTTGTTCTCTTATTAGCTTCATTTACTTTTCATATATATTTATAGACACACACACACACACACACACACACACACATATAATTTTCCTTCTAAAGACCACTTTAGCTGTATCCTCCCCAACACCCCTAATTTTGGTATCCCGTGTTTTTGTGGTAATTCAATTTCTACTTTGTAATTTTTACTGTGATTGCCTCTTTACATCATTATTACGTAGAAGTGCTTTTCTTCAATTTCTAAATACATGGGATTTAAAAAAAGAAGTTTTATTGTTGATCTGTACTTTTTAAGCAATAGAAAGCCAAAAAACCAAACCCATTACCATCTAGACAATTCCCACTCATAGCAACCCTACAGCAATAGAGATCCGGGAATATAGTCGAGATGATAAGAAGCCTGGGGATTTCTTAGGATTTTCTGAGGCCCAACACATGGATAACTCTTATTGTAAAAAAGAATATATAGCACATTCATTGGAAACAAGATGCTAGCTCACTCTCAATAAGAGCAAACCTCATTTCTGTATCCTTAACAATTGTTTTATCTATTTGATCTATTAGTTTCATAGAGAAGTGTATCAAAAAAAGTCCTTCCACTACAACCATAACTCTGAACTTTTTCCTTGTAATTTTTGCAATTTTCCCTTCTAAGTGGAGGGTAGACTGTTATTTACATATGAGTACATGATTGTTATATCAGTTGGAGGAGCATTCATTTATCTCTGAAAATGCTTTCGGCTTAAAGTTTCACTTTGCCTGATATTAATATTACCTACATAATTTTTTCATCACTGTCAACATTTCTCTGTTATTTTGCTTTAGGTTTCCTATAAATAGCAGTTGCTAGATTTTGTTTTTTAACCTAATTCAAAAGTCTCTGCCTTTTAACAATTAAGTTCAATAGGTTTATATTTGTTCTTATTACTGACAGTTTTTCTAAAATAACTTTAGTCATTAAGTAGCTTTATCCTTTATCCTCCTCCTGGATAAAGGACTCTACCGTGGTTTTTTAACCTTCTAACATATCTTACTGATATCTTGGTTTTAAACGTAAAAATTTAGGTTTTTGAACTCAAAGCTTATATTTACAACACATTTTACCAATTTCTTTGTTTACCGTATCTTGCATCCCACACCTTCCTCCAGGCTTCATTTTTTCTTCTTCTTGATGTATCTTTTGGTAGTTCTTTCTGCAAGGGTCTGATGGTGATTAAGATCTTTTCTTCTTTGTAGAGCTGAAAATATGGTTATTTTTTCCTTTCTGGAATGGTAGATGAGTACAGAATTCCATATTGTGTTATTTTCACTTGGTATTTTGAGGATATTAACTCCATTGTCTTCTGTCATTTATTATTGTTGAGGAGAATCTGCTGTCAAGGATGTGACAGTTGTTCCTTGGTAGGTAATAAATCTTTCTTCTCTGGTAGCATTTAAGATTTTTTTTCTTTAACCTTAAAATTCTGCACTTTCATTAAGAAAAAACTTTATTTATTCTGCTTAGTGACTGATGTGACCTTCAGTCAAGGACTCATGTCTGCTTTCAATTCTTGAAAATTCTCCATCATTATCTCTGCAGACATTGCCTTTAACTCCATTTCTCTTTATCCTTTGCTTTAGGAGCTTCTAATAGACGGTATGGTTGAGCTTTACAATCTCCTTTCTCAACTTCTCTTTCATATTTTCCACCTTTTTGTCTTTGTGCTATATATTGTGCTATTTCTTGTTTTATTGTGCAAATCATTAATTCTTTACTCAACTGTGTCCAATATAGTTTTTATCCTATGTTGAGTTTTTATTTTCACAACTTCTCCCCCTAAAGTTTATTTCATATGCACTTGTTTTTAATTCACAATTATCTTTTATTTCATAATCTCAAATTGTTTTATGGCTATTAGTCATAGTTTAAAATATGCATGCTTAACATTCTCAAGATTAAAGTCTTATATTTCAGTTTCCTTGGGTGTGGATTCTCCTGTCTGATTTGCTACTTTCTGTTTGCTTGCTTTTTGACCATCTCTCTTGACAACAGATTTGTTCTTGAACTTCATAATTTTTTATTTGATAAAGCTCAGTCTGCACGGGAATTTTCTTCTTCTTCTTCCTTGTTTTTTCTCTTTTGTCCATCCACAAACTTATCCCTCCTCATCAGATGGTTTAGAAGTTGCCTCAGTCTGGCACTTAAAGTCCATTTCAGAAGTAGGCAACTTAAGCTTCTTGCCCCGTGGAAATATTTGAGTTCTGCTCCCTGAACCAAAGAATGATGTCAGCCAAGTTTAGTCACACTGTTGTCTCTGCTTCTTCCTTTCACCAAGAACAATTAGCAATCTGTAACTGCAACCCTCGGCAGCTGCCTGGAGCTTTTTTTCCTTCTTGGTTCATAGCTGGGGCAATAAGGTCCCAGTTCCTTGCTTTATTCAAGAAGCCTAGATCTGTGGTCTGCTACATGTCTGATGCATTCAGTCCTTATTCCCCTATAGAAGCTGAAATCCCATTCCCAATGCCCATTTTTTTTTAGCCTTAATTCTCCTTGGGCCTATAGCTTCAGCTGTGGATCCATGCTCTATTTCTAGTACATGAGATTTTTAATCTTGTTTCTGGGCACAGCTACGTATTTTAGTTTGTTTTTCTCCCATATTTATTTGTCATTTCTATGACTTGAAATAATACAGAGCAGAGAGGTTCCCATATATACTAACACTGACTTTACCTTCTTGACTAGAAGTAATTTGTACTTATATTTAAACACCCTTGTGATAGCTGAAAAGGACTCATCCAACATACAATAATGAGTATGTTGAAAAGAGAGAACTTGGTCTTTAAAAAAAAAAAAAAGTATTAAGAGTTCTGTGTATTTCACGGACTGTTTTAATTTTTAAAAGGTTGACAAAAGTTTTCCAGCTTTGAGTAGTAAACTTTTAAAGTACGTATGTATTTTTACCTTAAAAAGTTAACGTTAAAAAGCGAGGTCATATTTAGTTTATTAAGGTACGCTAATCACTAACAGTTGAAGTATACTGATAAGGTGATAATTAGAGGTCATAAGCCCCCTAAAAGTTTATCCATGAAACAATACACTGCAAAGCTCTGGTTCTGGTAAATAAGCACCAGCAGAAAAAAAAGGTTCAAATTTTCTTCTAGTTGGCTTTAGATAATAAAATTTAATTTTTAATTAAGTTTATTTTCTTAAAAATAAGTTGATTTCCTTTAAAATTACAGCCATGGGGCACCCAAAAATATATATTTAAGGATTGTAACTATGTCACAGAGGCAATGTTTCTTGGAGCTGGAGGGGGACATTCTCTAGAGGGAATGATCAGGAACGGGGAGAGGGAAGGAAGACTGTTTTATACTACGTATGTACTAGAGGATTCTGATACTCTCCATTGGAGGGTATGTTCTTCCAACCACTCACTGTATATTAATCATTACCTGAGTGATCTACTGTTACTGATCTGATTCATGTACCTCAGGAGAATTGGGACAGACAAAAGAGTAAGAGGCAATGTCCTAGGGCTTGTGTTTAACTTCTAAAATCACAAGTAACAAAGAGAAAAACCAACTTTATACAGTTTGGATGGAGGAAGAACAATCTACTATAAAGCAAAGATAGAAAAAGAACAGAACTTGACAATGATGCAAAATTATCTGTACAGACTCTAGCAAAGTCTCAAAGTGTGAAATACGGACAGATTATCAGAATTGCCTGCAATCTCAGTTAAAATGCTGATTCCCCACTCCAAATCTACTGAATCTGAACCTCTAAAAGCAGGGCTTGTAAGCCCCATTTTTAAAAAGCATCTCGCTTTTTGGCTCATGGAAGTTGTGAGACAGCTAGAGATACATTTACAATCACAGTTTCTTTCACAAATCTAGGAGAAAGAAGTATTTTTATCTGAAATAACACTTTACCCTCTAGATAGGAGCCTGAAACATTATGCAAACTGAGTAGAAGTTCATATTTTCACACAATATTCTGTTAAATAAATTCATTCACTTTGGTCAAAACGGAATGAATATGACAACTAATCATTAAACAAGCCAATAACGAAGATACTTTATAAACACCATGATTATGAATGGCTTGGTACCGAGAAATTTATTTAGATGGCCTAAGTTATGTGTAATCCAATTTATTCCTAATTAAAAAATTAAGTACTGCACCTAAAATTAAACAAATCTTTCTGGAATACAATGAATAGTAAATCTGCTTGACTTTTAAAACCATCAAGGCACAAATTCCACGAATTTTTTTTCAAAAGAAATGTTTGCCTATGAACAGACACTCATCTTTATTAAGAGCCAACTTTGGAATGAGATCACAGGAGACAATTTAAAATAGAAAATTTTAAAATTTTAGTATATAGAAATTAAGGCATGAATAATACAGTAAATGTTTCACTAACTTTTTTTTTCATTTGTTTGAGAATTACATAAAAACAACACCATAAATACATTAACCCTAAACCTGAGTGCTGATTTTTGATGAGCAAAGTTGAATGCAAAGGAATTGATCATTGAGACTTCCCAACTGGGACGTCTTAACTCTCCCAATAAGGGAGAACGCAAAAGAACTATCTGAATAAGAAAATCTACTTTCGCTTATGAGACTTTTTACAAATACCAAATAAGAAAAAAATACTAATGAAGCAAACTACTAGTAATGCAGATCTCTTTTTATTGGGACTTCATATTCTTTCTCATTTGAAGAGGATTTCCGTTGCTACCCAGCAAGGTCCTGAACTTCTTGCTGAAATTCAGATATCCAGAGTTCTGGCTGCCTACATCTATTCTTTATGTGGTAGCTTACAAGCATCAAAGGCCACCCTCACCTGATGCTTGGCTGGATCTATGCCCTCCAAAATAGTCTTCATGTCCTCCTGCTTGTCCTGCGAAAGGAAAAAGAAGAACTCACGGATCTTATTCCAAAAATGAAAATCACATTTGGCCGTGAAGACCTTGTGATTGGTACTTCAAATGTTGGGCTTAGTTCAGGATCTTCAACTAAAAAGATTCTCATCTGTAGGACCATAATCTTATGAGCAGAGTATGAATTTTTTAAGGGTATGATAATGCAGTTTTCTACCGCTAAAACTTCAATATAAACCTTCATATATGCAGAAATAATTCTGCTGAATTATTTAAACTCATGCCTTTGTCTCCAAACACAACTAAAGCCACAGATACAGGAGCAACATCTTCTAATATCTGACCAAAGAAAGCACTGAAATCAAAAGATTTGGGAACATCAGAAGTTGGGAGAAAAAGTAGGGAAAATACTAGAAAATAATTAAATAGTTACATAACTTTCCCTCCATTATAAATGCTCACATAGATTAGTGCTCACACTTTTCAACTAAAACAGGAACCTTCGAAGAACTAGAGAGATGGGATATCTGTATTTTCTTTAGATCTAGACTCCTGGCAGAGAAAAACTACCTGACGAGGACAGACAAGAATAAGACTGAGGAAACAGTAGTAAGCTTTATAGTCACCGACCAGAATCAACCAAGTTCCCAAATAAAAGAAATGTGGCCTAAAGAAGGCTTCACTCTAAGTGACTCCAACCTCCTACAAAGGCAATGTGCCTACCCTAAGGAGACACATCTCCTATGGTAGAGAACAACACTGACTTGGTAATGAAGCATTCTGAGACAACTACTGATCTGAATTAGCTAACTGTTAAGGCTCACTTCCTCTCCCTCCCTATATTATTTTCAACAAATAACAAGCCCCATTCAAATATGAATAATAAGCACAACGCATTCAACAGGGAATCTATTAAGAAGCACTACAAAAGTGAAAAATAAAAATTTTAGTCAAATATTCCTTTATACTCCCAAATAAAGAGAACATGGACTCTTTAAGTAAATAGCTGAACAAAGTGATACAACAGTGAGAGGACATTTAAAGGTGAGTGGGAAGAGCAGAAGAAACAAAGTAATACTGAAACCATAACAACCATGTTAGAAGCAGCAACAAGTAAGCAGAAAAAATAGTTACCTGGAGGATAGGCCTAAGAAAGAAACAATGCACAGGAAATGAAAGGAATTGGACATAAAGATAATACAGATAAAGGAGATCTAACACATAAATAATAAGTATCCCAAAAGAAGACAACAGAATAAAAAAAGTGTTCAAAGATATAATAAAAGGAAACTTTTCTTTAAAAAAAAAAAAAACTACAGTAGAAAGCACTCACTGTTTTCCAAGAAAAACTGATAAAGAAAAATCAACACCATGACACATCCTGGTAAAATCACAGATAATAAATATAGTGAAAACTTCTATGATAATTCAGGCAGAGAAAGCAAATTACTTACACGTAGTGGGGAATATTCTAGCAGGCTTTGGCAATATTCAGTACCATAAGACAGTGAAATACAGGGTTTAGAAATTTGAAGGGAAAAAACAAGTGAGTCAATAATTTTATATATGCCTAAATTCATTTATAAATATAACATATAGCATTCTAAGAAATGCAAGAACCTGAGAACTTTTATTGGGGGAAGAGTAAACTTAAAATACCAGTACCAGCCAACCAAAAGTTGAATCAAGTTAAGAAACTCAGAAATTAAGAAGCTAAATAATATATTCTCAACAACAAAAATAAAATAAATTATATATATTAAAAAAAAGAAGCTATATACAATAAAGCACATAGGGAGCACAGCTATGGATACTTCTTAGACATAACCAAATACCTCCTTGGACTGGTTTCCTGGGTTTAAAGGCTTAAGACCACGGTCTCATGGGATAGCTCATTCTATTGGCATAATATAGTTCATAAAATTTATGTTCCACATCCTAGATTGGTGAGCAGCGTCTAGGGTCTTAAAAGCTCACAAGAGGCCATCCATCTAAGATACAACTATTGGTCTCTACTTGTCTGAAGCAAAAGAGAAAGAAGGAAACCAAAGACTTGAAGAAATTTTTCTACTGGACTAATACCCTTCAAGGAGCCCTGGTGGCACACTGGTTAAGAGCTATGCCTTCTAACCAAAAAGGTTGGCACTTCGAATCCACCAGCTGCTCCTTGGAAACACTATGGGGCAGTCCCACTCTGTCCTATAGGGTTGCTATGAGTCAAAATTGACCCAATGGCAATGGGTTTGGTTTTAATAGCCTTTGTGAACCGCGGCCTCATCTACCCTGAGACCAGAAGACCTAGATGCTACACAGCTACCACTACCAGCCATTCTGATTAGGGTCAAAATAGATGGACCGTGACAGAATGGGAGAAAAATGCAGAACAATACTCAAATACTTAAAAAGACCAGACTTACTGGACCAGTTGAGACTAGAGGATCCCTCAAGACTATTGCCCTGAGATACCTTTTAAACTTTAAACTGAAATTACTCCTGGAGGTCACCTTTCAGCTAAATAACAGATTAGCACATAAAACAAACAATATCACCTATAAGTACTGTGCTCCTTTAAAAAAACATCTATATGAGACCAAATGGTCAACATTTATCTGAGAGCAAAGATGAGAAGGTAAGGGTGGGGGGCAGGGAAACTAGATTAATGGAAACACAACTACCAGAATGGAAATAATGAGAACATTGACACATTGTGAAAAATGTAATCAATGTCACTGAACAAGTATAGAAATTGATTTAACAATTTGTTGTGTAAACTCTCACTGAAAACACAGTATCATTAAAAAAAACTAGTAACACTGAATTCACTTGAACACACTGTATTTTTATGCAAATAACAAGCATGTTATACGTTTTTTGCCAAGCACGCAACCCTTGTGTGAATTATTTTCCTAGGCACGCTGTGCACGTTATATGTGTAGCCACATTATTTCTATGTGCGTGTTATTTGCAAAAAAATATGGTACATCCAAAGTTAAACAATTGTGAGAACTAGAGTTATAAAACAGAATATAAATGTTACAAAACCATGACAATATGAAAATAACTCATGAAAATTCTTTGGTAGAAGGTACATTAATCTCCTTGTCTTTCAGCATGGGGTCAACAGATACTTTCTGATTATTCTGATTTTAAAAAAACTTGTTTATTTTTTAAAGAAATTAACAAAATATCTTAATAGTCTTCCAGAAAATAATTCTATACCTGTGTGTGTGCATTTTTTTAGAATATCTGTGTTTTATATAGTACACCAAAGCTTTGGGAGCAATTAACAAGTAGTTCATAGGGCTATTTAGAACAGAGTGAGAATATTGTTTAGATGAAGCAAACATAAGGACTAACCAGAGGTTAGAAAACTAAACCATTCACTTAAAAAAAAAAAATCCAACTCATGTTAGTGAGAATGTGGGGAATCATGAGCTCTCAGTTGTTAACAGAAGTATACAGACTGGTCAGCATTTTTGGACAATTTGGCAGCAGTTATCAAAATTTTAGATGGGGACCCTCAGATAACCAGCATTTCTAATAAAATGTCATTCTAAATTCCTTGTCTCTCATTGAACATAGCTTATGTACATTTGAAAGCCAAAATTAAAAACCAATCCTAAACAAGGGAAATTTTGAAAAGTTTGAGGGCATATAAGGTGAGAAGAATAGATGTACCACAAGTTTATCCTACTACTCGCAACAAACTTTAATTGCATAAAAAGATGAATAAACTTCTAACTGAACAATACCAAAGATAACCGGAGAGACTGTGCTCTTTTTTTTTTTTTTAAATCAAAAAGCCCTTTTATTGATCTTTGGTAAATTCTTAGAACATAAACATTTAATTTGAAATTAGTTAAGAACAATTCTGCAAAAATCTGATCTGGCCCAGTTATGTGTTTGTGTATGTGTACACATATTATTTTTTCATCCTAATAATTTTCCCAACCCTATATATAAATATATGTAGTCTTCAAAATGTATTTACTTATTTTAACTTTTTATTTTGAAATAAAATAAAATCAGATTTACAGAAGACTTATAAAGATAGTTCCCAAACACCCTTCAATCAGCTTTCCTGATGTTAACATCTTAGAAACCAACCAGCTGCCATCATAGACTATATTTTTTCTTTTTTAAATATTTTATTGTACTTCAGGTGAAGGCTTACAGAACAAATAGTTTCTCATGAAACAGTAGTACACATGTTGTTTTATGACATTGGTTAACAACATATTAACCCTCTTAACTTCTCAACCTTTTTTTTTTTTTTTTTGGTGAAAATACACATAGCCAAAGATACACCATTTCAAAAATTGCTACATACACAGTTCAGTGACATTGACTACGCTCTTCCAATTGTGCTGTTATTCTCACTTAAGATGAAGGCTTACAGAACAAAATAGTCTCCCATTTAACAGTTACTACAAATGTTGCCCTATGACAATGGTTAACAATCTCACAACACATCAACAATATCCTTACTCAACCTTGGGTTCCCTATCACCGGCTTCCTTGTCCCCTTTTGCCTTCTAGCCCTTGTCACTGGACTCCTGTACCTTGTTAGTCTCATTTGGTTTTACGGGGCTGTCCACTCCCAGGCTGAACAGTGAACCTCAGAGGTAACTTCACCACTGAGCTAACAGGGTGTCTGGGGGCCGTACTCTCGAGGTTTCTCCAGTCTCCTTTAGGCCAGTAAATCTGGTCTTTTTTTTGTGAGTTAGAATTATGCTCTACATCCTTCTCCAGCTCTGTCCAGAACCCTCTGTTGTGATCCTGGTCAGAGCAGCATAGACTATATTCTTGATTAAACTTTGTATTCCACAAGAGAAGGAAAATGTTTACTTCAAAGAGAAAACTATATGTCAAGAAAATTTTCCTACTTCTTTAACAGCATTTAAGTAGGATAAAATATTGATAGAACAAAGGATTTAGGGTGGAAGAGATCACAATTAAGCATTACAATGCCAGATTATTCTTTACTGGAGTAGCTTTAGTAAATCAACTGTGTATTTTAGGGATTAATAACTTCTATCTGTTAAAATAACCTATAAAATATAATAAGCTAAATCTGTTAATTGTTAATTATCAATAACTTCAAAAAATAATATGTTATTTTTGAGGAGGAGAAAGGGGAGAAGGACAAAAAAAGCCTACAGAATTTAAGTAATTTGCCCAAGGACACCCAGCAGAGTCAAAGTAAGAACCAAAGTCTCATATCTCCCAGCACAGTAAAAGGCTCTTTCTACTATACTACATTTTCTCCCTTCCAAATCCTAAATTATTAATTTTTACATGACCTTGGTGAATAGTCCAGGAGATAATACTAACTTTCCATTTCAGAGATGAGAATATTGAGGCAAATGCTTACTTACAGGCCAGTGATTTGATGGTCATGATGAGGTATCTTGTCTCATGTTCAACTAAGTGTAGCCTTTGTCACTCATTAGACCTCCATGTACATACAGACTTATGGGATGTCTTACAGAAGCGTTTCTTCCTTTCAGTAGATCTACTTTGGAATAGCAATGTATTGCCTATAAAATGCTAAATTGAACCACACACTCACCAAATCAAAAAATACACTATTGCCACCTAAACATAAGAAATTGTCACCTGACATCTGAACTGTCCATACTATCACTGATGCTTTGGGAAGCTCTGACCCTGATGCAGTGGTCTTTCATGGACAACAATCATGCCTATAACAATAATGGTTGGGCACAAAAGTCAGGAAAACATGGACATCAAAGTAGGTCAAAATTAAAAGGAAAGAAGAAATAAAAAGAAGCAGAGTTTTACAACTCAAATTATACTGTTAAACAGATAATTCTGCAAAGTCCCCACCTTGAACTTGAGAAGTAATAGTAAACGGGGACTGGAAGGCTGTGGTAAAAAAGTGAAGCCATGAGTGCTTTAGCTAAAGTAAGCTATTGAGATGAGAACCCAAACCCAAACCAAATCGACTGCCGTGGAAGCAATTCCAACTCATACTGACCCTATAGGACAGAGTAGAACTGTCCCATCCAGTTTCCAAGGCTGTAAATCTTTACAGAAGCAGACTGCCAGCCATATCTTTATCCCTTGGAGTAGCTGGTAGGTTCCAACTGCCCACCTTTGGGTTAGCAGCCGAGCGCTTTAACTACTGTGCTACCAGGGCTCCAGAGATGAGAACAGGTATGAAATACTAAACCTTGGCCCTTCTAATCTAAAGACCAGTAATTGGGGAAAATGGCCTAGAGTAACACAGGACACCAGAGTAGTGGCTCAAAGACTATGGGAGTTGATCAACCTTAGTTTTTAAATGGTATTTATTATTTCTAATCAAGCTGTTCAGTTACAAATTTCTAAGGACATTAATACTATGAAAAATCCATTCCAGTGAAACAGAATTAAGTAATTTCTAAAGGAGATTTTCACTTTTTAATTTCTTTTAGATTATAAGCACTACAGAAGGCCGATGTGTTTTAATACAAACTTTCTTACAATGGATTTATACCATTTTATTCCTATAATAAGGAGCCCTGGTGGCACAGTGGTTAAGTGCTCTGCTGCTAACCAAAAGGTCAGCAGTTGGAACTCACCAGCCACTCTGGGGAAGAAAGATGTGGCAGCCTGCTTCCGAAAAGATTTACAACCTTGTAAACCCTATGGGGGCAGTTCTACTCTGACCTGCAGGGTCACTATGAGTTGGTTTATACCTGTAATTACACCAAATACTAAAAACAAATCTCGGCCCCCAAAACAAACATATATTATGTAGAGAAAGAAAACACATAAAAGAATAATCTTTATTTCAATATACAATGATTCCCATTACAGTGGTAACAAGAGATGGAAATAGCAAGAAGATGTGGATTTGGTCATTTGTTCAAAGCTCTCTGCTTACAGAGTAAGCTCTACATTTACAGAGTAGTTAAAATGATTCTACACTTTAAAGAGGGAGAACTTTTTAAAAACTGTGAAATTTTTTATTTAATTTTTGATGTTCAAAAAGAAGATTTTTAAATGGCTTGTTTAAGGATACTAAACTAGTTTAAACATTTTAAATAATGGGGTTATTATTATTCAAATTTATGAAATTATTAAAAGGTTAGACAAGCTACACATTGATGAGCCAAAGCCGAATCCATGTTCACTGAAGATAATGACATTCAGTGTTCTTCTAACCATAAACACCTATATATGTATTTTTTAATTTAAAATATTTTTAAAACTAGAAAAAACAAAATTTCAAATAACTAAGTTTCAAACTGCAATTAGAATATGCACATATTTTGAGGATCTGCTTGAAAATGTTCAAGAATGCATCAGTTCTGGCTGTGAATTTTTTAAAAGCAATAAATGAGAAAATTTCTAGATTTCTTTGAAAACTAAGCTCTAAATTATGCCTACTATACATTTAGAATGAAAAGTCCTAAAACTTCTCAGTTTCATCTAGGAAACAATACAAGAAAACCCAAGTTGTTGCATTATAAATTTTTTTAAATCATAATTAATATCCTAATTGATTCTGGTACAGAATATTTTAAAGAATGGGAAACAACAGTTTTTAATCTGCTTTAAAAAGAAAAACAGTATCAAAACCTAACTGTGGCAAAAGTTAGACTCTAAAATCTAACAAAGCATAGAAGTTGGTCTAGATTGTGTTCCAGTGGTTGACTTTTGCATCCTTATTTAAAACTGAGAGTAAAAATAGCTCTCCAAAAACAAAGGTTCTTAGGGCAGCCCACAAAATTTATTTAACTCAAAGAACTAGCAAACCAAAACATGCTTGTTGGATGTCAGGAATACATCTCCATGCCATGCAATGGGAGTAGAGTCTTTCATTTCCAAAGACTAGAGGAATTGACTATAGCCCAAAACAGACACTAAGAGGGGGCAGCAAAGAATGGAGGACAAGTTAGAAGCTACTGCCTTGTTGGGCTCAGCTAATAAAAATGATCACTTTTTCTCAGAATTCAGGGAATGATCTTCATGCCTCACTCTGCTGCTAGCACAGCTTGAAATTATAAAATTAATTTATAGGTTTTAAATATTAAGCTTATTATATTTTCACACACCTTCCACATATTCTACAAAGAGCAAGCTTTGATTTTTACAATCAGGAAAAGAACTAATATTAAAATTGAGGCTCTCTTCACAGACAGCAAAAGCACAGGATAGGCACGTATTTTAAAAGATTAAAATCAATATATGAAATAATTCAAAAGAAAAAAAGCTATACATATGAAGCTGTTAAATCTAACAGAATTCATAATAATGAAATATGAAAAGCAAGTCAAAAGTTCAACAATAAGTGAACAATTATGGTTCATCAATTAGATGGTATATTATGCAAGATATAGACACTGTAGACTTTAGAAAAGATTATGATAGAATGCACAGTGAAAACAAGAAACAGTATTATACTATGATTATAATTACATGTAAATATGAATACGAAGATTGTAAAATAGAAAAACAAACAATGTTAGGATAATAGCATTAACTTTGTGTTCAATAAGATATATATTTACTGAGCCTTTTTTGATCTTACAGTTTGAACATAAGTAAATATGGTAAATTCAAACAGTTTAATTATCTGTTCATTTAAAGCAACTCTTTTAAGGAACTCCAATCATACTCTATTAACCTAATTCCAGGTGTTTAGGTACTATAAAAACAAAACATTTAAAAATATTTCATAATAGATTTTTAACTCAGTCAAAATCAGTAAGGTTTTGTTGTATATTACACACATTTAACAAATAGTTCCTCTTTTTCCTGTTTAATGTTTTCAGAAGAACTCGTAACAAACAGGTTAAGAGAGTGACTTTGCTCTAGAAAAGAAGAAGGGAGAAAAATGCAGAAAAGAATTCAAAGGATAAGAATATTAAACTTTGTTTATAGTAGCTAAGCTTTTATGCTTTACATATTTCAAGTGATAAAATACTTCAATTCCTAATTTTTATAGATGACTCAAAGCAACCCTAAAAAAAGAAAAAGTTATAGAAAGAAGGCAGAAGATTGAGATCTACTGAACATATTCTGTCACTCTCAAACAAAAAAGTACACCCCTCAGAAATTTTGATTGATGGGATAGATCTTGATTAATAAGAATGAATGCTAGTAATATTATTACAATACTTAGTATTAGTAGAAATTATAAATTAGTATTAGTAGAAATAATAAATAGTATAATCACACTATATATTCATTTTAGTCAGTAATTATTTTCCAACAAATCTTCTCAGGTACCTATTTGGGAATGTTATCGGAAATGGTTTAAAAGGCAGTACTTGAAACAGTTTTTTCTAAACGCCTGAAACTAATAAAGTTGATTTTCAACAACATTCATTGCTGTGTATGTCTCATAGATTTTTAAGAAATGTATATATGGCAACTCTAGGAGAAGCTCTAGAAAGCAATTTAAAGCACTCTCTAAAAACAAAAATTAGTCAAACCATACATTTCAGCAAGAAGCATGGACCTTTAAGTGGAAGGTTATTTATAATTTCCCATATTTGTAAGGATTATTATACATATGAACCTGCCATCTAATTTCAAATTTTGAAATTTCAGAAAATACTTAAAAGATCAGAAAAAAATAGACTGTTGTAATGATGTTGTTAGGAGGGTGATGAACAATAGTAGCTTTGTTGTTAAATGTCTAGCTAATCAAAGAAAGACTTAAATCTTAATTCCAAGAGCTCTGAGAAACAAATCACTCAAAGTGATTTGACAAGTTATTCTATTCTGTGAATACATCAATGAATTTGTGATATGTCTAATAAAAGGCAGTTTAAAAAGTGCAGGAATGTCAAATTGGGGTGGAGTGTGAGGAAGAAATAAACTAATAGTTTTGCCAAGGAAAAGCAACAGTATACCCTATTAAACATTAAGTATTTTCAAATACATTCAATTCATGCAACAACCAGAACAAGTAGCCAAGCTTTTAAAAGATATATATATTTTATACAAAGCATACAAACTATTGAACTTTACTGGTGTTTTCTAAATGTTAAAAATAAATGATTAACAATGGCAACTAACAACAAGTTCCTGAAGGGAGTCCCTGGGCAATGCAAATGACTAATGTGCTCAGCCACTAACTGAAAAGTTGAAGGTTCAAGTCCACCCAGAGGTACCTTGGAAGAAAGGCCTGGTGGTCTACTTCAGAAAAATCAGCCATTGAAAATCCTATGGAGCACAGTTCTACTCTGACACACATGGGACAGCCTTGAGTCACAGTCGAATTGAGGGCAACTGGTTTAAGTTCCTGAAAGGAATCATTCTTTCCACTTTTGAGTCTTTGCTTATGCAAGACACCACCCCCCCAACCCGCACACTGAAAAAACATCAGGTTGCTTCTTCCCTTTGCCCTTAGCTCCTCCTACTGCCCTTAAGGAGTTAACGTTTCTCTGAGATGGTATCTTGACTTCCCAAAGCTTGGTTACATGACCTTCCCATGTGCTCCCATAGCACTTATGCTTACATCTCACAGTCAGTAGGAGTTAAGAAGTACTTTCCTCATTTGTGAAGCATATTCACCATACTCTTTCTCAGCTGAGCCTAGATGAAGCCCCAGAATCCTCTTTTATTTGGGATCACTATGAGTTGGAAATGACTGATGACAACTGGTTTGGTTTTACCTTTTTCAGATTGAGATATAATTGACATACAATAAATTGTATAAGTTTAAAATGTGCAATTTGATATGCTTTTACTTATGTACACATCCATAAAACCATCACCAAAATCAATAAATATATATATATATCAAACCCCCCTAATTAAATAAGTAAATGAGTATTAACATTCAAACAGAAATATTAAAATTAAAAATATCTTACTAAATCTGCCCCTGCTTGAAGTAAAACATCTGCAACATCCGTATGTCCATTTTCACAAGCATAGGTTAAGGCTGTGTCGCCTGTTGCTGTTGTAGCATGAACATTAGCACCTAGCAAACAAAAAAAATCATACATTTACCTTGTGAACTGTAAAATTATATTTGCTAGTGCAATTCTGCAATCTGGTGAAACTGATGAACTCAAAATGTAAAAATATTAGAATGTGTTTTAAGTATCCTAATTTTTATTTAAATATGCTTTGTAAAAATACTTTTCGTCATACAGAAAGGAACTATACCAAATGATTTTAAAACACAGCAAATTGCCTGTATATCCCTAGTAAAATGTACCCTAAGGAATAAAAGAGGTACAAAAACACAAAATATTAAAGGGTTCAGAAATCATATTGGTGGTAGTGTTGGTCTGTATTATGAGAGAGTTCTATGTATATCATAGTATAAATCAAATGAGTATTTGGTGAGAACAGAAATACTTTTTTTTGGCATGCTTGAGAGAAAACACAGATACAAGATTATTGAGGTTAAATAAAATCTCTATGGTTCTGATGGACATGAACTCATGATGTATTTTATCTGTAAGAAAACTACACATTTCCTAACTAAGAAGGCTTAGAAACAATGAGAGACCAATGAGAAATAGCACCTCTGGCTTAGATTGCGGTCTCTTAATACCATTTCCTACTAAACAGAATTAGGGCTTCTGGGAGAAATGGTTGATTACAAGATGGGGCAAGAACTACAGAAGATGAGCCTGAAACATCTTGCTGTATCAAAAAGCAAGGAAACTATCAGACTATACTAAGGTCATAGCAAAAGAATTTAAGAGCTAACCTTACTGACCAAAAATAGTCAAACTGTCGAATCCTTAGACAATTTTTACATCAAAAGAATGATGACTGTGATGGAGTAAAAGCCATCACATATGTGTAAATTTAAAAGTACAAAATGATGTTCAAATAAAAAACAAAAATACTCCACTGGTCACCCGTGAGGAATGCTAGGCAACTACCTCATTACTTTGGAACTGGTAAAAGAAGGGAAAAAAATCAAACATCTATTCTGCCATTCCTATATAATCTGTACCTAAGGGTAACCAAATAGTTGTCGAGGGGAAGTTTCTCTTTATAGGCATATTCTAGACTGGAAAAAAAAAAAAAAAGGAAGGAATAAAAGAATTTAGAATATCACCATTTTATAACTGCTAATAAATTAATTAATCGAAGCAATGATCATCAGTGGCTAATAATACCACAAAAAGAGGAGCAATCAGACATTTATTACTTCCTGAAGAAAGTACACAAATACCACCTATGAAGTAGTTGAATCCAAAAAAATAAAATAAAATAAAACCATAATTCAATCAAGTCTCTAGATCTAACTACTAATTTACAGGATATCCAAGGGACAGAATAACAAGTTAAATAAAATTATAGAGATACAATCAGCAATCCATATGCTGGAAAGCCTAAAGGGTAAACATTTCATTTCTTCAACCAAAAATTACAAGGAGAAAAAATGATGGAAGGGGAGCACACAATTAAAAGAGATTTAAGAGACATATCAATCAATAGCAATACATAAATCTTATTTGAATCCCGATTCAAACAAGTCACTAAGCACACACATACACATTTAAAGGCTATCAGGGAAATATAAAAACTGCTTGGATATTTGATGATACTAAGAAATTATTATTAAAATTTC
>NW_004444016.1:7594297-7620985 GCF_000243295.1 Trichechus manatus latirostris | reverse complement strand
GGAGGACATTATGCTGAGTGAAATAAGTCAATCACAAAAGGACAAATATTGTATGAGACCTCTACTGTAAAAACTCATGAAGAAGTTTACACACAAAAAGAAACAATCTTTGCTGGTTATGAGGGATGGGAGGGGCAGGGGGGAACTAAACAGACAATAGATAAGTGGTAACTTTGGTGCAGGGTAAGACAGTACACAATACTGGGGAAGCCAGCACAACTTGTACAAGGAAAGGTCACGGAAGCTCCACAGACAACATCCAAACTCCCTGAGGGACTGAACCGCTGGGCAGAGGGCTGTGGGGACCATGATCTCGGGGAACATCTAGCTCAATTGGCATAACACAGTTTATAAAGAAAATGTTCTACATTCTACCTTGGTGAGTAGCGTCTGGGATCTTAAAAGCCTGTGAGCAGCCATCTAAGATGCTCCACTGGTCTCATCCCTTCGGGAGCAAGGGAGAATGAAGAGAACAAGATACAAGGAAAAGATTAGTCCAAAGGACTAATGGACAACAAACAACTACCACAGCCTCCACCAGACTGAGTCCAGTCCAACTAGACGGTTCCCGGCTACCACCACTGACTGCTCTGACCAGGATCACAACAGAGGGTCCCGAACAGAGCTGGAAAAAATGTAGAACAAAATTCTAACTCACAAAAAAAGACTAGACTTACTGGCCTGACAGAGACTGGAGAAACCCTGAGAGTATGGCCCCTGGACACCCTTTTAGCTCAGTAATGAAGTCACTCCCAAGGTTCACCATTCAGCCAAAGATTAGAAAGCCCCATAAAACAAAATGGGGCACAACAGTTCAGGGACAAGGATTAGAAGGCAGGAGAGGACAGGAAAGCTGGTAATAGGGAACCCAAGGTTGAGAAGGGACAGTGTTGACATGTCATGGGGTTGCTAACCATTGTCATAAAACAGTAAGTGTACTGTTTAACGCGAAACTATGTGTTCTGTAAACCTTCATCTAAAGTACCAAAAAAAAAAAAAAAGATCCCCCCCTGCAAAAGAAACTGGTTGCCATTTAGTTGATTCTGACTCATAATGACCCTATAGGACAGAACAGAAATGCCTCATAGGGTTTCCAAAGAGCAGCTGGTGGATTTGAACTGCTGACCTTTTGGTTAGCAGCCAAGCTCTTAACCACTGCGCCACCAGGGCTCCACTAACTACAGTGATGAGTCAGGGAAGAGGTCAGTTTTTATGGTTGGTTGGTGTGTTAGTTCAAAATTTAAACAATCATCCAAAACATTAAGAATCTGGTTTAAGAAATGATGTCAATAATTGAAAGGAAAAATTGAGGCTGGGCTATATTTGAATTAATATTAACAGTAAAGGCCCAAAATGATGAATTAAGTGTAACTAAATATTTTATTTTCCTTTACACATTAATTTCTTTATATATTAAGTTTTAAACAATAAATCAGAACTAGATAAAAAATAAAAATTGTATATTATTTGTAAAGAACATATAAAGGTTTACAAGTACCTAGATCAGTTTTTTTTTACATTCTTACTTTGCTTTTTACAACTACAAATATTTTATGTAAAAATACATTTATGCTATTAGCCAAGAGTGTAACACTTGGTTGCTATTGCTTAATAGTATATAAAGCACAAATTATTTTTAAACCAAGTGTTTTTGCCAGAAAAATAAAATTCCCACTTATTGTTTGTTTTTGTTTTCTGAGAAGACTTGGAAATGTCAAGAAATAAACAGGCTTAAAAGTAGTACCAAATTATAATCTCTCTGTCTTTCCCACCTCCTGTTAGCAGAAACTAGGAGGAAATAACTTCTCTTCCAGAAGCCACAAACCATTCAATGGACAGAGGTCATTGAGAAGCCTTATGGTCACTAAGCAAACATAACAATAGAACTCTTTTGAAAAGTGACATTTTTGGAGATTTAGGAGACTAAGGAAAGCAGTTAAATTGTGGAACTGTCTTTCAACTTTTGTAGAAATTAAAAAGTTAAGGTTAATTGTTAAAGTTAAGAAAGAAATATACAAGTCTTTTTCTAAAAGATGTTTTTAAAACCACGTACCAGCAGCCAGCAAATATTTAACCAACTCCAGGTGTCCCTCCTGAGCAGCCTCCATCAGAGGTGTGGAGCAGCCAAGTTCTATATCAGCCCCTGCTTTAATCAGGAAGTCCGCAACTTCAGAAAACCCTCCACAGCAAGCCAAGGTAAGAGCAGTTTCTTGAGTTTCTTCTGTCTGGGCATTTATGTTTGCTCCTGGGAAAAACATAAAAATAGATAAAACTAATTGCCAAAGGGTTATGATAAATATATTATTGTTCTGAACTGTGATAATAATCTCTATCTTCTCTGTTTCTGTGGTTCTTCCCAGGGTGTTGATAATTTATTTCATCATCAATGCAAAAAATAAAAATAAAAATTTTAGTTGCAGTAAACATTGATACTGACACAAAACAGTCAAAGGAAACTGATTGTTTTCTTTTTTTAAAGAAGTAAAACTGCTGTACCTTGTGCTAGGAGTAGTGCCACCATCTCTTCATGTCCTTCCCGAGCAGCTTCCATTAGTGGAGTATATCCTTCATCATTAACTTCTTCAAGATTTGCTCCCCTTTCAATAAGTAGAGCTGCCAATTCAACATGTCCCCCACAGGCAGCTAGCGTTAATGGAGACTCAAATGAATCTGCAGGCATGTTCACTTGAGCACCACTATCCAAAAGCAAACGTGCTACTTCTACATGTCCATCCTGCAGGTTTTCAGAAGTAAAGCAAGAAGGGGGGAATTTTTTTTCGATGTTTCGAGATTTTTTTTTTTAAAGTGGAGAAGAGAAGCAAGAGATTAGGGTAAGACAGAAAGGAGGAAAAAAGGGAGAAAAAAGATTCAACTTAAATGTATATATAATACCATGTCCATCTAAGTACTTTGAGATCTGCCTTACCAAAAGCTCACTGGAATTATTTTACCTTACTTTTGAGCAGGCCCAAAATTTTCAATAAGAATCAGACTTGGTGACATACAGTTACAGTTCTAAATAATTTTTTATGTTCGTATTTTTTGATTTGACAAAAAATTGTTAAATCTACAGTCAACAGTACCTCAAAATAATTACTGTTATGCTCCTGCCAGGTCAAATTTAGGTGTGATGTTTAAGTGCAAAAATGGTATTAGCTCTACTTTAGAAACAAAGGCTTGACAAAAAATAACACAACACATTTTGTGAAGTCATTACCACTTGGGATTATGTCACCAAGGTAAACCTCTATAGATTGATATTATCCTCTGTTTTTCCTCATTACAATGGCTTGTTGGAATGAGGCAAAGGATTTTACAAAGATGTAAAATAAAGACTTTATTCATTTGTAAATAATTTTACCATGTGTCCATCTGCACAGATAATAAGGCAATAAACAATAAGACAGTCTTATGGAGGGTATCCACTCTATAATAAGGCAATAAACAATAAGTCATTCTTATGGAGGGTATCTACTCTATCCCTCTATCACCATAAATATTCTTCTTTCAGTTTCAAACGCTTGACGTCCAAATTTTATGTAGGCCTTAACTCTTGCTGTGGCATATAAAGTCAAATGCTATGTTGTTCTATATTTCAAAAACGGCCAAAATATTGATAATGAAAAGTAAAGACTGAGTACAAAAATAAGATTTTATAAGGTTGGCAATTCTTAATTATAAAAAATCTTAACTGTTAGATTTCAGCATCCATTAAGAGTTTCATTATATTTAACTAAATTACTAGCCCAGCTTTAATCACTTTTGATATGATGCCAAAAAGAAATGACTTTACATTAAAACTTTAGTTTTACTAATACTTCAAACACATGTAAAATAAAATACATTTTAACAAAATTACTGTATTGAATTATTTGGTGTTTGAAATAGTTTTCTATTTAAAAAGAAAACAAGGATCTATAAGTGTCTACAGATCAGGGAACTGCTATTTGCCCAGCCCCTCCAGGTTCCCAATAAATTTTTACTTTAATTCGTTTTTAAAGATTCTTTATAGATTCTTCCAACATATCTTCAGTATCTACCTTAATAGAGGAATTGTGCTAGGCACTTTGTAATATTAATCAACAATATTATTTTTACCACAGGGGGGAAAAAATAACTCAATCTTAAAGGTCAAACACCAGTATTAGGAAAAAAAAAACAATTTAATTGTAAGACTCTGATCTCAGCCATGGAGGAGTAGGTGGTATTGGACTTACTCTTCTACCATCCAAAAAAACCCAAACCTGTTGCCATCGAGTCAATTGCAACTCATAGTGACCCCTACAGGACAGAGCAGAACTGCCCCATAGGGCTTCCGAGGAGTGGCTGGTGGATTTGAACTGCTGACCTTTTGGTTAGCAGCCAAGCTCTTAACCACTGTGCTACCAGGGGTCCCTTCTACCATAAACAACTATAAAAGCTGGGGAAAAAAATACAACAGAACTGTTTGGAGGCAATGGACAGCAACCACACCATGGCCATGATCACTGAAAGAAGAGAACACTGAGAGAAACCCTACATTCATTTCAGCCTTTCCCCTGTGGGCATCTTCCAAACCATGGCCCAGGGAAAAACAGAGAGTGGCCATCTAGGTGGGCAAAGTAAACAAAAATCAGAATACGGGGCAGCCAAGAGGCTAGGGTTTGGGGAGTGGGGGCAAGGTAACAGAGAAAAAGAAAAACACAGAGAAGGACTTCCAAATATCTATATAAAATTCTCCTCAGATACTCGGGCAACTCCTGAGCTAAGCATGCCAAAGATGAGACTCCAAGATGTCAAGCAGAGAATAGCTGCTGAAAGGCTAGAGACTTCGGGAATTCAGGCTCAGCCAGAGTTGAGATACTTTGGTGAATACCCCAGGCTTTCAGTGGAGATGGTAGAGGGACATGCCAAAAGAGTAAGGACCACACCCGAGGAATAAGGGCAAAGCCAAAAATAAAGTCTCAACAGGATCAAAGTGATCCACTGGTAATTTAACTGCCTGCCAGAACAAAATACAACATTGTTAAGAGGAGAACTCCATAACAAAGAGCCTCTAAAATGTATCATCCACAATATATGACTTGTAATAAAATATTACTAGACAATATGAAGAAGAAAAAGTGATAATCAAAAGATAAAATGATCAAATAAAGCAGACCCAGGAGTAAATCAAATAGCAGAAAAGGATTTCAAAATAACTGCTACTAATATGTTAAAGAAAATAGAAAATGGGTGAAAAAGTAGATTTCAATATAGAATCAGAACACAAAAACACCATGTCATATTAAATGTAAATGCTCTAAACAAAACAATTAAAAGACAGAGACTGGTAGAGTGGATAAAACATGATGCAAATACATACTGTTTACAAGAAACTTTTCCAAATATACTGATGTTGGCAGGTTGAAAATAAAAGGATAAAAAAGATGTATCATGGAAACATTAATCAAAGGAAAGTAAGAGTACCTATTTTAATATCAGATAAAGGAGACCTTAGAGCAAAAATTACTAGAGACAGGGCAGGACTTTATATAATGATAAAAGGGTCAATCTGTCAATAAAACATAGCAACTCTAAAAATGTATATGAACTAAACAACAGAGCTCCAAAATATGTGAAGCAAAATCTGATGGAACTGAAAGGTGAAATGGGGAAATCCACAATTACATTTGGAGATTTCAATACCCCTTTCTCAACAACTGTTAGAACTAGACAGAAAATTAGAAACGACATAGAAGAATAAACAAAATCATTAATCAGCAGGATCTGACATTTATAGAATACACCACCCCACATCAGCAGAATACATATTCTTTTCAAATGCTCATGGAACATATACCAAAATAGACCATATCCTGGTCATAAAACAAACCTAAACCACCCCGCCCCCAGAAAAAAACCTGAAATTATAGAGTGTGTCCTCTGATCACATTGAAATCAAACTAGGAATCAATAATAGAAAGATAATGGGAAAATCTCCAAACATTTAGAAGCTAAACAACACACAATGAAATAATCCATGTATCAGAAAGGAAGTCTCAAGTGAAATTAAAAAAAAAAAAAAAAATACATTGAACTGAATGAAAATGAAAACACAACATATTACAATTTGTAAGACACGACTAAAGCAGTGCTGAGAGGGAAATTTACAGTACTAAATGAATACTATTAGAAAAGAGGAAAAGTCTCAAATCCATAATCTAAGCTTCCATCTCAATAAACTATAAAAGAAAAGCAAAATAAACCCAAAGCAAGCAAAAGGAAGGAAATAATAAAGATTAGAACAGAAATAAATAAAACAAAATAGAGAAAATTAGCAAAAACTTGTTTTTTTAAAAAATATCAACAAAATGGACAAATGTTTACCTAGACTGACCAAGAAAAAAAAAAGAAGAGACTCAAATTACTAAAATCAGGAATGTAAGAAGGGACATTAATACTGACAAAACAGAAATAAAAAGGATTATAAGGAACACTATGGAGAACTGTACGCCAACAAATTAGATAACCTATCTGAAATGAAAAATTCCTAGAAAAACACAAACTATCAAAACTGACTCAAGAAGAAATAGAAAATATGAATAAACCTATAACAAATAAAGAGACTGAATTAGTAATTAAAAAAAAAACTTCCCACCCAGGATTCTACTCTTAGATATATACCCAACAGAAATGATCACTTATTTCAACCAAAAGACATATACGATAATGCTCAAAGAAGCTTTATTTGTAACAGTCAATGACTAGAAACAATGCAAATGTCCATCAATAGTAGACTGGATAAATAAACAGTATATTCACCCCCAAGACTATTTCCCTAAGATACCTTCATGACCTGGAACTGAAACTATTCCCAGAGATCACCTTCCAGTCAAACAATAGACAAGCTTATAAAATAAACAACACTAACACACGTGAGGAATGTGCTTTATAGTTCAATCACATATACAAGACTAAACGGGCACACCAGCCCAAAATCAAAGACAAGAAGGCAGGAAGGGACAGGAAAACTGGACAAATGAAAACAGGGAACCTGGGATAGAAAAGGGGGGAGTGTTGACACATTGCAAGGTTGGCAACCAATGTTACAAAACAATTTGTGTATTAATTGTTTACAGAGAAACTAATTTGCTCTGTAAATTTTCACCTAACGCATAACAAAAAAATAACAACACCCAAGAGGAATGCGCTCCTTATAATAATTATATGAGATCAAAAGCGCAATATTTGCCCAAAAGCAAAAATGAGAAGGCAGGAAGGGGAAGAAAATCAGAACAGAAGGAAACAGGCAACCAGGGCAAAAATGGGGAGAGTGCTGACACATTGTGGGGAATGGAACCAAGGCCATGAAACACTCTATGTACAAACTATCAAATGGAAATCTAATTTGCTCTGTAAACCTTCACCTAATGCACACACACACACACACACACAGAAATTAAATAAATAGTATACTCACACAATGGAATACTACATAAATGAAAAACTAATGAAAAATGGAACAACATGGATGATTCTCACACAAGTAACACTGAGTAGAAGAAGTCAGACATAAAAGAATACTTACTGTATTGTCATACTTACATGAAGTTCAAAAACAGGTAAAACTAATCTAAGATGATAGATGTTAGAATCATGGTTACTCTTGAAGGTGGGGTACTAACTGAGAGGGAACACAGGAACTTTCTGGGGTGCTATATCTTGATCTGGTTGTTAACTACACATAATTTCAAACCATGTACTTAGGATTTGGTAATTTACTATATGTAAGTTATAACCAATTTAAAAGTATAATTTATCCAGCATTTCTAGGACTTTGAGAAAGCAGGTTTTTAAAAACATACTCCTGATTTACTCTGCAATCAGTTATTTAGCAGAATCATTAAAACAAATGAATTACATCTTCCAATTGCAATCTGTTTGTACAGATTGTTAGCTCTGATTTTTATCCTATTATGCACTCTACTGATAACCTTGAATTATTGGTATATCCTCAGAAGAACAAGGACAACTTGCTCAGAAATACAGCAATACAGATGTCACTTGAGAGTTATTTATATTAAGGAAGATAACATTTTTTAGGAGTTGCACAAAGATGGCTGCAAATTCTTTGTCACACCCTCTCATCAAGAGATGAAGTTTACTTCCCCTCCCCTTCAATCTGGGCTACCCTGTGACTGCTTAAACCTGTAAAAAACAGCAGAAATGATGCTGTGCCAGTTCTCCGCCTCTCTCTTGGAATGTTAATCCTTGGGATCCAGCTACCTTTAAAGAAGCCCAAGACAGCCACATGGAGAGACCACCCATGGCAAGAAAGAGGTCCCAGCGTTCCAGCCACCCCCACCAAGGTGCCAGACATGTGAGTTAAGCTATCTTGGAAATTCCAACCAGCCCTATTTGACTATATGAAATTTGCATGAAAGACGCCATTACCAAGAGACACCAAGAGA
The DNA here is from genome assembly GCF_000243295.1 of Trichechus manatus latirostris. Taxonomy (NCBI): domain Eukaryota; kingdom Metazoa; phylum Chordata; class Mammalia; order Sirenia; family Trichechidae; genus Trichechus; species Trichechus manatus. The sequence continues at coordinate 7,612,553 of NW_004444016.1, read as the reverse complement.
AGAACCACCCAAGTCAATCTACGGAATCATGAGAGATCATAAGGAGTTGTTGCTGCATTAGGTAACTAAGTTTTAGGTGGTTTATTACACAGCAGTCGACTACAGAATAGGAATTAACTTAGGTAATGATATGCTTACTAAATCATATCTTAAAAAAAACATTTGCACTTCTTGTCATTAAAAGCTCATAATGCTCTGAACATTTCACTGTATTTGAGGAATTCTTTATAAATACACATATATGCATAATATCTATGTGCTTAAAGAAGAGGTAGAAGAAAAACAGTTTCTGGGTTGATGATCTATGACTCAATATGTTGGAAATATTTTTGGAATCCAGCATTATCTTATCAAGGCTTACATTTGCTACATAATATTGGTTTAAATAATTATATCCATTTAAAAAATTTTGTGCTGGCAACAGAAAATTTATGTTAAGTATCTGTTGCAACTGTTAGTATATACAAACAAAACATTATCTGTATATGTAAAATATTTCATTTTTACTGCTAAAATTTTTCTATGATCTTTCTAACAAATATTGCCATTTCTAAGATGAGGCTTAAGAGTCAGCATAATGTTAGTGGCAAAAACACTAAAAAAAAAAAAAAAAAAAAAAGACCTAGACTTAGGCAGAGCTAATGTGTACATTTGCACAAACTACATAATCAATTGTAGTGGTCTCAGGACTCCTAGATCTGCTATTATTTATCTGCATGTTTTGGTGCAAGATTCCTCAACTTCTCTGTTTCTCAATGCTCTCAGTTATGAATTGAAGAATCTTACCTAAGCTTCAAGCTTAAAGATTTTATGCTGACAGCATTAAAGGTAATTATTCTCTTTGATACAGAATGCTTGATCAATATATTTTGGACATCAATTTGCTTTTAAAATGAAGCTATAGAAACATTAGAAATATAAGTCTACTATCTTCAAAATTAGAGTGTTATCAATAACTCTAAAGCCAAATACATTACTTAACAATTAGATGTTACTACCCTCTTCCAAAAGCACAGATACTTAAGTATTAACTGTGCTTAATCTAGAATCAGATGAAGAAATTACACAAACTAAAGACTAATTAATAATTCTCAGAGGCTTAACACATATGACTTTTTCTTCCCATAAAATCTCAAGTGAGTGCCATTTAAAATTACCATGCAAGCTTCCATTAAGGCAGTGTGCATCTCGTCTGTTTTGTGCTCTTGATCTGCACCAGCAGCAAGTAGAAAGCGAACCATATCCAAATGGCCTTCAAAAAAAGGATATAAATTTTAAAACTATATTTCCAAAGAATATTATTAATTTAGTAAGTATTACAATGGGGTAACTTTTTCTTTCATATACCTATACAAAAATTTATAAGAACTTATCTTGCATTTAAGAAATAAATCAGTGACTTTTTTAAAAAAATCCAACCAAAAATAATAAGCAGGCTCTCTTCAAGGTCTTATTATCTAGATTTTAAAGACTGAGTTAGTCCAAAGCACAAAGTTCAACTTAAGTAAAGCAACTTTACTTCTTCTTTAAATTAATCTATGTAAACTATGTATCAAATCAAATAGTATATCAGGTAAAGTATCTTTGCATCATATTTTTCAGAAAAGCAGCTTTAAAATAATAACCATAAACTCACTGTGGCAATGATCAGGCATAGACAATGTCACTTAAAATAATTTCAACCCTCCTGATACATTTAATATGTAAAAATCCTTAACAGTCAATAAGAAAAAAAAAAATACTCCAGTAGAAAAATGGGTGAGGGACATGGAATGGTGATTCAAAAAAGAGACGTAAAAAAAATAAAAAGGGCATCCAAATTGGTAAGGAAGAAGTAAAAGTATCCCTATTTGCAGATGATATGACCTTATATACAGAAAACCCCAAAGAATCCACAACTACTGGAACTAATAGATTTCAGCAAAGTATCAGGATACAAGATAAACATACAAAAATCAGCTGGATTCTTCTACACCAACAAAGAGAACTTCCAAGAGGAAATCACCAAATCAATACCACTTACAATAGCCCACAAGAAGATAAAATACTAAATCTAACCAGAGACGTAAAAGACCTATACAAAGAAAACTACAAGACACTACTGCAAGAAACCAAAAGAGACCTACATTAAGTGGAAAAACATACCATGGTCATGGATAAGAAGACTCAACATTGTGAAAATGTCAATTCTACCCAAAGCTATCTACAGATACAATGCAATCCTGATCCAAATGCCAATGACATTTTTTCATGAGATGGAGAAACAAATCACCAACTTCACATGGTAAGGGAAGAAGTCCTGGATAAGTAAACCATTACTGAAGAAGAAGAATAAAGTGGGAGGCCTCATACTACCTGATTTTAGAACCTATTATACCACCACAGTAGTCAAAACAGCCTGGAACTGGTACAACAACAAACACAGACCAATGGGACAGAATGGAGAATCCAGACATAAATTCATCCACCTATGAGCAGCTGATATTTGACAAAGGCCCAAAGTCCATTAACTGGGGAAAAGAGAGTCTCTTTAACAAATGGTGCTGGCACAACTGGATATACATCTGCAAAAAAAATCAAACAAGACCGATACCTCACATCATGTGCAAAAATTAACTCAAAATGAATCAAAAACCTAAATATAAAACTGAAAATGATAAAGATCATGGAAGAAAAAATAGGGGACAAAGCTAGGAGCCCTAATACATGGCATAAACAGAATACAAACCATAAGTGACAATGCACAAACACCAGAAGAGAAACTAGATAACTGGGAGCTCCAAAAATTAAACTCTTATGCTCATCAAAAGACTTCACCAAAAGAGTAAAAACACAACCTACAGACTGGGAAAAAAAATTTTGGCTACAACGTATCTAATCAGGGTCTAAGCTCTAAAATCTACAAAATAGTACAAAACTTCAACAACAAAAAGACAAATAACCCAATTGAAAAATGGGCAAAGGATATGAACAGGTACTTCACCAAAGAAAACATTCAGGCAGCTAGCAGACCCATGAGGAAATGCTCACGATCATTAGCCATTAGAGAAATACAAATCAAAACTACAATGAGATACCATCTCCTTCCAAGAAGGCTAGCCTTAATCCAAAAAACACTAAATAATAAATGTTGGAGAGGTTGTGAAGAGACTGGAACACTTATACACTGCTCGTGGGAATGTAAAATGGTACAACCACTTTGGAAATTGATTTGGCACTTCCTTAAAAAGCTAGAAATAGAAGTACCATATGATCCAGCAATCCCACTCCCTGGAATATATCCTAGAGAAATAAGAGCCATCACACAAATAGATATATGCACACCCATGTTCGCTGCAGCACCATTCACAATAGCAAAAAGATGGAAACAACCTAGATGCCCATCAACGGACAAATGGATAAACAAATTATAGTATATTCACACAATGGAATACTACACAATGATAAACAAGGATGAATCCATGAAACATCTCACAACATGGATGAATCTGGAAGGCATTATGTTGAGTGAAATTAGTCAGTCACAAAAGGACAAATATTGTATGAGACCACTATCATAAGAACTCAAGAAAAGGTTTAAACACAGAAGAAAATATTCTTTGATGGTTACGAAGCTGGGGAGGGAGGGAGAGGGGAATTCATTAACTAGATAGTAGACAAGAATTATCTTAGGTGAAGGGAAGGACAACACGCAATACAGGGAAGTCAGCAAAACTGGACTAAACCAAAAACTAAGAAGTTTTCTGGACACAACCAAACACTCTGAGGGACAGGGTAACAGGGGCGGGGGTCTGGGGACCATGGTTTTGGGGGACATCTAGGTCAACTGGTATAACAAAGTTTATTAAGAAAATGTTCTGCATTCCACTTTGGTGAGTGGCATCTGGGGTCTTAAAAGCTAGCAAGTGGCCATCTAAGATGCATCAACTGGTCCCTACCCACCTGGAGCAAAGGAGAATGAAGAACACCAGAGACACAAGGAAAACATTAGCTCAAGAGACAAAAAGCGCCACATAAACCAGAGATTCTATCAGCCTGAGACCAGAAGAACTAGATAGTACCCGGCTACCACCAATGACCGCCCTGACAGGGAACACAACAGTCCCCGACAGAGCAGGAGAAAAGTGGGGTGCAGAACTCAAATTCTAGTAAAAAGACCAGACTTAATGGTCTGACTGAGACTACAGGAACCCCAGAAGACATGCTCTTGGACTTTCTGTTAACCCAGAACTAAAATTATTACCAACGCCAACTCGTCAGACAAAGATTAGACTGGACTATAAGACATAAAATGATACTCGTGAAGAGTGTGCTTCTTAGTTCAAGTAGATACACGAGACTAAATGGGCAGCTCCTGTCCAGAGACAAGATGAGAAGGCAGAAAGGGGCAGGAGTTGGTTGAATGGACACAGGAAATCCGGGGTGGAAAGGAGGAGTGTGCTGTCACATTGTGGGGATTGCAACTAGGGTCACATAACAGTATGTGTATAAATTTTTGTATGAGAAACTAACTTGAGCTGTAAACTTTCACCTGAAGCACAATTAAAAAAAAAAAAGAGAGAGAGAGAGATGTAATGACTTAAACTGATGAGAAGGATATAAAATCTTCCTATTGAGGAAATGTAAATTAAAATGAGACACCATTTTTTACTATCACAAAATGGGAAATATTAAAAAGAAAGATAACACCCAGTGTTGGTGAGGGTATAGGGTGGAATAAAGGGCATTCTCAAACACTGCTAGTGAGAGTGTAAATTGTTTCAACCTTTCTAGAAGGTAATTTGGCAATATGTATCAAAAGCCTTAAAAATGTCCATACCCTTTGACCCAGCAATTCCACTTCCAGGAATTTATCCTAAGGAAATAATCAGAGATTAGGCAAAGATGTCTGCACAAGGATGTTATCACAGTGTTTTTAATAGTGAAAAACTAGGAACAATGCAAGTGTCCAACAATAAGCAATTATGGTGCATCCACTTGCTATATACGGCAGAGAATGCTAGTTCCCTATCCAATATCCATTTTCTTATTCTTCCTCCTTAATAACAGAACTCCAGTTTTACCTGGGTTACAACATGCCTGACTAAAATATTACAATTCCCAGCCTCCCTTGCAGTTATGCATAGCCAGTGAGAGGTAAACAGGCGTTATAAGGCAAAACTTCTAGGAAGACTCCTATGGATAGCTTACTAAATTGAAAGGCACTACCCATTTTGCCCTCCCCTCTTCCTCCTAGACTATGAACAGCTGGAGCCCCACTTGCCCTTTTAGATTATATGTAGCCTTGAGGATAGAGGTCAAATCCTAGGACAGTGGGGCAGAAAAACAGGATTCTGATATCTTCATGACAATGGAACTGCCATACTAATCCTGGACTGCCTACCCTTGTGCTTCTTTTATATAAAGAGAAAAAACTACTCTCTTGTTCAAATCATAATTAACTTGGATTTTGTGACATACGTAGCCAAATCTAATACTAACGGAAATAATGAAACACTTTATGACCATCAGGAGTTCCTGGATGGTGCAAATGGTTAATGCGCCTTGGCTGCAACTTGGTTGACAGTTTGAGTTTACCCAGAGGAGCCGCAGAAGAAAGACCTGCGATCTTTAATATCAGCCATTAAAAATCCTATGGAGCACAGTTCTTCTCTAACACACAGGGGGTCGCCAAGAGTTAGAATCAATTCAACTGCAACTGGTTAGAGAGACTGGTGGTTCAGTGGTAGAATTTTCATCTTCCATGTGGGAAACTGGAATTCTATTCCCAGCCAATGCAACTAACGTGCAGTCACCACGAATCTGTCAGTGGTGAACTGTGTGTTGCTATGATGCTGAACAAGGAGCTCTGGTGACGCAATAGTTAAGTACCTGGCTGCTAACTGAAGGGTGGCAGTTTGAATCCACCCAGCGGCTCTGCAGGAAAAAGACCTGACAATCTGTTCTATAAAGATTACAGCCAAGAAAATCCTATGGGGCAGTTCTACTCTGTCACATGGGGTCACTATGAGTCGGAATCGACTCAACGGCACACAACAACATGATGCTGAACACGTTTCAGAGCTTCCAGACTAACAAGGACTAAAAAAAAAGGCTTGGCAATCTACTTCCAAAAATCAGCCAATGAAAACTTATGGATCACAATGATCTGATACGCAACCAATCATGGGGAAAGTGTAGGACTTGGCAGCATTTTGTTCCACAGCGCATGAGGGCATCATGAGTTGGGGACCAATCAACAGCAGCTAACAACAATAACAACATGGGACCATCCAAAGTCATGTTGCAAGAATATTTGTTGAGGTGGGAAAAATGTTCATGATATACTAAATAAATATAAATAAAATTAAAAAAGAAAATAGCTGTCGTGGAGTCAATTCCAGCTATAATACAGTGTTAGTATGTGATTTTTTTTAAAGTATATATATATATACTTTATATATTAGTTTGTTTATAAGCATGCTTAGAAAAACACACTGGAAGTACATACACTAAAATATTGTTTACAGTGCTTTTTATCTTTAGATGGTAATATATCATTTTTCATTTCTTTTTTTTGTGCTTGTGTGTTTGTCAAGTTTTCTGTATCAACTGTTTTATTATCACTATTATCTGAGTATGTATTATTTTTTAAATAAAGTTTGGAAAATAATATAAAACAAAAGTTATTAACTAATGGAAACCCTCTAAACCTGCACTAAGGGATTTGGTTGACTTTATAGTCAATTAAATAAATTTGAATTAAAATAATAAAGAAACATACACTAGGAAACTGTACTATAGGAAATACAGGATAAAACAGACTTTTTATATAATCTCTTATAAGCCAGACAATTTTATAGCACAGGGAAAACATAAGCAATATAAAATTAACTCAAGTACTCAATACTCAGATATTAAAATATTAAAAACTGTTATGAAAAGAGTATTTACACATATATAGAGTACCTTTATAGCATGCAAGCGTAAGAGCACTTTCTTTGAATTCATTAGAATGAGTGTTGATGCCTGCACCATGATCTAGAAGAACTCTTGCAACTTCCACATGACCAGCACTGGCTGCTTCCATTAAGGGGGTATGTCCATTTTCATTATGATCTTCTATATTTGCACCTTCATTAAGTAGCACTTTGACAATGTCAACAAATCCTCCAGCACACGCGTAAGTTAGTGCAGTGTTTCCTAACAAAGAATAAGAAGAAATACAAAATTATGACAAAATGGATACAATTATGATTATGTTACTGCTCTAGTAATGCCTTTTCAATTCCCTTACATAAACCACTAGACCTGTCATCTCAAGTTCTATTGTTATTGGTTCAAAGCAACATCTTAATTTTCTTATTAATTAAAATATTTTTTATAATGGGAAACAGAATTCCAAACAAAAGACTGCATATTGTATGATCCCATTAATATAAAATGTCCATAAGAGGACAATCTATAGAGGCAAAAAGTAGATCAGTAGTTGTCCAAGACTGAGGGTGACTGCAAACGGGCACAAGGATCTTTTTGTGTGATGGAAATGTTCTAAAATTTGTGTTCATGGTTGCACAACTTCATAAATTTGCTAAAAATAATTATTATATACTTAAAACAGGTGAATTTTATGGTATGTAAAGTTTACCTCAATAAAGCTATTTTAAAAAATAGGAAACAACAGCATCAAAAAGAATACAATACTTAGGAATAAATTTAACAAAATTGGTTTAAGACTTGTAGACTGGAAACTATAAAATATTGTTGAAAGAAATTAAAGAAGACCTAAATAAATGGAAAGGCATGCTACATTCATGGATCAGAAGACTTCAACACAATCCCTATCAAAATTCTAACTAGCTTCTTTTTGCAGAAATTGACAAGCTGATTCTAAAATTCACATGGAAATGCAAGGCACCCAAAATAGCCAAAACAATCTTGAAAGAAAAGAACAATGGAGGACTCACACTTCTCAATTTCAAAACTTACTATAAAGCTGCAGTAATCAAACAGTGCAGTACTGGCATAAGGACAGATATATAGATCAATGGAATAAAACTGACAGTCCAGAAATAAACCATTACATTTATGGTCTACTGATTTTCAACAAGGGAATCAAAACAATTCAATGGGAAAAGAACAGTTTTTTCAACAAATAATGTTAGGACAACTGGATATCCACATGCAAAAGAATGAAGTTGGACCCCTATCGAAAACTCAAAATAAAACACAAATCTATATGTAAGAGCTGAAATTATAAAACTCTTAGAAGAAAACATAGACACAAATATTCATGAGCTCTGATTAGGCAATGAGTTCTTGGATATGACAAAAAAGCACAAAGAACAAAAGAAAAAAATAAATATTTGCAAGTCATATACGTTATAAGGGACTTGTATAGATAATATATAAGGAATCCTTACAACTCAACAATAAAAAGACAAATAACCCAATTTAAAAATGGACAAAGGATTTAAATGTGCGTTTCTGTAAAGAAGATATACAAATGGCCAATGAGCACATAAAAAGATCTTCAGCATCATTAGTCATTAAGAAAATACAAATCAAAACAACAAGATACTATTTCACACCTACTGGGATGTCAAAATAAAAAAGACACTAACAAATGTTGACAAGGATGTGGGGAAACTGGAGATCTCATGCGTCCCTGGTGAAAACATAAAGCAATGCAGCCACTCTGGAAAAATTTGGCAGCATCTCAAAAAGTAAAATGCAGAGTTACCATATGATTCAGCAAATCCACTCCTATGTGAATTCACCCAAGAAAATTAGAAACATATGTCCACACAAAAACCTGTACAAGAATGTTCATAGCTGCATTAGTCATAATAGCCAAAAAGTAGAAACATCCCAAATGTCCATCAACTCATGAGTGGCTAAACAAAATGTGCTATATATCCACATAATGGAATATTATTTAACAACAAAGAGGAATGAAATACTAATACATGCTACAACATGGATGAATTTTGAAAACATTATGCTAAGTGAAAAAGACAAATATAAATAGTCAAATACATTATTCCGTTTATATGAAATGTCCAGAATAGTCAAATCTATAGACAGAATGTAAATTAGTGGTTGCTATGGGCTGGGAGGAGGGGAGAGAAAGAGTGGGGTACAGGGTTTCTTTTTAGAATGATAAAAATATTCTAGAATTAGATAGTGGTGATGGTTATACAACTCTGTGAATATGCTAAAAACCACTGAATTATGCATTTTAAAAGGATTTTTATGATATATATCAAAAAAGCGGTTTAAAAAAAAAGAAAGCAGCTACATTTCGAATGGGTCTGAAAAGGCGAGTAGGACTCCCATAGGTGGGGAAGGCCATTCCCAGGTGTTATGGATTGAATTGTGTCCCCCAAAAATATGTGTTGTAAACCCTAACCTCTATACCTGTGGTTATAATCCCATTTGGGCATGGTTTGTCTTTGTTATGTTAATGAGACAAGATTAGTATAGTGTGTGTCTTAAATCAATCTCTTCTGAGTACATTTCCTCCTGACACATCTTTAACCTACATTTATGGTCTGATCCAGCAAGACATATACACACCTACACACACACAGACTGCAGCATACTACTTCAAAATTTTTTTTCTTTAAAAGGTCATTACCACTTGGTTTGCCACTTGTTTCTTTCCTGATTTTGTTTTTTTTCTTTTTTTACATTTTTTTATTGTAAAAATAGACAACACATCATTTGCTAATTCAACTGTTTTCACATGTACAACTCAGTGACACCAATTATATCAATTATGTGCAACTATCACTAACATCCATTCTCAAATTTTTCATCACCACAAACAGAAACTCAATGCTTCCTGAACAATAATTCTGCCTACCTCCTGGTTACCCCCGGTAACCACTATTAAACTTTTATTTCTATACATTCGCCTATTCTAGGTATTTCACGTAAGTGAGATCATAAAACACTTGACCTTTTGTGATTGACTGACTTTACTCAACATAATGTTTTAAAGGTTCATCCATGTTGTAGCATTTATTAGGACTTCATTTCTCTTCATGGCTGAGTAATACTCCATTGTATGTATATACCACATTTTGTTTATCCATTTACCCTGATTTTGTTTTGAGGGTTTTTAATTATTAAAGAAGGTGCGGAGGTGGTTTAACCATTCAACAGCAGGAGATTAAAGAGGATTGTTTTAAAGATTCAGCAAGAAAACTACCATTTCAGAACCCAATTTGTTCATAATTCAACTGTTCTACCCTCTCAGATACCGTGCATATTACACAAAAGACAAAGCGGTCAGCAAAATGACCTACAATCCTTTTCTAGGGTATTCATTTAAAAAATCAATCAAGCTACATTTAACATTTATCTAATAGAATGGAAAACTGACATGCTTCCATTATTGAAACTAAAACCCCCAAAAAAACCAAACCTGTTGCTGTGGAGTCGATTCCAACTCACAGATATCCTATAGGACAGAGCAGAACTGCCCCATAGGGTTTTCCAAGGAGTGACTGGTGGATTTGAACTGCCTACCTTTTGGTTAGCAGTCAAGCTCTTTACAACTGCACCACCAGGGCCTCCTCACTATTGAAAACATTTTTTAAACCATGTGGTTCTTCACAGTGATATAAGTCCAAGGAAACTCACTACCAAACTATACCTATAACTCAAGACATGTGACCAAGGCTCCTGTGATGACTCAGGGAAGCATAAATAACTAAAAGAGTAGTCCTACTAGGGCAGTTTCTATGCTGCCACAAGAATATCTTACTAGTACATTTATTCAGTTCACTTGACTGAAAAACCCTACAGGGTAATACTTTCAGGTTAATCTATAATCTAAGGTCAAGGGAGTTGTATTTATATGAGAAAAGAATCAGGAGAAACAGTTCAGAATTTTGCCTCCATATTCATCACATAGGAGTTCCTGGGTGATACAAATTGTTAACATGCTTGGCTGCTAAGCGAAAGGATGGAGGTTGAGGTCCACCCAGAGGTGCCATGGAAGAAAGGCCTGGTGATCTACTTTTGAAAAATCAGCCACTGAAAACCCTATGGAACACAGTTCTACTCTGACACTCATGGGGTTGTTGCCATGAGTTGGAATCGACTTGATGGCAACTGGGTTTTTTTATACATCACATATTATGTGGCAAAAAAGAAATTGTCCTCAGCAGAAAAATTGTCAGTCTTGACCAAACAGAATTGAAGTTTCTTTTAAAGACTTTGGAGGGAATCAAACTATCTGTATTTTACTCAGAGATTCTACACAAAGGGCTAAAGCTTTTCTGTAGGCTTACAACTGGTTTTCCCTAGGAATCAGATTATTACATCAAATTACCTTCCTTCAATTAACACATCATTCTCTACATACCTGTTGCAGACTGGGAGTTGACATCTGCATCATGAAGAAGTAATAGTTTCACAATATCTAAATAGCCCCCACTGGAAGCTGCCATTAGGGGAGTTATGTCTCCTTTATTCCCTCGATCTTCAACATTAGCATGCATAGCAAGCAATACCTTTAAAACACACATAAACACAGAGAAAAACTGTTACTCTTATTATTAATACTATTTCTAGAGAATATACTGAATCTAGGAAGATATTCTTTAAGAATGGGTGTGAGGAAAAATCAAAAGGAATCACTGAGAAAATATGCGTGTTCACTGCTCAAAACGCCAGGTTAGATGCTATATTTTATAATACTATTACATATTAATCTTTAAATAAAGTAGGTAATCACATTAGTTATCATATTAAAAAATGTAGCTGCTCTTGCCAAAGAATTTGTGTTATGCTTGAGATTGTTTAGCAAGAGAGCAGCAGAACTATACAAACAAGACAGAAACTAACTGGCAAAAACATGACTATTTCCCAATATTCCTCTAACAGAAAGAAAAAAACTAAAAGAACTGTGATAATCTGGACGCAATAAAAATAAACTACTCTCCATTACAGTTTATGTATTATTTCTAAAGACAAGTTTAAAACATGATTACTATTTCTCTCTGTTCCTTATTTATTAGAATTAGCCTTGAGTAAGTCTCAAGTGGCAGAAAAATGGACCATGCCCAGCTGCATGTATAGGCAACAAAATTAATTGTTCATCTGTTTCTATTTTACCTACTGCCAAAAAGGAAGAGGGGAAAGGCCCAGGTCTCTTATTATAATTTTTTTTATAAGTGATGAAAATAACTATCAAAACCCTTCCACAATTTTCATCACTAAAGATTATTTTTGCTTACTTGTGCTAATTCATAATACCCTGCTGAACAAGCCAAACACAGCAGACTTTCTCCTTCTTCTGTATGTTCGTTCACACTTCTGCCTTCATCTAGCAATTTACGAACAGCATTCACATCCCCATCTGAACAAGCTTCTGCCAAACTGCGACTGCAAACAAAACCATTCACCAATTAACTGATACAGGAAGATACAGAGTCCTATGATAATAAATTACATTTAATATAAAAAATTAATCAATATATAGAAAAAATGCTGCTATGTTAAACAACAACAAAAATGTATGAACATCTTCATCTTGGTTGCTTAGCATTGTGTGCAACTCTGAATTATTCAAGTATGTCAACCAAGCCAGAAAGGGAATAAGTGAATATGAATATAGCTGTCATTATTATCTTTCAAAACATTCTAACACACTGTCATATTACATTTTAAAATAAAAGTTTTTTAAAGCCTAAGATGCATACATGGTTTAGGTTTTTGTTTTATTTTGGTTTTTTAGATGCACTAGTTTTTAAACTCTACTAGTACCTGCTAGGAGCCCTGGTGGTGCAGTGGTTAAGAGCTCAGCCGCTAACCAAAAGGTTGGCTGTTCAAATCCACCAGCTGCTCCTTGGAAACCCTATGGGGCAGTTCTACTCTATCCTATAGGGCTGCTATGAGTCAGAACTGACTTGACAGCAATGGGTTTGTTTGTTGTTGCTGTTTTCAGTACCCCGTTACTGTCATGAACAATACCAGTATCTTTAATGCTAAGATTCCCAAAAACATTTGGGGGTATAATTCAATGGCTTAAAATTGTATCAGGTAATACTGAAGGTGAAAATCTAAGTAAACAATTTTACTGCAGAGTGATTAATAAATTGGTGAATCTTAAACTTTTATGTGCATACAAATCACCTGAGTTCCTTGTTAAAATGCAGATTTGAATTCAATAGGTTTTGAAATGGGGCCTGAGATTCTCCATCTCTAACAAGCTCTCAAGTGTTATGGACCATATTTGAACAGCAAGCAACGAAATTATTGCCTTAGCAATCCATTTCATTTACTGCTACTCAAGCAGTCAGTTTAGTGTCTACTGTTATAACCCTTAGAAAAAGTAATTTCCTTAGAAATGGAAACCAGGTTTTATTCAGTTTGAATTTCTCACAGTCTTTAGTACAGTACATTCTACAAGAATGCTCAATAAGTATGAGCTGAAAGTAAGAATAAAAATACTATTTATATATATACATATTTACTTAATATACATACATTTATATATACACTTAAAATACAATATCCATTGGCATACAGTTATAAGATACTCTAAAAGATGTATTTAACCAAAATCAGGTATTTCCCAAAAATTCACTTAAGAAAATGTCTAACACCCAGCAAAAATCATTAAACACATACGTGTCTACTTGTCCTGCATTGTGGCTGTTTTCTGCTCTCATTCGTGTCAGTGCAGCAGCAGCTTCATCCAGTGCACAACTAACTGAGGATGTCAGCCTCCGGAGTACCTCAGGATCTGCAAAAGCTTTACCATCAGCAGTTGACAATTTGCCAATTCCTTCAGTACATGTCAATCAATCAGGTAGCCCAGGGGAAGAAAAAGTATACAAGTGCAAATTTTAATTTTATTTCTAATCATTTTATCTACTGTAAAGAAATGGTATAGTCTCCATACATAAGGTGGACAGCATATACTGATCATTTCAGTTCTGCCACAAATGTCAAAAGGCCATGCATAATCACCCAAGCCTTCAGTCTTTCCATCTTTACAATGTACATAATATTAATTCCCGCTTTGCCTAACTCCAAATGTGACTTAATATGATGCTTACTGTATCAAATCAATGAGATTTCATTTAAAGTCCATGGTCATGCCATAAGATCTCTAGTCTGTTTATACTATTTTCAGTGGTAATGAGGGGGATATTCTGTAATATTATGACAAGCAATCTAACAGTTCCTTCCTTTGGTCAAATATCCACTTAGAACCATCTTCTGTGGCAACATTTTAAATTAAAATAAGTTCATTCTTATATTTAATATTTATTTGTGTTTATGATGTGCCAGATTTGGGGAACCAAAATGGAATAAGGCATAGTTCCTGTCCTTAAGGAGCTCTATCAGATGTCTAAGTTGTCAATAAATCTTTTTCTCTAGTTTGAGTGAGTCAATGATCACTATGACAGAAAATTTAGTTGATATAACTGCCATCTCTTATTGCTGAAAAATGAGAGAAAACAGTTAATAAAAATTTGAAGAATAACAAAAAGAAAAAGGAAGCGAAGACTTGCTTGGTAAAATGTCAAACGTATTATAATGCTATGTACATCACAAGTGTGGTACTTGCACAGAAAAAGGTAATTATATCAAGGATATAGATTAGAGACCAGAAGAAGACCCTAAATCATTTGTGAGTTGAATACATGAGAAAGGTGACATTTCAAATCAGTGAGGACAAGAGGGCTAATTCAAGAAACACTGTTCAGAAATTGGCTACCTATTTGAAAAGAAACAAAGTAAGATCCCTAATTCACACCATTCACAAAAATAAATACCAGAAAGATTTAGGATCTAAATGCAAAAAATAAAACCATAAAAATACTATTAGACTATGTAATATTTTTCTAATGCTAACGCAGGGAAGCCTTTTAAGCATAAGACCAAATTCTAAAAGCCATGAAGTAAAAGATTTGATAAATTTGATATTAAATTTTTTAATTACAATAAAACCTTCCTTCGAATTAAAAACATCATAAATAAAATTAAGGCAAAATAAAAACTGGGAAAATCATACATGCAACATCAGACAACGGATTTCTAGTGTTTTTTATAAAGAGCTATCATGTAACTTATTAATCTAAGGTGAATGCAAACTAAAATGGTAAAGTATTATTTCTCATCTATGAAAATGAGAAAAAAAATTAAGACTGAGGTATGAGGTATTCTTAAAAACTGTTGATAGGAATTCATACTGGTGCAAACTTGAAGGACCAATTTGACAATGATTATCAAAATTTTAAATGCAAATATCCTGTGACCCAGTGATACCATTTTCTAGGAACTCTGTCCTATACAGATACTTGCACAAGTGAGAAGTTATAGATATAAGGATACAAACTACAGCATAAGTGATACTGAAAAATTAGAAATAACCTAAATATTCCTCAGCAAGGATTTAGTTAAATTAATTATGGTGCATTCCAGCAACAGAATATTATCTAACGATTTAAAAGAAGGAGAAAAGATCAACATACACCGTCATGGAACCATGTCCACAATAAATTAAGTGAAAAAAAGAAAATAACAATATATTTTGTATAGTATGAACCTATTTTATTCTTTTTTTTAATTATGTATGTTCAAATATACACATGTATTTATATAAACACAAAGAAAAAAGTCTAGAAGTATACGTAAAAACTTAACAATGGGAAGGCTTTAGTTATAATATGAATTGCATTTATGATTTAGAAAAGAGGTTTTTAAAGTTCTTAATGTATATGGTCTAAAGTCTTAATTTTATCTAAGAATCTTAAAGAAAAAAATATTTTCAACATCATTTTGATTCAGTTAAAACTGTCAAAAATTGTACCTTCCTTAAGAAGAGCTAGTAATATCTAGCATCATCTCATAATTAAAAAGAAACATGAGTCTAAAAATTCCTCTAAAATGTATAGGCTCAATATATTGTCCAAAACACAAATGAAAATACTGAAGTACAAAATATAAGCATTCATTAAACAACTGACTTGCACAGGTCTTAGAAAGAAGCACATCATTTTTAAAGACATCTGACAATTTTTTTGGATATATATCATATCCAATAATGTCTGGAATTAAAATTGTCAAAATATGCAAAATATTAAAATTCAATAGTTTCTGAACCTCCTGGAAGACAGAAAAACATTATTTTCAAGGTTTATTTTCTCTCTAAAACATAGATATGAAAACAAGCAATTCTAAGGCATGTTGTTGCTTAAGAGGCTTTAATATACCAGAGGTACTACGAATCAAGAATAAAGGAGGAAAGAGAAGTGCTTAAGGCAACAGAAGAGCCAGGATTAAGTGAGAATCATGAGGGTCTCAAAGGAAAGAGAAATGAGTTTAAAACCCCTAATCAGAGGTCATAGAATAGCACCCATAAGATGAGTGAAGTCCCAGTCTAAACCAGAGAAGAAAGATGTAATACCACCAGTAAAAAAAGCTTAGACTGGGGAAGGAAAGGAAATCAGTTCAGAAAAGCCTGGGGAAAGAGAAACACCTGTTCTTTCCTCCGCATTTCTCTCAGCTCTAAGCAAAGTAAATGTACAGTTATGGGGGGGGGGGCTAGAGGGTGGCCACGGTGTTCTTGTTACAGGAGCTTTATGCAGTATATCCCTGAATTACGACTAGGAAACTCACAAGAAATATCTTTAATATGATATTTATTAAAGTAGTCACAAACTTAGTGAAATCTATGCTTTTTAAAACTTTTTATTTTGAATGTTCTGTATTTTAAAACCTTTAACACAGGACAAGATACACATATAGCATTCTGGCAAGTTTCTATGTACCATTTTTTAAAATAAGCTTTAAATTCTTACATGTGTGTAATATGCATATATATTTATATTAAATAAGTAGATAAAGAGAGTGTCATACAATGTAAACGTATGTCAAATGCCACATATAAAGATTAAAAGTTAACTTCTTTCTTAAAACTATTTTAGGAGAGAGAAAAAGCTTTCATTATAGAATAATGAAAACTTTGTATAGCAAATAATGAGCAGGCTATACAACACAAAATAGTGGTAAGTGTATAGCACATATTTTTCATTTCTGCTACTTTAGAACAAGAAGTTGACATAGCTTGGTATATTTTAGTCAAATTTTACAGCCACCTTTGTATTTGAATGTCTTGCAAGTAAAAAACAGAGTCCCTGGGTGATGCAAACAGTTAACACACACAGCTACTAACAAAAAAGTTGGAGGTTTGAGTTCACCCAGAGGTACCTCAAAAGATAGCCCTGGTGATATACTTCTGAAAAATCAGTCATTGTAAACCCTGTGGTGCACAGCTGTACTCTGACACACATAGGGTCACCATGAGTTGGAACTGACTTGATGGCAACTATTTTTTTAAATGAAAAAACAGCAATTTACAAATAAGTTATACATAGATTAATGTGAATAAGTAATCACATGCAGAGTTCCCTAAGCACTTAAGATAAAAGATTCAAAATATGATGAACTAAATTTATCTCCCATATTATTATTTTATAATGTAACTGGTAATACAAAAGTTTTCCGTGATAACTAGGTGATTATCTAATACCTCAACAACAACAAAAAGAGTTGAGCCAAGAAATCACTCACCGAAAACTTTCAAACAAGAATCTTTTTAAGGGACTTCCAGCAACATGGCACTTCAGGCAGAAGCACCACGCGTCCCTCCACAGCAAAGATCCAAAAAAATAAGTCAAACAGAGAAAACAGCAATCCTGAAATCCTAAACATCAAATGAAGAGATAAAGAACTCAGCCAAGCACCAGATGGAATAAGAAACCGACAGACAACAGAGAGCGAGGAGACATACATGGAGAGAGGTCCCATATCACCTAATATAGCACGGATCCGCCATCTTGGACTCCAAATTAAAAAACAAAGGACAAAACAAACAAATCTACAATCAATAAATGAGAAAAATAACTACTGAATGCCCTGAAGACAGCAGACAATATCAAAATATTTATAAAAACAGGACAGGATGGTTCCAGCAGGCGTCCAAAATAAAACACCAGATGACTTTCCAGTAGAAGTAAAGGCACTAGAACTACCTGATAGGGAATTTAAATCTCTAATACTCAGAATTATCCAAGACTTGAAGCAAAAAGCAGACAAAAATGAGGAAAAAATAGACAAATTCATGGAAAAAGCAGACAAATTCATGGAAAATACAGACCAAAAATATGGAAGAATTCAGGAAAATAATGCAGGAACAAAATGCCAAAATAAATTCACAACTAGAAATCATACAAAAACAACAATTAGA
>NW_004444016.1:7572331-7588897 GCF_000243295.1 Trichechus manatus latirostris | reverse complement strand
CTGCTCTGACTGGGATCACAATAGAGGGTCCTGAACAGAGATGGAAAAGGATGTAGAACAGATTTCTAACTCACAAAAAAAGACCAGATTTACTGGCCTGACAGACTGGAGAAACCCCGAGAGTATGGCCCCCGGACACCCTTTTAGCTCAGTGGTGAAGCCCCTCCCGAAGTTCACCATTCAGCCGGAGAATGGACAGCCTCATAAAACAAAACAGGACTAATAAGGCACAGCAGTCAAGGGACAAGGACTAGAAGGCAGGAGGAGACAGGAAAGCTGGTGATAGGGAACCCAAGGTTGAGAAGGGACAGTGTTGACATGTCACGGGGTTGTTTACCATTGTCACAGGGCAATATGTGTACTAATTATTCAATGAGAAACTATTTGTTCTGCAAACCTTCATCTAAAGTACAAAAAAAGAATTATCTATGTGAGATCAAATTGACAACAACAACTGAAAAGGCTTGATGGGAAGCCTAGTGGGCAGTGAGTTGAAGATAATGATGAAGGAATAATTTGGAAAAGGATAGTCAGAACAGCAGCACAACTGGAAGAATGTAATCAATGTCACTGAATTGTACATGTAGAAACTTTTGAAATGGTGTAACTTTGGCTATGTATATTTTCACCAAAAAAAAGGTCCTCAAGGTTGAGAAGGGAGAGTGTTGACATGTCGGGTTGTTAACCAATGTCATAAAACAATATGTGTACTGACGGTTTAATGAGAAACTATTTGTTCTGTAAACCTTCATCTAAAGTACAATAAAAAAAATTTAAAAACAAAAGAAGAATCTTTTTAATATGAAATGTGAACAGTGTCTTTAAGAAATAAAAAATCAATAAATTTTACAGAGATTTCAAATTTTGTATATTCGAGTACTCTTGTATAATTTTGTATAGAGATCTAGAACTTCTAAAGAGATGAAAAAGGGAAAACAAAAAATAAAGTACCTGCTGCTTCTAGCAATGCTTCTAGTCGTGCCTGTGTCTCTGGATCCACAGTGCGTAAGTCTGCTCCCTCTGCAGTGCTGGATAAGAATATCTCTGATGTTTTAAGCACTGGGTTATCCAGATCTTCTTGGTCCAAAATAAATGATTCAACCTGTTTATGAATTAAAGATGCAATATCCATGAAACTTTTATCAGTATGGTTAGAATAACTGCAATTTAAAGTAATATAACTTCTGATTTGGAATTTAAATATAACCAGATAAACTATTATAGAAACATAGGGCTTTGGGAAGGGCTTTGAGAGAGCATCTCAATTATCTGCTTATCTTCAGACATGACTAGACTATAACCCACACACTAGACTAAAATCTCCTGGGGTGCGTTGCATCTTGTGCCTAGCACAGAGCCTGAAAAACAGTTATTTTTTAACTAAATGAGTACATTAACATATTCCCTAGAAAAATGTACACAGAACTAGTTAGTAAAAACACTTCATAGCATAGGTATGTTATTAAGGCACAGTTTTTCCTCTCCTCTAAACAATTTATTCAATTCTAACCCTTAACTATAAGAAAATAGATTTAACCCACTGTCAACTATCTGGAGTCCTATAAACAGGAAAGCTCCATAAGGTTAGGAACCATGCCTGTTTGTTCACTACTCTATCCTCTTAGTTTAAGAATACCTGGCACATAATAGGCATTCAATAAAAACTTGTTGAAATGAATTAATGTGTATAAGCAAAATCAGCTTAAGAAAATAAACAACCTTCTAATTACAAATCAAGTTAATTCTAACTAAATTTTCTAAATAAAATATGAACAACGTTTTTAGGAATCAATTTAGAAATGTGTATCACAATATTTTTAAAAGCTCATGCCCTTTGTCCCAGTAATTCCATTTTAAGAAATCTATCCTTTAAAAAATTATCTGAAAGCAAGACAAAAATTAATGTGCAAGGATTTTCATTGTAACATTAAATACCAAAAATGAGGAAAGCAACTGAAATAGGGAATTTGGTAAATACACTTTGTACAGTCACATAATAGATTTCTATGGAGTCATTAAAAATGATGTTTTTAAAGTATATTTAATGGCATGAAATTCATAAAATTAAGTGAAAATCACAAGATTCAAAACAGTATGGTCCATATTTTGTTAAAAGTATACATGTGTGTATGTAAATATGAACATATAGAGTACTCATGTATACTCAGGTGTACATATTTATAGAGCTAAATATGTCTATAACATGTAAATATGTATAGCCTGGGAAGTTAACATATTTGTAGACACATAAGAAAACAGGAACAGAAAGGTTAAGTATTTCTCCAAGGTCACACAGCTAATAAACGGCAAAGTAGATTTCAAACCCAGGCCATATGGCTACAGAATCCATGCTTTTAACATTAGGTTATATTACCTTACAAATTTTTAAGCAAAGGACCAAAGTATCTGGGCTACATAATCTAGCATTCTGGCTAGTTGGTCATCAGTAGTCCCAACAGATACCAAATAAACCCATTGCTATCGAGTCAATTCTGACTCATAGCAACCCTACAGAACAGAGTAGAACTGCCCGATAGAGTTTCCAAGGAGTTCCTGGTGGATTCGAACTGCCAACCTTTTGGTTAGCAGACATAGCTCTTAACCACTATGCCACCACGGTTTCCATATCAAATAAAGATATCCTAAAAAAAGACAGTCAAGTTAAGATGATTTGGATCTATTTTATAATCTAGTAATGTACTATAATTTTACATTACAAATCTTTAACTTCAGAGCTAGTAACATTGAGCCATGTACTATGTTGCAACACAACTTCTTTAACACATAATTACAAAGATGCCATTGTAGATCCAAGCCAAGAGATAAATGTAGACTACCAATTGTCAAATGATCTTGAAAGGTAACTGCCTGTACAACAAACAGCTTGTTGGCAAGCCCAAGAAATTACTTAGGTATTGGCAGATACAGATTCCTGCCATTTGGGAAAACAGATGAAACCATCACTCCAGTAGGAAAATTCTGGAATGTTTTATTAAAGTGGCAGTTAGATGTTAACATTTCTATTTTATAGAAAGCATTGGTCTGCTGTGGTATTACACATATTACGGAGACAAATACATATTGACTAATTATATGTATCGTGTAACATTTTAAAAATCCAAGTTAAGGATTTCCAATTCTATTCCATTCACTTTTCCAATATTTACTGAAGGCCTCTTATATACAAAGTATCATGAAAATACAAAAATGTAGTAGAAGAAATAAGACAAAAACTCCAAGAACTATTTAAAAAGGCTCCAAAGAGAAAGAAATGATACAACCATGGTGGCGCAATGGTTAAGCCCTCGGCTGCTAACCGAAAGGTCAGCAGTTCAAACCCATTACTGGCCCCACAGGAGAAAAAAACCTGGCGGTCTGCTCCCATAAAGATTACAGCCTAGGAAGCTCTATGGGGGCAGTTCTACTCTGTCCTATAGGGTTACTATGAGTCGAAATGACTCAACGGCACACAACAACAACATAATGCATTCAGGAGGAAGAAATCACTATCACTTCCAGTACCAGTAATCCCTAAAGACTGCACATGAAGTAACACTTAAGTTAGACTTTGAAGGATGCACAGAATTTCAAGAGGTGGTCTGACATGGGCATATAGAGGTGGGCAGAAGAGGAAGGGAATGAAATAAAAAATAAGTTTGTCTTACTTATCCAGTGCTGCTAAAATAGAAATACCACAAGTGGATGGTTTTAACAAACAGAAATTTATTTTCTCATAGTTTAGGAGGCTAGAAGTCCAGATTCAGGGTGCCGGCCCTAAAGGAAGGTTCTCCCTGTCTGCTCTGGAGGAAGGTCCTTGTCTCTTCTAAGCTTCTGCTCCTGGGCAATCTTCATGTGGCTTAGCATCTCTCTTCCCCAGTCTCTGCTTGCTTGCTTGTCCTAACCTGCTCTTTTTATATCTTGTAAGACACTGACTCAAAACACACCCTATACTAATCCTGCCTCATTAACATAACAGAGACAACCCATTCCCAAATGGGATTATAACCACAGGCATAAAGGTTAAGACTTACAACACGTATTTTGGGGGGACACAATTCAATCCGTAACACAATGTATTAGGAAAGTGATGAGTGGCCCACTCTCAAAAAACCACATGGTCTCTCATCCATTTCTGGTGGGAATGTAAAATTGTGCCGCCATTGTGGAAAACAGTTTGGTGGTTCCTCAAAGAGGAACCATATGACCTAGCAACTTCACTCCTAGGTATATGTACCCAAGAGAACTGAAAACGTGTTTACACAAAAACTTATACACAAATGTTCATAGCAGCATTATTCATAAAAAGTGGAAACAATCCAAATGTTCATCAACCGATGAACAGATAAACAAAATGTACTATACCCACATAACGGAATATTATTCAGCCATAAAAAAGAGTAAGTACTGATACACACTATAACATGTATGAACTAGAAAGACATTATGTTTAGTGAAAGAAGCCAAACATAAAAGGTCATATATTATTTCATTTGTATGAAATGTCCAGAATAGGCAAATCCACAGACTGAAAGTAGATTAGTAGTTATCACGGGAGGGGGGAAGGGAAGGAGGAAGAATGGGAATGACTGCTAACAGGTACAAAGTTTCTTATCAGACTGATGAAAATATGCTGGAATTAGTGGTGACAGCAGCACAACTAAAAACCACTGAACTGTATACTTTAGAATAGTGAATTTTATTGTGTGTGAAGTATATTTTAATTTAAAAACCAAACAAAAAATATGAAACATAAAGTAAAACTATGGTTTTAGGCTAGAAAAAACAACTGGGCATAGATTTGAGACCATGTAAAAACTGACAGACTGCTCATTGCCTACCTGGTCACCAGTACTAAGAAGAAAGAGAACCAGCAGCAGTGTTCTCCTGAGTGTCAGTAATAATATCACACATACAAGAACTCACATTCCTAAGTGCTTGGGAAGAATCAAGTTCTGAAGAAAAACAAAAGGTTGCCCCTGTCATAGATTGAACTGTGTCCCCCAGAAAGATCTGTCAACTTGGCGGGGTCATGATTCCTAGTATCATATGATTGTGTACCATTTTGTAATCTGATGTGATTTCCTTAGGTGTTGTAAACTCTATCACTAAGATGTAATAAGATGGATTGGCGACAGTTATACTGATGAGGTCTACAAGATTAGACAGTGTCTTAAGGCAATCTCTTTTGAGATATAAAAGACAGAAGCAAGCAGAGACACATGGGAACCTCATACCACCAACAAAGCAGCACCAGGAGAAAAGCGCGTCCTTTGGACCTGAGCTTCCTGTGCAGAGAAGCTCCTCAACCAGGAAGACTGATGGACCTTCCTCCAGAGCCGACGGAGAAGGCCTTCCCCTGGAGCTGACGTCCTGAATTTGGACTTGTAGCCTACCAGACTGTGAGAGAACAAATTTCTGTTTGTTAAAAGCCATCCACTTGTCATATTTCTGTTAGAACAGCACTAGATGACTAAGACAGCCCACTTGCCTTCAGAGAGCTTAAGCATAGTTGTGTATTATATCCCAGTATAACTTCTCTTTGAAAAATATAATACATAGGACAATTTACTAAGTTTAATTCTCCTGTGTCCCAAAGTTAAATCAAGTTTTAATTGGACAACCAGACACAATGGAAAGAATACTGCACTAAAAATAAGGAGAATTAGGTTCATGTACCAGTTCCATCAAGCACTGTGTGTGACTTCAAATGTATCACTCAAACTTTGACAGTTTCCTCCTCAATAAACAAAGACAATACCTGCCCTACCTACCTTACAGTGCTATTGCAATGATGAAATGAGGTAATAAAGATAAAAGCATTTTAAAATAATAAAACACTCCATAAATATAATTTTTAGAATACGATCCTGCATAATTATAACTTTTTGTCCTGTGCTTTACTACAGTATTTATCTTATATGCCTTTCCATACTAAAAGAATCATACTCATTAAGAATCTGGCATGATGCAATTTATCAGCATTCACTTGAATTTTCAAGTGTGGTTTTAGGCATTTTGTACTTAATTGACTTACAAGATCAAATTTAAAATATTCACAACACTGGTGGAAAAAATCTTAAATTCCCACAATGACAGTTATAGGTATGCATAATTATATACATAAACTACTTACATACATTTGTGTCAAATGTTGTTAGGTGTTGTCGAGTCAGTTCTGACTCATAGTGACCCTACAGGACAGAGTAGAACTGCCCCACAGGGTTTCCAAGGAGTGGCTTGTGGATTTGAACTGCCAACCTTTTAGTTAGCAGTCAAGCTCTTAACTACTACACCACCAGGGCTCCAATTAGATGTGCCAAAAAGCACACAATTCTAACATTTTCTTTTCCTGTCATCTCCTAATTTTAAAAGTAAACCTGTTTTATCTTATAACATGGAGGAATCTGGAAGGCATTATGCTGACTGAACTTAAATCAGTCACAAAAGGACAAAAATTGTATAAGACCACGATTATAAGAACTCAAGGTTTAAACACAGAAGAAAACATCCTTTGATGGTTAGGAGGGTGGCGAGGGAGGGAGAGAGTTATTCACTAACTAGATAGTAGACAAGAATTATCTTAGGTGAAGGGAAGGACAGCACACACTACAGGGGAAGTCAGCACAACGGGACTAAACCAAAGCTAAGAAGTTGCCTGAATACAACCAAACACTTCAAGGGACAGAGAAGCAGGGGCAGGCATCTGGGGATCATGGTTTCAGGGGACACCTAGGTCAACTGGCATAACAAAGTTTATTAAGATGTTCTGCATCCCACTTTGGTGAGTGGCGTCTGGGGTCTTAAAAGTTAGTGAGCATCAATTGGTCCCAGTCCACCTGAAGTAAAGGAGAATGAAGGACACCAAAGTCACAAGGAAAGTATTAGCCCAAAACACAGAAAGGGCCACATAAACCAGAGACTTCATCAGCCTGAGACCAGAAGAACTAGTGATGCCCAGCTACCACCAAAGACCACCCTGAGAGGGAACACAACAGAGAGTCCCTGATGGAGCAGAAGAAAAGTGGGGTGCAGAACTCAAATTCTAGTAAAAAGACTAGACTTAATGGTTTGATTGAGACTGGAGGGACCCCAGAAAGTATAGCCCCGGACTCTCTGTCAACCCAGAACTAAAACAATTCCCGAGGCCAACTCTTCAGACAAAGATTGGACTGGACTGTGGGACATAAAATGATACTCGTGAAGAGCATGCTTCTTAGCTCAAGTAGATACATTAGACTAAATGGGCAGCTCCTATCTGGAGGTGAGATGAGAAGGCAGAGAGGGTCAGGAGCTGGTTGAATGGACACGGAAAATCCGGGTGGAAAGGAGGAATGTGCTGTCACAGCATAGGGAAAGCAACTAGGGTCATATAACAATGTGTGTATAAATTTTTGTATGAGAGATTAACTTGAATTATAAACTTTCACTTACAGTACAACAACAAAATAGAAAAAATAAATAAAATAAAAAGTAAGCCTGTTTCAATGTGGAATCAATAAAAGGAAAACATATCCAGTTATATCTACTACTTTAGGAATATCTGCAGGATTGTTTTAGACAATACTTAAGTATTTTACCTGATAAACCTGTGGAAACACATTAACTTTTTTTTTGAAGATTTTACTGTGGTTTGGGTGAAAGTATATAGAGCAAATTAGCTTCTCATTGAATAATTTATACACATTTTGTTTCGTGACATTAGTTGCAATCCCTGTCAATGTGACAGCACTCTAACCCCTTCTTCCCTAGGTTCCCTGTTTCCATTTGCCCATCTCTCCTGCCTTTCCAGCTTTCTGAACTTTGTGGGTAAATACTTCCCTTTTGGTCTCGTATGATTGATTGTTCTGAGGACCACATTCCTCACTTGTGTTACAGTTCACTTTATAGGCCTGTCTATTGTTTGGCTTTTCCAATTTTGGAAAAAAAATTGGAAACCGTCAAAAATGAAATGGAATGCATAAACATCAACATCCTAGACATTAGCTAGCTGAAATGGACTGGTATTGGCCATTTTGAATCGGACAATCATATGGTCTAGTATGCTGAGAATGACAATTTGAAAAGGAATGGCGTTGCATTCACCGTTAAAAAGAACATTTCAAGATCTATCCTGAAGTACAATATTGTCAGTGATAGGATAATATCTAGACGCCTGTAAGGAAGAGCAGTTAATAAGACTATTACTCAAATGTACTACTAAGGACAAAGAAAGAAATTGAAGATTTTTACCAACTTCTGCAGCCTGAAATTGATCAAATGTGTAATCAGGATACACTGATAATTACTGGTGATTGGAATGCAAAAGTCGGAAACAAAGAAGAACAGTAGCTGGGAAATATGGCCTTGCTGATAGAAACAATGCCGGAGATCACATAATAGAATTTTGCAAGACCAACGACCTCTTCACTGCAAATACCTTTTCTCAACAATGTAAACAGCGACTATACACATGGACCTCACCAGATGGAATACACAAGAATCAAATTGACTACATCTGTGGAAACAGATGATGAAAAAGCTTAATAAAATCAGTCAGAATAAGGTCAGGGGCCTAGTGCAGAACAGACCATCAATGCTCATATGCAACATAAAGCTGAAACTGAAGAAAATTAGAACAAGTCCACAAGAGCCAAAGTAAGACCTTGAGAATATCCCACCTGAATTTAGAGACCATCTCAAGAATACATTTGATGCATGTAACACTAATAATGATTGAAGACCAGACAAGCTGTTGAATGACATCAAGGACATCGTACATGAAGAAAGCAAAAGGTCATTAAAAAGACAGGAAAGAAAGAAAAGACTAAAATGGATATCAGAAGATACTTTGAAACTTGCTCTTGAACATTGAGTAGCTAAAGCAAAAGGAAGAAATGACAAAGTAAAAGAGCTGCATAGAAGATTTCAAAGGCCCGCTCAAAAAGTCAAAGGAAAGTATTATAATGACACACGCAAAGACCTGGAGATAGAAAACCAAAAGGGAAGAACATGCTTGGCATTTCTCAAGCTGAAAGAACTGAAGAAAAAATTCAAGTCTAAGTTGCAATATTGAAGGATTCTGTGGGGAAAATATTAAACGATGCAGGAAGCATCAAAAGAAAATTGAAGGAATACACAGAGTCACTATACCAAAAAGAATTGGTTGATGTTCAACCATTTCAGGAGGTAGCATATGATCAGGAACCGATCAAATGGAAGAGATCCATATTTATGCCTATTCCCAAGAAAGGTGATCCAACAGAATGTGGAAATTATCGAACAATGTCATTAATATCACACACAAGTAAAATTTTGCCAAAGATCATTCAAAAGCAGCTGCAGCAGTACATCGACAGGAAACTGCCAGAAATTCAAGCCAGATTCAGAAGAGGACATGGAACGAGGGATATCATTGCTGATCTCAAATGATTCCTGGCTGAAAGCAGAGAATACCAGAAAGATGTTTATCTGTGTTTTATTGACTAAGCAAAGGCATTCAACTGTGTAGATCATAACAAATTATGGATAACACTGCAAAGAATGGAAATTCCAGAACACTTAATTGTGCTCATGAGGAACCTGTACATAGATCAAGAGGCAGTTATTCGAACAGAACAAGAGGATACTGCGTGGTTTACAGTTAGGAAAGGTGTGCATCAGGGTTGTATCCTTGCACCATACTTATTCAATCTGTACACTGAGCAAATAATCCAAGAAGCTGGACTATATGAAGAAGAACATGGCATCAGGATTGGAGGAAGACTCATTAACAACCTGTGTTATGCAGATGACACAGCCTTGGTTGCTGAAAGTGAAAAGGACTTGAAGCACTTACTGATGAAGATCAAAGACCACAGCCTTCACTATGGATTACACCTCAACATAAAACAAAAATCCTCACAACTGGACCAATAAGCAACATCATGATAAAGACTGAAGTTGTCAAGGATTTCATTTTACTTGGATACTAGTCCCTGGAGAAGAACAACATGCTTGGTAAAGTAGAGGGTCAGTGAAAAAGAAGAAGACCCTCAATGAGATGGACTGATGCAGTGGTCACAACAACGAGCTCGAGCATAACAATAATTGTGGGATGGTGCAGAACCAGATGATGTTACGTTCTGTTGTACATGCGGTCGCTATTAGTCAGAACTGACTCAATGGCACTTAATAACTAACAACAACATTGTTTGGCTGAAAGGTGATCTCCGGGGATTGGGTACTGTTCCAGGTGTGATGGGTGTCTAAGGGCCATAGTCTCAGGGGTTCCACCAGTCTCTATCAGACCAGTAAGTCTGGTCTTTTTTATGAATTTGGATTTTGTTCTACATTTTTCTCCCACTCTGTCCAGGATCTTCTATTGTGATCCCGATCAGAGCGGTCAGTAGTGGTAGCCAGGCACCATCTAGTTCTTCCGGTCTCAGGCTAGTAGAGCCTGTGTTTCATGTGGTCTGTTAGTCCTTCAGACTAATTGTTTCCTTGAGTCTTTGATTTTCTTCACTCTCCTTGCTCTGGATGGGAAGAGACCAACAGTTCTATCTTAGATGGCCACTCGCAAGCTTTTAAGACACCTGACATTACTCACCAAAGCAGGATGTAGAATGTTGTCTTTATGGACTATGTTATGCCAATTGACCTAGCTATCCCCCGAGACTATAGTCCTAAGCCTTCAAGCCCAGTGACCTTGTCCTTCAAGGTGTTTGGTTATGGCTAAGAAGTTTTCATAACTTTGTCCGAGTGCTCTATTACATACGTGGATATATCTGCAGCACATACAAATACATACATAGAAATATCCTCTGCCAACCCTATATATGCTTGTGGTGTACTCCCATACGCCATCCCACACCTGTTCAGCTTACATATCCACCTATATATCCACTTGTAAATTATTGTTTGTTATTACTGTTATTGCAGTGTTGTGTATGTAATAGTATTTTACTGTTGTTTCCTTTTACTCTTGCGTTTCTCTCAGTGTCTTCCTTTGCCTTGGTCATTTTGTGCTGACATCCCCCTTATTGTGTACTGCCTTTCCCTTCACTCAAGTTAATACGTGTCTACTATAGTTAGTTTCCCTCCCTCCTCCTCCCATCCCTGGTAACCATCAAAGAATGTTTCTTTCTGTGTATAAACCTTTTCTTAACTTTTTATAATAGTGGTCTCATACATTATTTGTCCTTTTGTGGTTGACTTATTCCAGTTAGCATGATGTCCTCCAGGTTCATCCATGTTGTGAGATGTTTCACAGATCTGTAGTTATTCTTTAACATTACATAATATTCCATTGTGTGTATGTACCATAGCTAGTTTATCCATTCATCCGCTGATGGGCACTTAGGTTATTTTCATCTTTTTGCTATTGTGAATAATGCTGCAATGGTGTGAATATATCTATTTGTGTCAACGGCTCTTATTTCTCTAGGTTCATAAGGTCTCTATTTCTAACCTTTTAAGGAAGCACCATACCGTTTTTCACAGTGGCTGTACCATTTTACAATCCCACCAGCAGTGTATGAGAGTTCCAATCTCCCCACACCCTCGCCAGCATATGTTGTTGTCTGTTTCTTTGATTATTGCCATTTTTGCCAAGGTGAGATATCTCATTGTTGTTTTGATTTGCATCTCTCTAATGGCTAATGATTGTGAACATTTCTTCACGTATTTTTAGATGCCTGAACGTCTTCTTTGGTAAAGTGTCTGTTCATGTCCTTTACCTACTTTTTAATTGGATTGTTTGTCTTTTTGTTGTTGAGGTGTTGAAGTTTTCTATAAATTTTAGAGATTGGTCCCTTGTCAAATATGTCATTGCCGAAAATTTTTTTCCCAATCTGTAGGTTGAAACTGCAAAAGCATTACCTCAAAATGTATCTGGCCAGCAAAGATGGAAACCATTTATGGCTACATGAAGATATTAAATACGACCACTTCTGTTCATTTAACATTAAAGGCTTGGTGATACAGTACAATAAACACAAGAACGAAATGGATGAGCCCAAAATAATAGTATGTCTAATGAAATTAGTCCTCATCATGTAGATTAATATAAAACACTATAGGTTCTCACGAACAGCTAAAGGATCATGGCAATTTCCTTATTGCCTAAATGATACTGTTGCATAGGGCATCTTCTATCCAGTAGCTACATTCAGCAGCAAACATAAACCTACAGTGGTAGTGTCACGCCAATAGCAAGAGAGTTTATTTCAAGTCCTAAACATTGAAGAATCCTTTTTTCTACGGCTGATTAAGTACAAGAAAAAAGGAAGGAGTAAAAGAGGAGGAGGGAATATGGCCCATCAAAAACTGCCTGTTTTTTACTTATGGGTAATCTCTCCTGAAATGCTAAATGCAAAATACTTTGTCCTTCCCTCCTCAGAAATCCTTCCCCCGCCCCTTCCTTTAACAAAACACTGAGGGTGGATTTTAGCTTCAACCAAAATTTTCAAAAGTGCAGAGGGGAGAAGGGGAACAAGCATTTTGTCTCATTTTTATCCGATTTTGACATTCAGAAATGAACCACTACCACTGGATGGCAACAGTTACTGAGGAGATTAACCAAAGACTCAGCTATTATCACATAAAAGAATTAAGTTGGTCACCCTGAAAAAAACCTAGTTAGAAAAACTACTAATCCAGCTATGATGTGACCAAATTGAAAACAATTTCTATCAAGTGTAAGTAAGCAGTGGAGTTCCTGGGTGAGACAAATGATTAAGCACTTGACTGTTAATCAAAAGGCTGGTGGTTTGAGTGCATCCAGAAGTGCCTCAGAAGAAAGGCCTAGCAATCTACTTCCCAAAAAACTCAGACATTATGGAGGCAGGGCCAAGATGTCAGAGTAGTCAGACACTTCCCAGTGGACCCTCTTACAACAAAGACCCAAAAAAACAAGTGAATAGTGATATACGGCAATCTGGGAGCCCTGAACATCAAAGGCAGAGCAGAGGAATTGGACTGAGTGGCAGCGGGAGGAAGAGACAGTTCGGAAAAGGCGAGGAGTTGCAGGACCTGACCCGGCGAGAGCCTGAGCCCTTCAGGCCTAATCACCTCGGGGGTGAGGGGTGAGGCAGGGAAGCAGCCGTGCTCCGGAGGTGCGTTTTCCCCACCGGGAGAGACCCAGCACAGGAGAGTCTACATGGACACCAGCAACCAGTTAGAAGCAGCCCTGGATCAGCGAAAGATAAGTAACTGCACGGCCTACTGCGCGGATCAAAAACAACCCTCTTAGGGAAAAACCTCTCTCTCATTTACCTCTCCACTCCATACTCTGCACAGGGTCCTGGACCAGCCTCAGCAACTGCTGAGTCCCCTGGGTCGGAAGTAGGATCCACCACACGCCCGGAGACATTCACCCAACCTTGGAGAGTGAACAAATTAACAAACATAGGAAAAAATACACTGCCAGCTC
Source organism: Trichechus manatus latirostris (assembly GCF_000243295.1). NCBI lineage: Eukaryota > Metazoa > Chordata > Mammalia > Sirenia > Trichechidae > Trichechus > Trichechus manatus. The sequence goes on along the minus strand of NW_004444016.1, from coordinate 7,575,510 downwards.
CAACAAGCCAGGAACCCAGGGTAAGCAAAGCTCCTCTGCCTAGGTAAATGTATAACAGATCCACAGACATTGAGTGCCGTTCCCCCTGCATAGACTTGTGTGGGCCCATCTTGACAGCGTAGGCCCTCATTACTGCACTACAACAGGACATATACCAGAGGTTTAGCTTCAACTGTTTCAGCTGTGAAGTGGCAGGTTCCTGACATTTGACACTGCTCTGCCCATTAAGCAGGGTCTTCACCTACCCACATCAGGGCCCTGTGGACTGGTGGCTCCATCCACACCACCTAACCACCTGTGATGGGGCCCATGTATAAGAGGTGCCCCCAGTCCTTACAGCCAACAGCATTAGGTGCTCACAGCCCGGCTGCAAAACCCACCCACCTATGCATTCAAGGGAACAGGGACACACCTTCCTCCTGAACACTCAGGGGTGGCCATAGCCCCCCCCTTCCTCAGAGTGTGTCCCCCTGCTGCAGCCCGATACCTATGCCTACACCCATCACCCATGCCTGTCAAGGACTGTAAGTGACAGCCTACACCACACACTTGGTGGCTATCCACCTGGGCACCTGAGCTGAACCCATACAGGAGGAGTGGGCGGACTCCTGAGCTCACATACCTAGTAACAGATCTAACCAACTGGTGATAGGACATTAGAGCTTCAAAGGTGCCAATTATCAAACTAGCTCATACAAGCAGCCTATTCGGGCATATCAAAACAAAACAAGAAGCTAGGACACAAAAAGAAAACATAAATAAATATAATAACTTATCGATGGCTCGGAGTCAAAAGTCAATATCAAATCACATAAAAAGGCAATCCATGATGGCTTCAGCAAGCTCCAAAAATAAAGAATCTAGAAATTTTCCAGGAACAAACTTTCTTGGAATTACCAGAAGCAGAATACAAAAGATTCATATACAGAACTCTTCAAAAAATTAGGAAGAAAATTAAGCAAAACACAGAACATGCAATAGAGAAAATTAAAAAGATTAGAGAAGAGAATAATGACAAATTTAACAGGCTGCAAGAATCCGTACAGAGACACCAATCAGAAATCCAGAAGATTAGCAATAAAATTTCAGAATTAGACAACTCAAAAGAAAGTCACAGGAGCAGAACTGAGGCAATGGAGGTCAGAATTAGTGAGACTGAAGATAAAGCACTTGACACCAACTTATCTGAGGAAAAATCAGATAAAAGGATTTAAAGAAAATGAAGAAACCCTAAAAATTATGTGGGACTCTATCAGGAAGAATAACCTACGAGTGATTGGAGTACCAGAAAGGGGGGGATAATAGAAAATACAGAGAAAATTGTTGAAGATTTGTTGGCAGAAAACTTCCCTGATATCATGAAAGATGAAAAGATATCTATCTAAGACGCTCATCGAACCCAACATAAGGTAGACCCCAAAAGAAGGTCACCAAGACATATTATAATCAAACTTGCCAAAACCAAAGATAAACAGAGAATTTTAAGAATTGCTAGGGAAAATGAAAAGTCATCTACAAAGGAGAGTCAATAAGAATAAGCTCGGACTACTAAGCAGAAACCATTCAGGCAAGAAGGCAACGGGATGACATCCATAAAGCCTTGAAGGAAAAAAAAGTCCAGCCAAGAATTATATATCCAGCAAAACCGTCTCACAAATATGATGGCAAAATTAGGGCATTTCCACATGAACAGAAGTTTACGGAATTTGCAAAAACCAAACCAAAGTTACAAGAAACGCTAAAGGGAGTCCTCCAGTTAGAAAATCAGTAACATCAGGTAACAACCCTAGACTAGAACACAGGACAGAGCAATCAGATATCAACACAGACAGGGAAGTCACAAAAGGAAATCTAAGCTAAAACACTGAAAATAGGGAAACAGATATCAAAATGTAAAAGATGACAACATTAAAACAAAAAAGAGGGACTTAAAAAATACAGACATAGATTTCTCATATGGAGAGGAAATCAAAGTGATATAAAGAAATAAAAGACTGGTATAAACTCACAAAAATAGGAGTAAATATTAAGGTACCCACAAAGGAAAGTAACAATCCTACAAGTCAACATAAAAAACTAGAAAAATATAAAGACTCAGGAAACAAAATCAACAACAATGAAAAAGATGAAAAGGAAAAACAAAGAAAAACGACTCAGCACAGAAAATTAAGTGGAACAAAGAAACTGTGAACACCACACAAAAGAAGACATCAAAAGGACAGCACTAAACACATGCCTATCAAAAATTACGATGAAGGTAAATGGACTAAATATACCAATAAAGAGACAGAGAGTGGCAGATTGGATAAAAAAACATGATCCATCTATATGCTGCCTACAAGAGACACACCTTAAAGACACAAACCAACTAAAACTCATCAAAGGATGGAAAAAAATGTATCAAGCAAACAACACTCAAAATAGAACAAGAGTGGCAATATTAATCTCTGACAAAATAGACTTTAAAGTAAAATCCACCACAAACATTAAGGAAGGACACTATATAATGATTAAAGGGTCAATACACCAGGAGGACATAACTATAATAAATATTTAGGTACCCAATGACAGGGCTCCAAAATACATAAAACAAACTCTAACAGCACTGAAAAGAGAGAGAGACAGCTCCACAATAGTAGTAGGAGACTTCAACACACCACCTTCCGTGAAGGACAGAACATCCAGAAAGAAGCTCAACAAAGACACAGAAGAGCTAAATGCTACATTCAACCAACTTGATCTCACAGACATATACCAAACACTTCACCCAAATACAGCCAAGTATACTTTCTTTACCAAAGCACATGGAACATTCTACAGAACACACCACGTATCAGACCATAAAGCAAGCCTTAACAAAATCCAAACCATCGAAATATTACAAAGCATCTTTTCCGACCATAAAGTCATAAAAGTAGAAATCAACAACAGAAGAAGCAAGAAAAGAAAATCAAACACGTGGAAACTAAACAATACCTTCCTCAAAAACTACTGAGTTATAGAAGAAATCAACAATGGAATAAAGAAATTGATACAATTAAACAAGAATGAAAATACACCCTACCAGAACCTTTGGGACACAGAAAAAGCAGCACTCAGATCAGTTTATAGCAATAAATGCACACATCCAAAAAGAAGAAAGGACCATAATAAAAACATTAACCCTACAACTGGAACAA
>NW_004444016.1:7570439-7571631 GCF_000243295.1 Trichechus manatus latirostris | reverse complement strand
TATAGGAAAATCACACAGTACCAGGAATCATGGCCCAGACAAACTGATATACACATTTTTGGGGGGGACATAATTCAAACCATGACAGGTGATATCACAACAGACCCAAATGAAATTAAAAGAATCATAACAGAATACTAAGAAAAATTGAAAAATTGTACTCTGACAAATTTGAAAATCTAGAGGAAACAGACAAATTTCTAGAAACTCACTACCTACCTAAACTAACAGAGGTAGAACAACTAAATAAACTCATAAAAAGAGAAGAGACTGAAAAGGTAATTAAAAAACTCCCAAGAAAAAAAAGCCCTGTCCCGGATGGCTTCACTGGAGAATTCTACCAAACTTACAGAGAAGCGTTTACACCACTACTACTAAAGGTATCTCAGAGCATAGAAAAGGATGGAATACTCCCAAACTAATTCTATGAAGCCAGCATAACTCTGACACCAAAACCAGGTAAAGACACCACAAAAAAAGAAAATTACAGACCAATATCCCTCATGAACATTGAGGTAAACATCCTCAACAAAATTCTAGCCAACAAAACTCAGCAACATATCAAAAAAATAATACACCATGATCAAGTGGGATTAGTACCAGGTATGCAGGGATGGTTTGACATTAGAAAAACAATCAATGCAATCTATCACATTAATAAAATAAATGACAAGAACCACATAATCTTATCAACCAATGCAGAAGAGGTATTTGACAAAGTCCAACACCCACTCATGATAAAAAAAAACTCTCAACAAAACAGGAATAGAAGGGAAGCTCCTCAACATAATCAAGGGAATTTATACAAAGCCAACAGCCAACATCATCCTAAATGGAGAGACTTTAAAAGCATTCCCCTTGAGAACGGGAACCAGACAAGTATGACCTTTATCACCGCTCTTATGCAACACTGTGCTGGAGATCCTAGCCAGAGCAATTAGGCTAGAAAAAGAAACAAAGAGCACCCAAACTGGTAGGGAAGAAGTCAAAGTATCTCTATTTGCAGATGATATGATCTTATATACAGAAAACCCCAAAGAATCCGCAAGAAAACTACCGGAACTAACAGAAGATTTCAGCAAAGTTTCAGGATACCAGATAAACATACAAAACTCAGTTGCATTCCTTTATACCAACAAAGAGAACCTCAAAGAGGAAAATCACCAGATCAATACCATTTACAATAGCCCCC
>NW_004444016.1:7550644-7568588 GCF_000243295.1 Trichechus manatus latirostris | reverse complement strand
CCCAAGAGACAAAAAGGGCCACATAAACCAGAGACTTCATCAGCCTGAGACCAGAAGAACTAGATGGTGCCTGACTATCACCAATAACCACCCTGACAGGGAACACAATAGAGAGTCCCGGATGGAGCAGGAGAAACGTGAGGTGCAGAACTCAAATTCTAGTAAGAAGACCTGACTTAATGGTCTGACTGAGACTAGACATACCCCAGAAACCATGGCCTCTGGATTCTCTATCAGCCCAGAACTAAAATAATTTCCGAGGCCAACTCTTCAGACAGGGATTGGACTGGACTGTGGGACATAAAGTGATATTCGTGAGGAGTGTGCCTCTTAGCTCAAGGAGATACAAGAAACTAAATGAGCAGCTTCTGTCCGGAGGTGAGGCAGGAAGGCAGAGAGGGTTAGGAGCTGGTTGAATGGACATGGGGAATCAGGGGTGGAACGGAGGAGTGTGCTGTCACAGTATGGGGAGAGTAATTAGGGTCACATAACAATGTATGTACAAATTTTTGTAAAAAGTAAAAAAATTTTTTAAAAGTTAAAAAAAAATCAGACATTGAAAATCCTATGGAGGGCAGGGCCAAGATGGCGGGGTAGTCCAATGCTTCCAGTGGTCCCTCTTACAACAAGGACCCCAAAAAACAAGTGAATCAATTATATATGACCATCTAGGAGCCCTGAACATCAGAGGTAATGTTGAGGAATCAGACTGAGTGGCAAGGAGAGGGAGAGGTGGTTCGGAAGCAACGAGGAGTTTCCAGACCTGTCCCGGAGGTAGCTGGAGCCCTTTAGGCCAGATTGGCTCATGGTGCGCAGTGAGGCAAGCAGTGGAGCTCGGGAGGTGTTTTCCACATTAGGAGAGACCCAGCAACAAACAGTCTCCTCGGTCATCCAGAACCAGTGAGAAGCGGCCCTTGATTGGCGAAAGATAAGTACTTCCTCTGGCCTACTGCACACATCAAAAACACCCCCCTTTGGGAAAGACCTTTCTCCCATTTACCTCCCCGCTCCCTTCTCTGCACTGGGTCCGGGACCAGCTTCAGCAATTGCCAAGTTCCCTGGGCTGGAAGTAGTACCCGTCACGAACCCTGAGCCATTCTCCTGGCCTTGGAGAGATAACAAATTAACATACAGGAAATAATAATCTGCCAGCTTCCCTAGGCCAGGAACTCAGGGTAGGCACAGCTCCTTTACCTAGGCATACGCATAAGGGATCCATGGACTCTGAGTGCCTTTCCTCCTGCAGTGACTAGTGTCGGCCCATGTCAACAGCGTAGGCCCTCATTACCACAGTACAACAGGGTATATATCTGAAGTCTAATTTCAACTGTTTCAGCAGTGAAGTGGCAGGTTTGTGACACTGGACACTGCTCTGCCCATTAAGCATGGTCTTCACCTACCCACATCAGGGGCCTGAGGACTGGTGGCTCTACCCATGCCACCTAGCCACCTGCGACAGGGAACCAAGAAAAAGTGGTTTCCCCCAGTCCTTACAGCCAACAGCACTGGGTGCTCATAATCCAGCTGCAAAACCCACCCACCAATGCGGTCTAGGGAACAGGAATATGCTTTCCTCTGGGCACTCAGGGGTGGCCATCAGCCTCCTGCCTTACTAAGCATGTGAACCCTGCTGCAGCCGGATGCCTGTGCCTACACCAATCACCCATGCCTGTCTAGGACTGTAGGTGAGAGCCTGCACCACACACTTGATGGCTGACTACATGGACAACTGAGCTGAATCCATACAGAAGGAATGGGCGGATTCCTGGGCTCACACACTCAGTGGCAGTTCTGGCCACCTGGTGGCAGGATGTTGGAGCTTCAGAGGCACTGGTGATCGGGCTAGCTCACACAACCAGCATATTCAAGCATATCAAAATAAAACAAAACAAGAAGCTAGGACACAGTAAGCAAACGTAAAATAAATAAACATAATAAGTTATTGATGGCTCGGAGACAACAGTCAATATCAAATCACATAAAGAGGCAGACCATGATGGCTTGAGTAAGCTCCCAAAATAAAGAATCAAGAAATTTTCTAGAGGAAGAGAATTTCTTGGAAATACCGGAGGCAGAATACAAAAGATTAATATACAGAACTCTTCAAGAGAACAGGAAGGAGATCAGACAAAATGCAGATCTAGCAATAGAGGAACTTAAGGAGATGAGAGAAGAGCATAATGACAAATTTAACAGGCTGCAAGAATCCAAAGAGAGATAGCAATCAGAAATCCAGAAGATTAACAATAAAATTTCAGAATCAGACAACTCAACAGAAAGTCACAGGAGCAGAACTGAGGCAATGGAAGTCAGAATTAGTGAGACTGAAGATAAAGAACTTGACACCAACTTATCTGAGGAAAAATCAGACAAAAGGATTAAAAAAAAATGAAGAAACCGTAAGAATTACGTGGGACGCTATCAAGAGGAATAACCTACAAGTGATTGAGTACCAGAACAGGGAGGGATAACAGAAAATACAGACAGAATTGCTGAAGATTTGTTGGCAGAAAACTTCCCTGATATTGTGAGAGATGACAAGACATTGGATAGATGTTTGCTCATCAAACCCCACATAAAATAAATCCCAAAAGAAAGTCACCAAGACATATTATAATCAAACTTGCCAAAACGAAAGATAAAGAGAGACTTTTAAGACTCGCTAGGGATAAACGAAAAGTCATCTACAAAGGAAAGTCAGTAAGAATAAGCTCTGACTACTCAGGAGAAACCATACAGGCAAGAAGGAAATGGGATGACACACATAAAGCCTTGAAGAAAAAAAACTTCCAGCCAAGAATTAATAACCAGCAAAACCATCTCTCAAATATGATGGCCAAATTAGGACTTTTCTAGATGAACAGAAGTTTTGGGAATTTGCAAAAACCAAACCAAACTTACAAGAAATACTAAAGGCAGTCCTTGAGTGAGAAAATCAATAACATCAGCTAATAATCCAAGACTAGAACACAGGACACAGCAACCAGGTATCTACCCAGATAGGGAAGTCACAAAAATAAATCAAAGCTAAAACACTGAAAATAAGTAAACAGAGATGTCAATATATAAACATGACAATATTGAAACAAAAAAGAGGGACTAAAAATGTAGACACAGATTTTTCATATAGAGAGGAAGTCAAGGCAATATGAAGAAATAAATGACTGCCTTAAACTTAGAAAAATAGGAGTAAATATTAAGGCAATCACAAAAGAAACTAACAATCCTACAGGTCAAAATAAAAAGCAAGAAAACTATAAACATTCAGCGAATACAAAATCAATACCAATGAAAAAGATGAAAAGAAATCACATAAAGAAAAATGACTCAGCACAGAAAATTAAGTGGAACAAAGAAACTGTGAACAACACGCAAAAAAGGCATCAGAAGGACAGCACTAAACTCATACCTATCAATAATTACACTGACTGTAAGTGGACTAAATGCACCAATAAAGAGCCAGAGAGTGGCAGACTGGATAAAAAAACATGATCCACCTATATGCTGCCTACAAGAGACACACCTTAGACTTAAACACACAAACAAACTAAAACTCAAAGGATGGAAAAAATATGTCAAGCAAACAACACTCAAAAAAGAGCAGGAGTGGCAATATTATCTCTGACAAAATAGACTTTAAAGTAAAATCCATTACAAAGGATAAGGAAGGACACTATATAATGATTAAAGCAGCAATACACCAGGACATGACTATAATAAATATTTAGGCACCCAATAACAGGGCTCCAAAACACACACACAAAAAAAAAAAACCTCCAACAGCATTGAAAACAGAGATAGACAGCTCCACAAAAATAGTAGGAAACTTCAACATACCACTTTTGGTGAAAGAAAAAACAACCAGAAAGAAGCACATTAAAGACGCAGAAGATCTAAATGCTACAATCAACCAACTTGATCTCATAGATATATACTGAATACTCCATCCAACAGCAGCCAAGTATACTTTCTTTTCCAATGCACATGGAACAGTCTCCAGAAGATACCACATTTTAGGCCATAAAGTAAGCCTTAGCAAAATCCAAAGCATCAAAATATTACAAAGCATCTTTTCTGACCATAAAGCTATAAAAGTAGAAATCAATAATAGAAAAAGCAAGGAAAAAGAATCAAACACATGGAAATTGAACAACACCTTGCTCAAAAAGTAATGGGTTATAAAAGAAATTAAGGATGGAATAAAGAAATTCATAGAATCAAACAAGAATGAAAACACATCTTACCAGAATCTCTGGACACAGCAAAAGCAGTGCTCAGAGGTCAGTTTATAGCAATAAATGCACACATCCAAAAAGAAGAAAGAGGCAAAATCAAAACATTAACCCTACAACTGGAACAAGTAGAATGAGAGCAGCAAAAGAAGCCCTCGGGCACCAGAAGAAAGGAAATAATAAGAATTACAGCAGAATCAAATGAAATAGAGAACAGAAAAACAACTGAAAGAGTTAACAAGACCAAAAGCTGGTTCTCTAAAAAGATCAACAAAATTGATAAACCACTGGCCAAAATGACAAAAGAAAAACAGAAGAGAAAGCAGATAACCTGCAGAAGAATTGAGATGGGGGATATCACAACAGACCCAACTGAAATTAAAAAAATCATAACAGAATACTATGAAAAACTGTACTCTAACAAATTTGAAAACCTAGAGGAAATGAACAAATTTCTAGAAACTCACTACCTACCTAAACTAACACAAACAGAGGTAGAACAACTAAATAAACCCATAACAAAAGAAAAGATTGAAAAGGTAATTAAAAAACTCCCAACAAAAAAAAGCCCTGGCCTGGATGGCTTCACTGGAGAATTCTACCAAACTTTCAGAGAAGAGTTAACACCGCTACTACTAAAGGTATTTCAGAACATAGAAAAGGATGGAATACTCCCAAACTCATTCTGTGAAGCCAGCATAACCCTGATACCAAAACCAGGTAAAGACACCACAAAATAAGAAAACTACAGACCAATATCCCTTATGAACATTGACGCAAACATCCTCAACAAAATTCTAGCCAACAAAATTCAGCAACATATCAAAAAAATAATTCACCATGATCAAGTGGGATTAATACCAGGTATGCAGGGATGGTTTGACATTAGAAAAACAATCAATGTAATCTATCACATTAATAAAACAAACTACAAGAACCACATGATCTTATCAATTGATGCAGAAAAGGCATTTGACAAAGTCCAACACCCACTCATGATAAAAACTCTCAACAAAATAGGAATAGAAGGGAAATTCCTCAACATAATTAAGGGCATTTATACAAAGCCAACAGCCAACATCATCCTAAATGGAGAGACTTTAAAAGCATTCCCCTTGAGAACGGGAACCAGACAAGGATGACCTTTATCACCACTCTTATGCAACACTGTGCTGGAGATCCTAGCCAGAGCAATTAGGCTAGAAAAAGAAACAAAGAGCATCCAAACTGGTAGGGAAGAAGTCAAAGTATCTCTATTTGCAGATGATATGATCTTATATACAGAAAACCCCAAAGAATCCACAAGAAAACTACTGGAACTAACAGAAGATTTCAGCAAAGTTTCAGGATACCAGATAAACATACAAAACTCAGTTGCATTCCTTTATACCAACAAAGAGAACCTCAAAGAGGAAAATCACCAGATCAATACCATTTACAATAGCCCCCCAAAAGATAAATTCTTAGGAATAAATCTAACCAGAGATATAAAAGACCTATACAATGAAAACTATAAGGCACTACTGCAAGAAACCAAAAGAGACCTACATAAGTGGAAAAACATACCTTGCTCATGGATAGGAAGACTCAACATTGTGAAAATGTCAATTCTACCCAAAGCGATCTACAGATACAATGCAATCCCAATCCAAATTCCACCGGCTTTTAATGAGACGGAGAAATACATCACCAACTTCATATGGAAAGAGAAGAGGCCCTGGATAACTAAAGCATTACTCAAGAAGGAGAACAAAGTAGGAGGCCTCACACTACCTGATTTTAGTACCTATTATACTGCCACGGTAGTCAAAACAGCCTGGTACTGGTACAACAACAGATACATAGACCAATGGAACAGAACTGAGAACCCCGACACAAATTCATCCATCTGTGAGCAGCTGATATTTGTCAAAGGCCCAAAGTCCGTTAATCGGGGAAAAGATAGTCTCTTTAATAAATGGTGCTGGCATAACTGGATATCCATCTGCAAAAGACTGAAACAAGACCCATACCTCACACCATGCACAAAAACTGAAAATGGATCAAAGACCTAAATATAAAATCGAAAATGATAAAGATCATGGAAGAAAAAATAGAGACAACGCTAGGAGCCCTAATACCTGGCATAAACAGAATACAAGCCATAAGTAACAATACATGAACACCAGAAGAGAAACTAGACATCTGGGAGCTCGTAAAAAACAACTGGTCTCTATTCACCTGCAGCAGCAGAGGAAGAAGGACAGTCAGGAATAAGAAGAGGAAATGGAATGTGTGGCTAATTGCCTCCATGAACAACTGACTCCTTTGCCATGAGACCAGAAGAAGTAGAGGCTGCCAGCTACCATTACTGAACATCTTGATCAAAGATTCTAAAGAAGAATTCTGATCAAAAGGGGGAAAACGCTGAACAGAATTTCAAATTTTAATGGAATGCAGACTTCCTGGAGCCATGATGGTTGGATGAACCCCTGAAACATTTCCCTAAGATAAGCTTTAAACCTTAAACCAAAAATATCCCCTAAAGTCTTCTTAAAACCAACAACAGTTTAGCTTAACTAGTAAAGAATGTCTGCCTTGAGCATTGTGCCCTTTTAAGATTTATCTATACGGGATCAAACTGACAACACCAACTTGAAAAGTTAGAGAGGAAACTTAGGGGGCAGTGAGTTTATATTAGTGGGGGAGGAACAACTCAGAAAAGTAGGGTGAGAATGGTTGCATAACTCAAAGAATGTAATCAATGTCACTGAATTGTACATGCAGAAACTGTTTAACTGGTGTATGTTTTGTTGTGTATATTATCAACAAGAAAAAACAAAATGAAATAAATTATAAAAAAAAACAACACAGTACTCCAATGTTTTGGCAGTAGCAGCCACTACAAACATGCCCCAGTAAAATGAGAAAGTAATATACAGTTACAAATTCAGGAGCAAATAATGACAAATTTAGGAATGAGTTTTAATGATACAAAAAGGCCCAATACCATCAGCAACAACATCTTGAAATACTGGAAATACTGTATTTCTCAATTCAAAGTTCAAGATGAGGAAAATTAATTCCATTTTATTCAACCACAAAAACTTCATTTATAAGCTATATTTAAGTCTCCAATTTTAAAATGGGAGAAAAAAGGTGTTTGTTTGTTTTTTAATAACTGCTATCATTAATTGACTTTTAAAAAAATAATAGAACTTGTTATGGATTGAACTGTGTCCCCCAAAACGATATGCTGAATTCTTGACCTCTGTACCCGTGAATGTGACCTTAATTAGAAATACTATCTTTGCAGATATTAGTTAACATGAGGTCATACTGGAGTAGGATAGGCTCTAATCCAATAGGAATACTAAAAAAAAACAAACTCGTTGCTGTCGAGTCGATTCCGACTCACAGTGACCATACAGGACAAAGTAGAACTGCCCCATAGGATTTCCAAGGAGCAGCTGGTGGATTCAAACTGCTGACCTTTTCGTTAGCAGCCAAGCTCTTAACCACTACTGCACTGCCAGGACTCATAAAAAGAGAAGAGGCACATAGGGAGAATACCATATGACAACAGACACAAAAGGAAGACGGCCATATGAATATGGCCACATGAAGATGGAGGCAAAGACTGAAGCTATGCTGCCCCAAACCAAGAAACGGTGGGGCTACCAGAAGCTGACAGACAAGAAAGGATCTACCTTAGAGCTTTCAGAGAGAACATGACCCTGCCAACACTCTGAATTTGGACTTCTAGCCTCCAGAACTGTGAGACAATAAATTTCTATTGTTTTACGCCATCCATTTTGTGGTACTTTGTTACAGCAGCCCTAGGAAACTAATATACTACCACCAATTAAACGCCTCATATGCATCGGCATTTTTCATATATTACTCCATTCAATCATCTTAACTACTCAATGAAGTAGATTAAATGACTTCATTTTAAGTAACTGAAACTCTGTAAAGTGACTTGCCCAAGGTCACATAACCCGGTCACATAACCCTACAGAGATCTGAAGTAATGTGTTACAGACTCCAAAGTTCACACCCTTTTCACTACACCAAACTGTATTAAGTGAATCTTCTGTATAATGATGTATAACTAAAACAAATACTAACCAATGAAGTAAGCTGAGAATTTACAGCTCTTACACGGTGGCAGTTTAACAATAATACCAGTGTCAGGAAAAAGAGAAAAAAAACTTTCAAAATTAAATTAAACGTAACAGATTATCAAGTCCATTAACTCATCTCTTCCAGAGCTCTTCAAGGGACAGAAAAATCATTCTTTCATTTAGTAATTTCTGGCAGCTACATCTGCATTATTGCTAACCAGCACATACACAACAAAAGCAAAAACAAAACACTCAAGCCACCATAGGTTTAAATAGAAGAAGACTGCTCAAATACTCATTAGAAAAGTCACAAGGAATGAAGTACCTGGCAATTAAGGCCAAGGAAATCTTAACGTTGAAAGAAGTAGTTACTCTATATATTTCCTATCATAATAAATGGGTAGGGTTGAGGTTAGAAAGAAGTCTTGGCTTCTGCTCATTTTCCTAAATACAAAATAAACATTGAATACTCCAAAGAAATACTCAATTTTAATAAGAGCCTCAAATACCCATAAACCTCCAATTAATATCAATAAGGGGAGGAGAGCAAAATGACTAAAGAGCAAGGACTCTTAGAATACCAGGCTACCACTTACAGTATGATCTTAGCTAAAGTGTGTTACCTCTCTTAATCTCATTTTTCTGGCTGTAAAATAAAGATGGCAGTAGCTACCTCACAGGGTTTATGATGATTAAGTGAAATAACACCTTTAAAAATTGTACAACAGTGATTAACATACGATAATTGGTCAACAAATATTAGATGTTATACTATTAATATTACTACTACCACTATTATTAAGGTCGGCTTATCTAAGGCCCTCATCTTTTTTGTTTGTTTGTTGTAGTTCAAATGAAGTTTACATTTCAAGTTAGCCTCCCATACAAAAATTGATACATACATTATGTGACCCTAATTGCTGTCCCCATACTGTGACAACACACTCCTCCTTTCCACCCGATTCCCCATGTCCATTCAACCAGCTCCTAACCCTCTCTGCCTTCCCAGCTCACCTCCAGACAGAAGCTGCCCATTTAGTCTCTTGCATCTACTTGACATGAGGCACACTTCTCATGAGTATCACTTTATGTCCTACAGTCCACTCCAATCCCTGTCTGAAGAGTTGGCCTCAGAAATTATTTTAGTTCTCAGCTGACAGAGAATCTGGGGGCCATGCTTTCCGGGGTTCCTCCAGTCTCATTCAGACCATTAAGTCTGGTCTTCTTACTAGAATATGAGTTCTACACCCCATCTTTCTCCCACACCATCAGGGACTCTCTGTTGTGTTCCCTGTCAGGGCGGTCATTGGTAATAGCCAGGCACCATCTAATTCTTCTCGTCTCAAGCTGATGAAGTCTCTGGTTTACGTGGCCCTTTCTGTCTCCTGGGCGAATACTTTGCTTGTGTCTTTGGTGTTCTTCATTCTCCTTTACTCCAAGTGGTTGGGACAAATTGATGCATCTTAGATGGCCACTTGCAAGCTTTTAAGACCCCAGCTGCCACTCACCAAAGGAGGATGCAGAACATTTTCTTAATAAGCTTTTTATGCCAACTGACCTAGATGTCCCTGAAAGCGTGGTCCCCAGACCCCTACCCCTCAAAGTGCTTGACTGTATTCAGGAAACTTCTTAGCTTTGGTTTAGTCCAGTTGTGCTGACTTCCCCTGTAGTGTGTGCTGTCCTTCCCTTCATCTAAGATAATTCTTATCTACTATCTAGTTAGTAAATAACACTCACCCTCCCTCCCCACCCTCGTTACCATCAAAGAATGTTTTCTTCTGAGTTTAAACCTTTTCTCGAGTTCTTATAATAGTGGTCTTATACAGTATTTGTCCTTCTGTGACAACTAAATTCACTCAGCATAATGCCCTCCATATTCCTCCATGTTATAAGATGTTTCAAGGCTTCACTGTTGTTCTTTATCGTTGCACAGTATTCCACTGTGTGGATATAACATAATTTGTTTATCCATTTGTCCACTGATGGGCACCTAGGTTGTTTCCATCTTTTTGCTATTGTGAACAGTGCTGCAATGAACATGGGTGTGCATATTATCTCTTCGTGCGACGGCTCTTATTTCTCTAGTATATATTCCAAGGAGTGGGATAGCTGGATCCTATGGTACTTCTATTTCTAGCTTTTTAAGGAAGCGCCAAATTGATTTCCAAAGTGGCTGTACCATTTTACATTCCCACCAACAGTCTCTCCACAACCTCTCCAGCATTTATTAGTGTTTTCTGGATTAATGCTAGCCTTGTTGGAGTGAGATGATATCTCATTATAGTTTTGATTTGCATTTCTCTAATGGCTAATGATCCTGAACATTTCTTCACGTGTCTGTTAGCCGCCTGAATATCTTCTTTGGTGAAGTGCCTGTTCATATCCTTTGCCCAGTTTTTAACTGGGTTATTTGTCTTTTGGTTGTTGAGGTTTTGCAGTATCTTGCAGATTTTAGAGATTAGATGCTGATCGGATTTGTCGTAGCCAAAAATTTTTTCCCAGTCTGTAGGTTGTCTTTTTACTCTTTTGGTGAAGTCTTTTGATGAGCGTAAGTGTTTGACTTTCAGGAGCTCCCATTTATCTAGTCTCTCTTCTGGTGCTTGTGCATTGTTACTTATGGTTTGTATTGTGTTTATGCCATGTATTAGGGCTCCTAGTGTTGTCCCTATTTTTTCTTCCATGATCTTTATCTTTTGATTTTATATTTAAGTCTTTGATCCATTTTGAGTTAGTTTTTGTGCATGGTTTGAGGTATGGGTCTTGTTTCAGTTTTTTGCAGATGTATACCCAGTTATGCCAGCACCACTGGTTAAAGAGACTGTCTTTTCCCCAATTAACAGACTTTGGGTAAGGCCCTCATCTTCTTATATTCTTGCTTTCCACCCCGCAAAATACAGAATTTATTATAATTGTTTTAGGTTAACAGGTAACCTGAACATGTTAAGCACTACACATACATTCATTCCACAAACGTTGTTAAGTGCTTATATACAGGCATTCTACTGTATACTGGGAATGCAAAAATAAGTGAGACAAACAGACAAGAAAATAAATGCAAGGAAGTATTACAGATGCTATAATAGACAGCTATATACAGGTAACGGGAACACAGAAGAGGGAATGGTCAATTCCAATTAGGGAACTAATGAAGAAAATCCGAAAAGATCACTCTGGAACAAGAAAGTATCCAACAGGATGGGGAAGAGGGACAAATGGTGACAACAGCAGTGCAGAGTAGTAGTTATAAACATGGGCTTTAGTGTCCAAGAGACCTGGGTTCAAATCCTTGCTCCATCATTACTAGATGTATGACTTTGTGTATATTACAAAATGTCTCTGAGCTTTGGTTTCCTCATCTGTAAACTAGGAATAACATCACTTTTCTCATACGGTAATTGTAAGGTTTATTTGAGAATATATAGGTAAGCATTTAGCCTAGTGGACAGGACACAATAAGCACTCAGCATATGACTGTAGAAATCAAAGCATCAGAAACAAATGTACCAGGGCATATAATAGCTTAATATGTTCAGAGAACTACAGCAATTCAGTATGGTTAGAACATAAAAAGTAAATAAAGTAATATACAGCAAAGATAGGCAGAAACTAAATCCCAAATAACTTTGTACACCACACCAAAGAATTTGGATTTATTCTTTATCTAAGGAATGGGAAGGACTTTAGCCAAAGGCGTGACATAACTGAACTGGCATTAGAGAATTTACCCTGATAGCAGGTTAGATGAAGACTTGGAAAGGTATGTTCTAGAAGGTAGACAGAACCAGGGAAATACTGCAGGTAACAGGTGATAGTTTGACTTCAGGCAAAAAGATACAGAGAAAGGACAGATAAACAAAATGTTAAGAAAGAAACTACAGGATTTAGTGCCTGCTTAGATGTGTGTGGTGTGAAGTAGCAGCAGATGTGAGCTTCTAGGCCTCTGACTACAGCAACTAGCCATTTGCAAAGGTGGGAGGAAAAACCATTCGGGTGGAGGGGAAATGATGAGTTTGGTTTTTGAGTTGGTGAGCCTGAGATGTTTATGGAACATCCATACAGTAGGCAGCTAGATGGCCTCTCAGCAGACAGCTAAAATAAGTGAAGGGGGGGATATCTAAGGGAAGAATACCCTTGGAAGAGAGGGTTGCAAATACAAAACGCCTCAAAGCAGGACAACCTTGGAGGGTTTATAGAACATAATAAAGGAGCAGTTGTGGTTTTGCTCAAAAATGAATACAATATAATCTTGTGCTGATGGCTATGTATGCTTTCATTTTAAATTGTTGCCCCCTTTAACCTGCCCTTATAGTCCATTAAACTCCTGAAAGAAGACCCTCAAATATCAACCTACAGAGCAATTATCCAGCTAACACAGGGCAATGATCCATACATTGACTTCAGGATCTTGGTCTGTCACAGGACCATGAAAAAATTAAATGAGGTGAAGCAATTAAGATGTATAATGCCTAGAAAAAACACTCAAATATAATTTATTAACATATGAAAGAAGTTTAGAACGGCAAATTAATTTGAATAAATAATTCACCTTGTTTTCACATTCCCTGGAAAAATTCCTAAAAAGACTGAAGTCTTTCAGGCAAGGAACCACATTTTTTCATCTCTGTAATCCCAAATCCTAGCACAAAGTTTAAGAAACAGTAGGCTCTAAATAAATAACTGTGGAATAAATAAATCTGGTCTAAAATAGCAGAGAGAATTCTTAAACAGACTGCCAAGGACTCTGATCTCTGAAAAACAATCCTATTATGCAAGATACATGTTCATGAAGTAGAGGCCCTAATCCAAACTAAACTCTGATTTTCTTCTGTAGAGAACGAGTGAATAATTTTTAACAGATTAAAAACAAACAGGTAATACAAAATGGTAAGTGGCTACTATTTATATTATTCTAAATTTTGGTTGAGGAGGGTATGAGTCAAATCCATGCAGCTGATTTAAGTAAAGCCTTAAGTAATGGTCTCTTCAAACTAAAAGAAACTAACTTTTCTTTGTTAACCTGTCAGTCAAGTCCCAAGTAAAACAGGAACTAAAATATAGTAAAAACTCTCACTGTCATAGAGTCTAAATAATAGTAATGTAATGTAATTGGGACCAACTGAACGGTGACATCCAAGATTTGGTTTTGCAATTTAATCATACAGGTGATAAAACTGACTTGAGTGTCAAGCAAATTGTGTTAAATACTGAATTCGCACCTCTTAAGCAGCTGTTAAAAGATACCAGATATGAAAACTCTAATTGCTATATTTTATATTATATTCCACTTATCCATTTATTTATTATCTTGGAAAAAGAAATTCTGTCCAAATTCTTCTTGGAGACTATAGTCGACATTAGATGCACTCAGACTACAACTACCCAAATCAACTATCACCTTCTTCTTCAGTTCTATCACCTCTCAAACACATGCCCAGGCTTTGCAGGGGTGGGGATGGATGAAAAAAACAAAAACAAAAAAATACTAATACTGCAACAACTTGCTCTTCCAGCAGCCTGGCAAAAGCACAGGTTTAAATCACATGAGTTTCCTCCGTCCATCTTCAACATAAACAGAGGGGTAGACATTTTCGAAGATATTAACGGGGTGAAGGACAATCTTTTGTATATGACCACAAATTCTACAGTATACTAAATATCCCCTACTACCCCTCTCCAAAAGAAGCCTTGGTGGCACAGTGGTTAGCAGTTCAAACCCACCAGATGCTCCACAGGAGAATGATATGCCAGTCTGCTTCTGTAAAGATTTACAGCCTTGGAAACCCTATGGGGCAGTTCAATTCTGTCTTACAGGGTCTCTATGAGTCAGAATCGACTCGAAGGCAACAGGTGATGGTACTACACCTCTCCAAGGAATCCATGAGTGGCACAGTTGAGTGCTTGACTACCAGCTAAAAGGTTGGTGGTTCGAATCCACCAGAGGCAACTCAGAAGACAGGCCTGGCAATCTGCTTCCAAAAGGTCACAGCCTTGAAAACCCTATGCAGCAGCTGTACTCTGCACACATGAGGTGACCGTGAGTCAGAATCAACTTGATGCAACTAATAACAACACCTCTCCAGAAGGTAAGATCAGGAGAACAGGAACATATCCAATAACCCTGAATAGCCAAACACAAAGAAACCAAACCCGTTGCTGTTGAGTGGATTCTGACTCACGGCAACCCCGTGTGTGCCAGAGCAGAACTGCACTCCCTAGGGTTTTCAGCAACAGCAATCTTTCAGAAGTAGATCAACCGGCCTTTCTTCTGTGCTGCTGGTGGGTTGGAACCACTAGCCTGTCAGTTTGTAGCTGACCACAAAAATAATCTTAAAAAAGAACAAGGCTGGAGGACTCACACTAACTACAAAGCCCTACTGGCATAAGGACAGACATATAGATCCATGGAATAGAACTGACAGTCCATAAACAAACCCTCACATTTACAGTTAACTGATTTTTGACAAGGGTGCTAAGACAATTCAATGGGGGAAAGAAGTCTTTTCAACAAATGATGTTGGAACAACCAGATATCCACATGCAAAAGAATCAAGTTGGACCCCTATCTCACACCCTATGCAAAAAATTACTCCAAATGATCGAAGACCTAAATGTAAGAGCTAAAACTATAAAACTCTTAGAAGAAAACACAGGCATAAATCCCATGACCTTGGATTAGACAATGGTTTCTTAAATACCAAAAGCATATGCAATAAAAGAAAAAAAACATAAATATAAGTTAGACTTCATCAGATTTTAAAAACTTCAAATGACACTATCAAGGAAGTGAAAAGACAACCCACAGAATGTGAGAAAATATTTGCAAATGATGTAGCTAATAAAGAACTAGTGAGGCAGGGCCAAGATGGTGGAGTATTCTGATGGCTTCCTATATCCCTCTTACAACAAAGACCTGGAAAAACAATTGATTTGATTGTACATGAATATTTAGGAGCTCTGAACAAGGCAAAGCTGAGGAATCGGTCTGAGTGGCGGAAGGAGAGGGAGACGGTTCGGAAGAAGCAAGGAGCACCAGAGCAGCAGTGGCGGGACTGCAGTTCTTCAGCCACTCGGGATCCGCAGTGAAGCAGGCAAACAGCTGCACGCGTGGTCGGGAGGCAGTTTCCACACCGAGAGAGATCCGGCAGCAGAGATTCGGCTTGGACACTCCGAACCAGTGAAAAGCAGTTCCTAAGTGGCTAAAGATAAGTACATGTGTGCAGCCTTTCGCGGGAATTTAAAAAAGAACCCATTTGGGAAAAACCTCTCTCCCTTTTACCTCCTCCCTCCCCGCTCTGCACCGGGAGTCCACTGGGCCAGAAGTAGATCCCAAAAGGTGCCCTGACCCATTCTCCTGGCTTTGGAGAGGGAACAAATAAGCTACTGGCTCCCCTAAGCCAGGAACTCAGGGTCGGCACAGCTCCTGTGCTAGGCACAGGCATAACGGGTTCGCAGACTTTGAGTGCCTTACACCCCTGTATAGACTTGTGGGGACCCATCTTAACAGCATTAGCCCTCACTACCACAGTACAACAGGGTAAACATCTGAAGTTTAACTTTAACTGTTTCAGCTGTGAAGTGGCAGACTCGTGACACTCGACACAGCACTGCCGCTTAAGCATGCACCTTTACCGATTCGTATCAGGGACTTGAGTACTGGTGGCGTCACCTATGCCACCTAGGCACCTGCTACAGGAATCCAAGAAAAAGTGGTAAGCCCTCAAGTCTTTACAGCCAACAGAGTGGTGTGCTCATAGTCCAACTGCAAAACTCACCTACCAACTCGCCCTAGGGAATAGGGACATGCTTTCCTTTCCGACTCTTAGGGGCAGCCGTCAGCCCCCTGCCTGGCTCAGCACTTGACCCCCTACCACAGCCAGATACCAGTGCCTACACCAATCACCCATGCCTCTCTAAGACTGTAGGTGAGAGCCTGCACCACACACTTGGTGACCGACTGCCTAGACACCTGAGCTGAAGGCATATAGGAAAATTTAACTGGTGTGCACATACTTAGTTACAGAACTTAATACCTGGCGACAGGACGTTAGAGCTTCAAAGGCGTCAATAATCAAACTAGCGCACACGAGCAGCCTATTGGGGCATATCAATACAAAACAAGAAGCTAGGACTCACTAAACAAATACAAAACAAAATTACAATAATGTATTGATGGCTCAGAGACAACAGTCAATATCAAATCACATAAAGAAGCAGTCCATGATGGCTTCAGCAAGCTCCCAAAATAAACAATCAATAAATTCTCTGGAGGAAGAGAATTTCTTGGAATTACCAGAGGCAGAATACAAAAGATTAATACACAGAACTCTTCTAGAAATTAGAAAGGAAATTCTACAAAATGCAGAAACTTCCAAGGAACACACAGACAAAGTAGTAGCAGAACTTAAAAAAGTTATTCAAGAACATAATGACAAACTTAATAGGCTGCAAGAATCCATACAGAGACACCAATCAGAAATCCAGAAAGTTAACAATAAAATTTCAGAATTAGACAACTCAATAAAAAGTCATAGGAGCAGAACTGAGGCAGTAGAAGTTAGAATTAGTGACACTGAAGATAAAGCAACTGACGTCAACTTATTTGAGAAAAAATCAAGTAAAAGAATTAAAAAGAATGAAGAAATGCTAAGAGTCATCTGGGACTCTATCAAGAGAAACAACCTACGAGTGATTGGAGTACCAGAACAGCGGGGGATAACAGAAAATACAGAGAAAATTGTTGAAGATTTGTTGACAAAAAACTTCCCTGATATCATGAAAGATGAGAAGATATCTATCCAAGATGCTCATTGAGCCCCACATAAGGTAGATCTCAAAAGAAAGTCACCAAGACATATTATAATCAAACTTACCAAAACCAAAGATAAACAGAGAATTTTAACAGTTGCTAGGAATAAACGAAAAGTCATTTAAAAAGAAGAGTCAATTAGAACGAGCTTGGACTACTCAGCAGAAACCATGCAGGCAAGAAGGCAATGGGATGCCATATATAAAGCCTTGAAGGAAAACAACTGCCAGCCCAGAATTACATATCCAGCAAAACTGTCTCTCAAATATGATGGCAAAATCAGGGCATTTCCAGATAAACAGAAGTTCAGGGAATTTGCAAAAACCAAACCATAATTACAAGAAATACTAAAGGGAGTCCTATGGTTAGAAATCAATAACATCAGATAACAATGCAAGACTAGAACACAGGACAGAGCAACCAGACATTGACTCAGATAGGGAAGTTGAAAGTACATCAAAGCTAAAACACTGTAAATAGGGAAACAGAGATATCAATATGTAAAAAAGGACAACATTAAAACAAAAAAGAGAAACTTAAAAAATGTAGACATTGATTTTTCATATGCAGGGGAAGTCAAGGTAATATAAAGTAATAAAAGACTGGTATAAACTTAGAAAAATAGGGGTAAACATTACGGTAACCACAAAGGAATCTAACAATCCTACAAATCAAAATAAAAAAGTAGAAAAACATAAACACCCAGCAAACATAACATCTACAACAATTAAAAAAGATGAAAAAAAAATACATAAAGAAAAATGACTCAGCACAGAAAATTAAGGGGAACAAAGAAACTG
>NW_004444016.1:7547050-7548624 GCF_000243295.1 Trichechus manatus latirostris | reverse complement strand
AAGTATCTCTAATTGCAGATGATATGATCTTATACACAGAAAACCCCAAAGAATCCACAAGAAAACTACTGGAACTAATAGAAGATTTCAGCAAAGCTTCAGGATACAAGATAAACATATAAAAGTCAGTTGGATTCCTTAACACCAACAAAGAGAACCCTGAAGAGGAAATCACCAAATCAATACCATTTACAATAGCCCTCAAGAAGATAAAAGACACTACTGCAAGAAACTAAAAGAGACTTGCATTAAGTGGAAAAATATACCTTGCTCATGGATAGGTAGACTCAACATAGTGAAAATGTCAATTCTACCCAAAGTGATCTATAGATACAATGCAATCCCGATCCAAATTCCAGTGGCATTTTTTAATGAGATGGAGAAAAAAATCACCAACTTCATACAGAAAGGGAAGAGGCTCCGAATAAATAAAGCATTACTCAAGAAGAAGAAAAAAGTGGGAGGCCTTACACTACCTGATTTTAGGACCTATTACACTGCCACGGTAGTCAAAACAGCCTGGTACTGGTTCGACAACAGATACATAGACCACTGGAACAGAGTTGAGAATCCAGATATAAGCTCATCTACCTATGAGCAGCTAATATTTCACAAAGGCCCAAAGTCCATTAATTTGGGAAAAGACAGTCTCTTTAACAAATGGTGCTGGCATAACTGGGTATACATCTGCAAAAAACTGAAACAAGACTCATACCTCAAACCATGCACAAAAACTAACTCAAAACACATCAAAGACTTAAATATAAAATCAAAAACGATAAAGATCATAGAAGGAAAAATAGGGACAACGCTAGGAGCCCTAACACATGGCATAAACACAATACAATCCATAAGTAACAATGCACAAGCACCAGAAGAGAGACTAGAGAAATGGGAGGTCCTAAAAATCAAACACTTATGCTCATCAAAAGACTTCACCAAAAGAGTAAAAAGACAACCTACAGACTGGGAAAAAAATTTTGGCTACAACAAATCCGATCAGCATCTAATCTCTAAAATCTACAAGATACTGCAAAACCTCAACAACAAAAAGACAAATAATCCAATTAAAAAATGGGCAAAGGATATGAACAGGCACTTCACCAAAGAAGATATTCAGGTGGCTGACACATGAAGAAATGTTCACGATCATTAGCCATTAGAGAAATGCAGATCAAAACTACAATGAGGTATCATCTCACCCCAACAAGGCTAGCATTAATCTAGAAAACACTAATAAATGCTGGAGAGGCTGTGGAGAGACTGGAACACTTATACACTCACTGTTCGTGGGAATGTAAAATGGTATACCCACTTTGGAAATCGATTTGGTGCTTCCTTAAAAAGCTAGAAATAAAAGTACCATACGATCCAGCAATCCCACTCCTTGGAATATATACTAAATAAGAACTGTCACACGAACAGATATATGCACACCCATGTTCACTGCAGCACTGTTCACAATAGCAAAAAGATGGAAACAACCTAGGTGCCCATCAATGGACAAATGGATAAACAAATTATGGTATATCCACACAATGGAATATTATGCAATGATAAAGAACAACGATGAA
>NW_004444016.1:7526736-7546586 GCF_000243295.1 Trichechus manatus latirostris | reverse complement strand
AGAGACAGAATGGGCCACATAAACCAGAGACTTCATCAGCCTGAGACCAGAAGAACTAGATGGTGCCCAGCTACCACCAATGAATATCCTGACAGGGAACACAACAGAGAGTCCCTGGTGGAGCAGCAGAAGGATGAGGTGTAGAACTCAAATGCTAGTAAGAAGACCAGACTTAATGGTCTGAGACTGGAGGTACCCCGGAAAGCATGGCCCCTGGACTCTCTATCGGCCCAGAACTAAAACAATTTCCGAGGACAACTCTTCAGACAGGGATTGGACTCGACTGTGGGACATAAAGTGATACTCGTGAAGCGTGTGCCTCTTAGTTTAGAAGATGCAAGACACCAAAGGGGCAGCTTCTGTCCAGAGGTGAGATGGGAACATATAGAGGGTTAGGAGCTGGTTGAATGGTCATGGGGAATCAGCAGCGGAAAGGAGGAGTGTGCTGTCACAGAATGGGGTGAGCAATTAGGGTCACATAACAACGTATGTATAAAATTTGGTATGGAAACTTGAAATGTAAACTTCATTTAACTACAACAAAAAAAAAAAAACTAGTATCCAGAATATATTAAAGAAAAAATTAAAACACACACACAACTCAACAACAAAAAACAAACAAATAATGCAATTTAAAAATGAGCAAGAGGTTACCATGGGTTGGAGGGAGCGAGGAATTAAGAGTTATTGCTTAACAGATAGAAAGTCCTGTTGGGGTGATGAAAAAGTTTTGGAAATAGACAGTGGTGATGGTTGCATAACACTGTGAATGTCATTAATGCCACGGAATTATGTACTTAAAAATGGTTAAAATAGAAAATTTAATGTTATATATTATATCATTATTGTTGTTGTTAGTTTCCATCGAGTCAATTCTGACTCATGGCAACCCCATGCGTGCAGAGTAGAACCGCTCTGTAGGGTTTTCAAGGCTGTGACCTTTTCGAAGCAGATCACCAGGCCTGTCTTCTGAGGTACCTCTGAGTGGGTCCAAACTGCCAACCTTTCAGCTAGTAGTCAAGCATTTAACCATTTACGCCACCCAGGTCATTATATATTACAATAAAAATTTTTTATTTATTAAAAAATGAGCAAAAGATTTCAGTATATATTTCTCCAAAAATATATAAATGACCAATAAGCACATGAAAAGATACTCAACATTATTAATCTTAGGGAAATGCAAATCAAAACAACAATGAGATACCACTGCATACCCACTAGGACAGCTAAATTTAAAAATAAAACAAAAAAACAGTAACAAGCGTTGGCGAGGATGTGCAGGAATCAGAACGCTCATACACTGCTAGTGGGAATGTAAAATGGTCCAGCCACCGTGGAAAACAATTTGGCAGTTCTTCAGAAAGTTAAATATAGAGTAACCATATGACCTAGCAATTCTACTCCTAGGTATATACCCAAGAGAATTGATATGTTCACACAAAAACTTGTACAGGAATGTTCATAGCAGCCAAAAATTCATAATAGCCAAAAAGGGGAAATTACCCAAATGCCATCAACTAATGAATGGAACACAAAATGTGCCATATCCACACAATGGAATATTACTCCAATGAAGTACCAGTACATGCTATATAACATGTAGAAAGAAGCTAAACACAAAAAATCATATATTGTATGATTCCACTTACATGAAATGTTCCGAACAGGCAAATCCATAGAGACAAAAAGTGTATCAGTGATTGCCTGAGGCTGGGGAAAGGGGAGATTAGGAAATGCCAGCTAATAGATACAGGGTTTCTTTTTGGGGCAATGAAAATGTTTTAGAATAGACAGTGACGATGGTTACACAACCTCACGAATATATTAAAAACCACGGAACTGTATAATGTGAAGGGTGAATTTTATGGTATGTGAATTATATTTCAATTAGGAAAAAACTTTGGAAACTTGAATTTGAAAAATAGTTTGGAAATTTGTTAAATTTCTTGATTTTGATAACTGAACTCTAGTTACATAATATCTTTGTTCTTGGGGAATGCACGCTGGCATATTTAGAAATAAAGAAGCGTGATGTCTGCAACCTATTTTCAAGCAGTTAAGAAAATAAAGTATTTGTGTGTTTGTGTGTTTGTGTGTTTGTGTGTGTGTGTGTGTGTGTGTGTTTGTACATACAGTGTATGTATGTATTCATGGAGAAAGAGAAAATAGGAAAAAATGAAGACAACTGGTGAATCTGGATAAAAGATTATATATATGGGAGTTCCTTGCATTATTCTTGCAACTTTCCAGTAAGTTTGAAATTATACCAAAATATAATAAAAATAAAAAACAACAAAAAAGAATGCATCCAATATAACTGGATTATTGCCCCTTTTGGAATCTGCTCTTTGATAACCGATGGTTGTTTTTACATGTGTTACTGAATTTAGCAATTCCATAATGTTAAAAGGGCAGTAATAACAATGTAGAGATTTAGCAACAGAAGAAAATAAAGCAATTAGAAGCTGATAAGAGCTTAAATACCTTTCACAGTATATCATTTAAGGTTTACCTTCTGACTCAGATTCCATAAAATGCTGACATGAAAACCTTCTCAATTCTGCACCATTAAAGAAAACACTGTAGGTTCATTTATGTAGGATTAATAGCTTATTGAAATACTTTTTTAAAAAAAAAAAATGAACTCATCTCTAATCACATAAAGGATAAAAAGTATTCTTCCTAGCATTTAATCAATATATGAAGCATTCTGATCAATCACAAATTAGTCAACATGAGGACAAGTAAGTATAAAGATTATATTCCAGAAACATCTACTCAACAGCATCCCACATAAACTGGGTTCAGTGGTTTCAGGGAGGGTATCAATGAGCGCTCAGGCAGTCTCCCTGTTATAGCTGCTTTTTAATATTTTGTCAAGCTCAAGTCCTTTGATTTGCTAATAACCATAAGATCTGTAATATCCCTAAGATTTGTACTAAAACTTGTTCTCAACCTAACTGTCCTCATTACAAACCATTAAATACATCAAATTTACCTTGGCAATTTAATAAACTGTTCATTCTCCTGTTTAATTCTTATTCTTAGGGCTTATCCCTGAGAGTACACTTGCCTTTCTCTTACGATTGCAAAGTAATACAGATGAATCAAATCACTAGATTATAGTGGGAAATCTACTTTTTTAAAAACACCCTTTCTACTACTGAAAACTGCATCCATTCAGCAAGAGAAAAACTTTGTGAACAGAAATATGTGGAGTGGGGAGGGTGGGGAGGATTGAGCAAAATATGCTCTTTGACAAACAGTTGCTAAATTTCATTCTAGCAAATAAGAAAGAGGCTTATACGCAACTTTACTTTCTTACTGGTTTTGGTAAGTTTAGCCTGGAATAAAGGTAAACCGTCAATCATCATAAGGCAATTGTTCTCCACTCATAGGAACTGGGCACTGTCAGTAACCACCAATAGAATAGCACACGGATACTAATTTTTACATAATAATTAGTATGTAACAATATTACAAAACCAATGTTTCCTATATTGGCAAAGGAAGCAAATTTGAGCCTTTCTATATAAGTGAAATTATTTATTAATCCTTTTAAAATGAATAATGACAAGGACTGAACTTTTCAAATAAGTTCAATTATAAAATTACCTATAGACTGGTACTCCTGCTGTATTCAATGGTACACCTTTGATTGTCTTCTTAACATGCTACATGGCTGTCACCAATTTCATTAAATACTATAAAACTTTTCCAAAAAGATACATATTTCTTAAGCAACTAATTAAATTCATTGGTACAATGCATCAGAAATGAGACAGTCAACAAGGACAATCTAGCAGGTAAAATAACTACAATGGGAGTCAGATGATCTATTTTCTAGTCCTAACTGCTACAAATTAGCTGTGTGATCCTGGGAAAGTCACTTAGCTCAATGATTTTCAGACTTCTAAGGCTTCACCACCACAGTCCTGACGTGAAGTTTCCAATTTGATATTTTGTCAAGTATGGATATTTTAAAATTCATTTTTTAATGAATACAGGGCATTATAGCAAAGTATAAAAAGTGAAGAAATTCGCTTTATGAAAAATTCATTACACTGTCCTTACTTTTCTCATTTCACTTTAGATTTATGAAAATTTCAGTGGGTACTAAATAGGCATTTATTAGAAAAACAGCATCTGGTAACCAAAAACTCTGCCTGTTTCTTAATCTGAAGAAGCAAAATACTAGCATGGGCTCTGGATTCAGTACTGGATTTCAAATTCTATCTTTACCACTTACTAGCTGTGTTGTCTCCTTGGACTCAATACTTCACTTCTTTGAGCCTACATTTATTCATCTATAAGAATGTAGATAATACCTACCTCAAAAGGGTGTTGAAACGATTAAATAAAATAACGAAAGTATCTAGTACGGTACTGGCATATAATAAGCATTCAATAAATGGTAGCAGTTACCTAAAAATGAGATGAGATAGGATTATCACCAAGATTCTATGACTCTACAGACAAGTAACAGAAGGGAAAAATGTGATCAATAAAGTCCAAAAAGAGATATACTGAAACAGTTCATTCACTGTGGGTAAAAATACATATATATATCTGATTTTATTTCTTACCATTTGGTCTTAAAGAAAGGTAAATTTGGTAAAGAAAAAAATATTAGTAGACTCATCATTTCTTTTTGCTTGCCAATTCAAGACTAATACTTTGTTAAAACTGCTTTGCTTTTCTTTAAACCAATATATGTATTTTATTTATCTTATCTATCATGGAATCATAAGGACAGAATTGATTTTCAGAGGTTATGTAGTCCATCATCACCCTACTACCAGATAAGTCCAGACAGAAATGTGCTTAAGCTCATCTCCTTGCTTCATTCTAACACATTTTACCCTTGCTTTAAAAAAAAGTCTAAATCTCTCTCAAATTTACCACTTTTAAAAACACACGAATAGTATGTTACCTTTTGTGTAAGAATGGGAAAAATATATACATATCTGTATTTTCATTAAAATTTTTTGAAAGGATATATAAGACATTAAAAGCGTGGAGGACAGGATAGACGTGAACAAACGTAAGATCAAGACTTTTTCTTCACAGTATCCCTTTATATTACTTTGACTTACGAATTATAAGAATATAATCACCTACTGAAAATGTACTAAATAATAACCAAAAAAACTCTCATACTTCAAGTTTCACGATAAGGTTTTCTTCCACCCATACCTAATCAATTCTGCATTGACCCACCATGCATATAATCATACTCATCACCACATCATTTTATATGCAAAGCCCTAAGGCTTTAAAGAATGAAATTTGTGTAATGTAGATACTTATGCGGTATGTAACAAATTGTTACAGTAATAACATGTAACCTTTTTCCTTCAATAAACATTTCCATAGTTTGCAAAATTTGCCCACTAGAATACAAAGCCATACTTCTTTTTTTATTCCTACTGATCATAAAGCCCTTTCTACCCTGAACAAACTGAAAATCCCCACAGACGTTTTTAAAACACTCATTTTCATGGACAATAACTGAACTTGTCAAATGTAATAAAATATTTTAAGTGAAAGCTCCAAAAAATGATAAATTTACCATAGAAAATTTATAGAAGTACATGTTAGTTGTACATTAAACTTTTCAGCACCCTCTTTCTATTCCTCCCTGGTTCAGGCTGAGTGTAAGCTGTGAAATGCTATTAAAAGCAGTGACTCACCTTGTTTACCTGAAGTTTGAATACAGGGTATTCATGACAAAATTGCCATCCTTGATGACAAGAGTGGCCTCTAGACCAGTGGTTCTCAACCAAGGGTGATATTGTCCCCAGGGGAGATATGGCAATGCCTGAAGACATTTTTGCTTGTCACAACTGGGTGGGGGCTACTGGCATCTAGTGGGTAGAGGCCAACGATGCTGCTAATGCACAGGAGAGCTCCTCACAACAAATAATTATCTGGCCCAAAA
Organism: Trichechus manatus latirostris; assembly: GCF_000243295.1. Lineage (NCBI taxonomy): Eukaryota > Metazoa > Chordata > Mammalia > Sirenia > Trichechidae > Trichechus > Trichechus manatus. Next base: position 7,540,642 of record NW_004444016.1, on the reverse strand, counting down.
TGTCAATACTGTTGCTGCTGAGAAACCCTACTCTAGATTATAGATCGTAAGTTACCCTAAAGGAAATGGCCCATCTCCTCTCCTGGTGGAGAAAATCAGAATGGGATTTTTGTATGGCATGTGCTTTTAAACTATAAAATTTTCAGGAAAAAAAAATCTTTTGCTAATTTCAGAGCTGCATACAATTTCTGTGTTCTTTTACATAATGGTAAAATATGGCATTGGTCTCAAGATAAGAAAAAAAACCTCAATATGATATAAAGCTATGCTTTCTAATTTGATGTCTTTAAAGTGTGTGTGTGTGTATATAAATATGAACATATATACACACATATATAGAATTAAGTAGGCCTAGAAAGTTTACTGAAAGATACAAAAATTTTAATAGTGGTTACTTCTGAATAGTGAGATTTGAAAGATCAGTGGATGGTGGGAAAAGTTAAGTTTTACTTTTCCCCTTATATCTACTGGAAACCCTGGTAGTGTAGTGGTTAAGAGCTATGGCTGCTAACCAAAAGGTCGGCAGTTTGAATCCACCAGGTGCTCCTTGGAAACTCTATGGGTCGGTCAGTAAGAGTCAGAATCAACTTGACAGCAACTGGGGTTTGGTTTTTTATTTTTTAGTATCTACTATCTATACTATTGAATTTTTTACCACAAGATTATATTACTTTTACAATAATGTTAAAAGGAGAATCTTACACATATATACACATAGTATATAAGTACATTCTTACGACAGAAAAATTAAAAATCGTAAGCCTCAGCAAACGCTTTTCTTTAGGAGTTTTCTCTTTTGACTGCTTTAAAAAAAGATTACAATTCTAAAATTAACTTTCAAAAATTGGTTTTTATAGAATTTTCAACCTGACTTCTCTTCTGAACAACGGGTACATTTCAACAGGATTCAATGCAAGGTCTCAGAGAGCTAAGGAACTTGCTCAGTATGCCTGAAGAAATACAAAACAGATATTTATCCCAAGTTTCCCTAAGTTGGCACAATTCTAATATAAAAACATTTATAAAAAGATCTAAGTCCCTTCCTCAAACTAAAAGGTCTTTTGACTTGGCCAGTACGGAAAAGCAGCTTGTTTTTTTCTCAGCTCTGATAATGAACAGAAACGAGGTCCTTAGAGTATGTCTCTGTGCACCAAAAGTATAAAACTTTAACTAATTCTACAGCAAATACACTAGGCCTCCACATTTCTTACTCACTTCTCACCTACTGGGGAATAAAATAAACTTCATACCAACCTCCCAAACTGCACACCAACTTGTTATCTCTCTGACGTCTAGGTGCTTGGCTCAAACATATATATATATATATATATATATATATATACACACACACACATATATATACATATATATATACACACACACACATATATATACATATATATATACACACACACACATATACACACATATATTTTTTAAACGAAAGTGAATACTTTAGTACCATGCATTAAACGCCAGTTAGATAATTTTTTTTTTTTTTTTGAGCAATATATCTCTTCACACTGGAAATTCAAAGGCAAGAATATGGGCGAAGATAGCTCATCTTTTCAAAAAAAAAACCATAAAAGGGAAGGAATTTGCTTGAGCAAAATAGGGCATTTCACTTACAAAGGCATAAACTATACCTTAACACACATACTATATAGCAGAGACTAGACACCCTGAGACTTTCTTCTCTATGTGATACGGGAGAAAAGGGACACAAAAACAAAGCTTTCTTTTCCCACAGGTCAAGAAAGAATCTATATACACACTGAGCATCATCTGATACAGACTTTAGTCTGTGGGTATCCTAGGAACCTCTAACCCAAAAATGAAGTCTATATATACACTTAATACCTAAATTCTTTTTAGGCACAGAAAACATGTAACAAGAGAATAAGGGATTCGTCTACCATCAACCACTACCAAATGGGTATAAACCAAAAAAACCAAACCCACTTCAATGGAACCAATTCCAACTCATAGTGACCATATACGACAGAGTAGAACTGCCCCACAGGGTTTCCAAGGCTTTACAGAAGGAGACTACCACATTTTTCTCCCGTGGAGAGGATCATGGGTTCAAATTGCCCATCTTTTGGTTGGCAGCTGAGTGCTTTAACCACTGCGCAACCAGGGCTCCCTCCAAATGGGTACTGCCTTCCTATCTATTCCGACTCACAGCGACCTGTAGGTCAGAGTAGAACTACCCCACTGGGTTTCCAAGGCTATAAATCTTTACTGAAGTAGATTGCCACATCTTTCTCCCCTGGAGCAGCTGGTGGGTATGAATTGCCAACCTTTTGTGTTCTAACCATTGACCTTTTGGTTAGCAGCTGAGCACTTTAAGCATTGCGCTACCATGGGCTTCTACCAAATGGGTATAAACCAAAAACTTATTGCTGTGGAGTCAATTCCGACTCACAGCGACCCTATAGGACAGAACAGAACTGCCCCCATAGGGTTTCCAAGGAGCAGCTGGTGGATTCAAACTGTCAACACTTTGGTTAGCAGCTGAGCACTTAACCACTTTGCCACCAGGGCTCCAAATGGGTATAGAAACCATATACACATAACTTCAACAATAAACTTCAAACACACACACATACACACACACACACACACAAAAGGTATGGATTCTGCCCACAGCTTTAACCACATGGTATGGAAGCTTGAAATGAAATACAGTTTTATAACATATATATCCCAACATACACACACACACACACACACACACACACACACACACACACACAACATATATATAGTATGTGTGTGTGTGTTGCTATGAACAAGCCCCAAAGAAATGATTACTTCAAAAGCTCTATTCCCAGATATACCACATGAGTTCAAAGAGCTAGAGATTTATGACTCTGGAGGCTCACTAGCACTCTACCTCTGTAGAAATTTAAGAATACTACTTATGTAAGTAAGTAAATATGTAAATGAGTGATCTTCGTCTCACCCATGGCAATTACGTAAAAATGGTCCAGCAAATCAAGGACACTCTATCATGTTTAGACCAACGGAAGTCTTTTCAGATTCTCGTTTACAAGTTTCAAAGAAAAACAAACCGTAGTGTTTAGAGTTTGAAGATACCCTTCCACTTCATTTCCAGTCTAAAAAGTACGTGTTTTGGGTTCATCACTCATCAATTTTCACTCAAAGGATAAAAGAAGCCTTCTACAAGCTCAAGAGTGTAGGTGCTCCAGAGACTCTCCCTATAACTCTCTATTCAAATAAAATTCTTGGCCCAATTTGGCTTATAAGTTATTTCCCTTATAATGAAATTCAAAGACACAGACATTCAAGGGACTATCCCGCTTATAACTCACACCTGTTTTTTCCAAAGCAAAATGTTGGGGTCAGAATGGATACAGGTTTTAAATCTAGAAGAAACCCTGTTCAGATCTAGGATGATGAGACAGTGCACTGACTGTATTCTGCAACCTACAAATAGAGGTTCTCCTTATTCCTCTCAAATAGGAGAGCCAGGATAAAAGAGTACACACAGAGAATTTCCTGTACTTTAATTCCAAGACCAGAGGTTGAAATGATTGATCACAAGCGATGAACCAGGCACCTCAGAACCAAAACAGGGCAAATACTTGGAACACTTAGAACAATACTCATCACAAGACAGTACTATATCTAAGCTATACCCAAGAGAGAAAAAAAAAAGTATATATATATAAACTATCTCCTTTTTCCCTAGAGCCCAAAAGATGATGCCTACCGTCATGAGTTGTTCAGACCTAAAAAGGCCCAGTATACACATAAGAGCTAAGAGAAATAAAGGACTGGATAACTGATTTCCTTCACTGCACAAGAAAAGGTGCCAACAGGGTGCCTCACCTTCTCCAAGCCTAAAAAACCTCAAGAGTCTGAGCTTCCGAATAGTATCCTGCTATTTTGAAGCTCAGAGATGCACTGGAACTTTCTTTTCCTGTCTAGCTTCACAATAGGTCCCAGGAGCAAGAGTCACGTGATTTTCCAGGGTAAAAGCTACCTTAATATTCACCTGTCTCAAACTAGGAACCCTTCTTAAATAAACAGGAAAGACGTAAGAATTTATAATGAATACGGCAAATAAATGTCCAACCCCTCAACTTTGGGGACGGGCGTGTAGTGGAAATGCTCTTTGCGCTAGCTCGCTCCCTCCCTCTCTCTCTCTGTCTCCCCCTCTCAGTACCAAGGGCAGGGACTCAGGCAAGACCCCGCCCCCCCATCTCCCAAGCGGGGTGGGCGGGAGGTAGCTGGAGGAGTCCTTGTTCCCGCGCGAAGCTCAGAGACCAAGGGGCTCTCTATTGTGGGTGTACGGATGATGATGGGAACCCGTCCTGCCCGAGCCCCGGGAGGCAGGGTAAGCCGAAGGTGCGCTAGGCCCACACCGCTGCCACCACCACCACGGAGCTGCCCGCTGTCAAGGAACGACTCCGCCCGGGAAGCGGGAGGGAGGCCCCGGCCAGGTGCCGGCCCAAAGAGAATTCCTGCCTCATGCTGTGTGGGAGGCGGGGGTCCAGGAGCCGTACCTCGGACACCTCGTCCTCGTCGCTGCCAGAGGCACCACCTTCACCCCCGGCCCTCAGCACTGCAGCCGCCAACTTGAAATCCAGCGCCGCGTCCCCTCCGCCCGCGCCGCTGCTGCCGCCACCGACTCCCGGCGCGGGTCCGGCCTCCCCAAAGAGTCTCACCGTGCGGAGCCCCAGCCCGACCCCTCCCGGCGGAGGCGGCTCCGAGGCCCCGGCTGGGGCGGATCGCGGAGTCACCGAGTCCAGGTCCTCCTCAAAGGAGGTGCCGCCGCCTCCGCCGTCGGTCAGCATGGTTCGCACGCGGAGCCAGAGACGCCGCCGAGTCACCTGCGGCCACCGCTGCCGCTGATCCCGGGAACAAGACGAGCAGCAGGAAGAAGCAGCTTCTCCTTCCCCCCTGTCCCAGCAGCGCCACTAACTTCTCACTGCCTAACCTGCTGCCTCCCGCCCCCCCCACTCGCCACTGGCTGCAGCTCCTCCGCGGCTGCAGATCATTGGCCAAGGTGACCCGTCGCTCAGGCTCTTCGTCACGCGCCGCTCGCTGGCTCGCGGCCCCCAAGCTGCGTTGACCCGCGCAGGCAGAGGCGGTTGCGAACACCCGCCTCCTACGCCCCACGCGCCGACTTCCGGTCTTTTTCTCTGTCTATTGGACAACTTCTGTGACTATCGCGTCACGACCTTAAAGTGGATTAGTTGGCCTTGTGGTCAGTCACAGTGACCCTTAACAACGGGAGACTTCATTGGCGCCGTAAAGTGTCGGTCACTTTGTCACAGGACGTCGCGTGGTACAATTGGCCGGTAAGGGTACCATTCATCCCGCCCACATCTGAGGTGACGGGAAAGGGTTGGGGAATTTCCACTTCTGATTTAAATTACGGCTGAAGGGACGACGCGCAAGAAATGGTAAAAACTGGAGTAGAATTCATCCTGCGCTTGGTTAAGCTTATAAGTCAAGGATTTAAGTGGCGCCGGAGCTAACACAGCTCCCACCTGTCGCTCTCCGCCGTGCGCGGAGATTATGGCCGGAGAGTTACTGCATGCGGATTGGAGGAGTAAACCAGTCAGTCTCACTTAGGCTCCACCTTTCTGCCATCCCCTGATTGGAAGAGCCTAGCGTCAGTCACTAGAAGCAGTCACCACCTCTGGGACAGGTGAGGTGGTGCAGCCTCTCAGCCTTAGGCTACTTGAGCGGGAGTAGGGGGCAGGGAGCAGCGAGGGGACAGGATTGAACAGGCAAAAGGACGTTCCTGCTTGGCGCTTCTAGCTTTTCCGAAGTTGAGCCGAGCGCGCGAACTGAGGGGGCGCGGGTAGCTGCTGGCGACAGCCGCTCTGAGGCGACTCGGCCCGCCCGCGCGCTGGGACGTGGCTGGGCGCGGCAGTTCCACAACCTCCCGCCGTGATCGCCTCGCGGGGCCACGTTCTCTCGCGTGTGAAAGGCGGCGGGCCTGAGGGCTGGACAGCGCCGTCCCTCAGTACCAGGAACTGTCCCACGAAGGAAAGCGGGAAGGCGACAAACAACGCTCAGAATCCGTGCTTAAGAGTGCGTGCTCCGGAGCAGTTTCGAGTTCTGATGTTGCTACTTACTCTCTTTGTGATCTCGGGGCGTTTGGTTAATCTCTGTGAACTTCAGTTCCTACATCTGTAAAATGAGGGTAATATTAGTACCTTCCTCATTGAGTTGTTATGAATAAATTAGATGATACAAGGCGCTTAAGTAGCAAAGGACCAGACTATAGTAGACTCATTTTTGTTAGTTACCGCCTCCTCTTCTTTCAGGAGCTCTCGCGCGCGCTGTCTGTCCGCTCCCTCTCTTTCTCTCTCCTCCCCATTTCATACTACCAGCCAAACTAATTCTTGTCTGATCTCAAGGCTAGCTAAGGGGTCTTCCCTCCTCAGGGATCTCTCTATATATATCTCCTTTGTCAATAAAGAGAGTTTTTAAAATGTCCATGCTCCAACTAATCCTATGATCAAAGAGAACAAGAAAGGAGTTTGGTCAAGTTTGTATGGCAAATGTCTTTTTCCTCAGCGATTGTCCATAAGATAACAGAAGTTGGCTAAAAACAAGATTTGGCATCTTCTATTCTGCAACTTTAATAAAGAGCTTTGTATATTTGAATTGTGCAATGCTTAGTATTTCACCTCTCTTGAACTGGTGAAAATTATATAAAGGATATAAGTATTTTTAGCATGACTTTACAAACTGATTTTGCCATCACACTGATTTAAAGAACACTTTGAGGATTATGAACATTTCTTTGGCTTGATAGTTGCTCGTTTTGGCATTTCACATGCAAAGAAGAACGGTATTTTCTATGAGCCCAGAACATCTGAGGTAAATATTCTTTCTGGATAATGACCTGTATAAAAGAGAAACCAACAACAACAAAAGCCTTGTACCTGTTGTAGAAAACTATTTAGATGTAAATGCCATGTACCTTGACTTTAGTTTGAATCTTTGGAACTTAATTAGCTCACATCCTCAGTGCTGTTAAAGTTTTCAAGGCATGTGTGACTAGGTCACAACCCAAACTAATAGCATCAACTAAAGAAACCCAGCACTGCCCAACCCACTTCAAAGCTGGATTATCCAGAATTGGTATGGATACATCCTTAGGCAAAAACAGGTATTGACTGGTACAACATTACAAAGGAACTACTTGTCATTCCTACCACTAATACAAAAATAATTTCTTACGCAATTCCTTGAACAAACTCATTAAATTCTTTAAACAAATGTAATGAATCTCAATAACAAAGGAAAAGGAAATCTGGGTGTATACATTTTTTTCCAGCATATTTGAGAAGGAAAAATACATTCTCTACTCAGTGTCTATCCACCAACCCTGAATATAGCCAGAAAAAGATAATTGAACAATAATCTTCGTTTCACCTGAACCTTTACCTGAACCACTTTTCAATATGGAAGTTTAGGAACTCCCAATCTCCTAGATTTTACTGACTGTTATATAGAGTCTGTGTTAAATATGATTGAGTATTTCCATACATACCAAATGCCTGTTGTTTTACAAATGTGAAAACTAACTGATTGAGAAATCACTACCACATCAAGTAATACATTTAGTGAATATGTGAAATCACAATATATTCAATATAAAATATCAATAACTGTTATTGTGCTTTAGTGGGTGACCTTTTATTACAAAACCAATATTCAAATAATGTATCTTAAGATGATATTTACTACTAAGAGACAAGTAATACAGTGATTTTCAAATGCTGAATAAGTAGTGGAGAGCAAAATCCCCTTTAAAAATATATTTGCTAAAAGTGAGCATTAGAAGAAAATGTACCTTGGCACAGAAAACCATTGGGAATGTTATTACAGTATATTTGTAATATGTTTTAAAGCAGTCTCCTTCTGACTATCTTTTAGACAGGAAAGGAAAAAGGTTTAAAAAAAAGAGAGAGAGAGAGAAACTGTATTAGCCCTGGGATTTTTAAAACTTCTGCGGTAATAAGAGGCTTTATCCCTCATAAGAAATGTGAGATTGACAGACTAAATCACAGATAGAGGAACTTTAGCTATATGTAGTTCTTTCACATGTAACCTACGTTTTCTCAAGATTTAACTTAAGCATGCCAATTCATCTCAGTTCACCCCATCTATATAAGGAAAGAAGAAGTAAACCAACAAATTTGTTGTGCTTGGATATTATGTCATTTAATCTTTATAATAACCCTATTAAGATTTCACCCATTGTACAAATGAGGAAGTTGAAACTTCAGAAAAAGTTAAATAAATTACTCAAAGTTATAAGGCCAGTGTAGGGAAAGGCTGGGATTGGAATTTATTTCTACCTGATCCCCAAACTCATGCTCTTCCTGCTATGTCACATTTCTGTGGTACTCTCAAAGGCAGAAGAACTTCATCAATCAGATAAAGTCCAACCATTGCATCCTTCTTATAAACCTCCTAATTAGCGCTCTACGTGGAGTAATCCCTGACTACCACCAAATATAATTTTTTCCTTGTAACAGTTGGAAACATTTAATTTAAAAGTAATTGTTTCCTGGTTTCTCTAACCATATTGTTAATTTCTTAGGCCAATGTAATTTACACAGTAACAAAACCTGAATCCTTAACACACTCACATGGTTCAAAATTTCAAAAGAAATAAAAAGATATACACAGAAAAGAGTTGTTTTACTTTGTCCACTGGACACCCAGATCCCCTCCTCTGAGTCAAAACAAGTTACTAGCTTTTCAAATATCCTCCTACAGATTTTTATGCATTATAAACAATTTCATATATGTCGATTTCTTTTTTCTCTTTCCAACACAAATGACAGCATACCATACACACTTCTGCACCTTGCTTTTTTTAATTTTTTTTTTCTCGAGCAACTCCATCTTGTATATAAAGAGTTCTGTCATTCTTTTTTATTACTTCATAGTATTCTATTAATTGTGTGTACCATAATTTATTTAGCCAGTCATAATGTTGGACATTTAGATTATTTCAGATTTTATTTGCTATTAACAAACCATGCTACAATGTTTAACTTAACCCACTTTCTTTCCTCCATAAAGTGCTGGGCACGTGTTAATTTAATTGAAAAGCCATTAAATTGCAACTAAACTCAGGGCTACCATTTGTTTAAGCTACAGTCAAATACATCTTCAAAATGTCTAGCAATGTCTAGGAGGTGGGCATATGTAAAAACAAGGAGCTATGTCTACCTACAGCTAGACTACCCCCACCATACAGCCAAAGAAAATTATACCAAGTTATTCAGAAAACTTCCTACAGTTTAGTATTCTACTGCACCCACCCTTCCTGGAAAAGGGGAAAAATACACACAAACACACAAAATGCCTCCTTGCCCACTAGAATTTCCAACCCTGTCACCTTCCCAACAAGAATGAGGCAAGTAAATAATGTTGCACCTTTTGATTATATACACCTTTAGTGCCTGGAATAGTTGGGTTTTTTTCCAAATTTCTAAACCTAATGAATACTAAATACCTATTGTGGTGGAATAACTCACGTTCTCAACAAAGGAGACAGGAGGGAACAATTATTAATTAATTCTTCCTTGGGGCTCTGCAAGAATTCCTTAATTCTTGAATTATTGGATAAAGGACATGTCAAGGAGAATATGCATTAGGATTTCTGAGAGGAAGTAGGATCTGGTGACAAGGTCCCTGAGCTAGGAATCAGAAATACAAACTCTACTTCAGGTAACTGGTATGCCTCTGTGTGACACAGTGCCCTTAGACCTAGGAGGTTTGTGTGTCCATTTGACCTTCAGAGGTACACTTTAGAAGTACATCACTTCAGAGGCATTTCACATCCCAAAACGTAGTCATCACTTCAAATCAAATATCATACATGCATAGAAAAAGCTTGGTTGGTCACACGTACACCAAGATGTTGATAGTAATTATTTCTCAGTATGGGAGTTATACAGAGATTTTTTTAATTATTTTCCTGTTTTTCAGTATTTGTATTTTCTAGGCTTTCCTTTTGTTTCTTTTTTTTAAGTTTTCCCATAGTGAACATGTAATTTTGCTGTAATAAAAATTAAATGGTTTCCGGGCAACATGGCACTATAGACAGAAGCACCACGCCGTCCCTCCACAGCAAAGATCCGAAAAACTAAGCCAAACAGAGAAAACGTCAATCCTGAAACCCTAAGCATCAAATGAAGAGATAAAGAACTCAGCCAAGCACCAAATGGAATAAGAAACTGACAGAGAACAGAGAGTGAGGAGAGATACATGCAGAGGCCCCCTATCAGCTAATGCAGCATGGATCCACCATCTTGACTCCTATCAGAGATCAATGAACAGGGGGTACTGGAAAGCAGCTTCACAAAGCTTCCATCAGGAGACAGAACAACCGGTAACCAGTGATATATGCTTTCTCACCCCCTACCCTTCTTCACCCACACTCAGCCTCCTCTGCTTCCTGCGCCACAGTCTCTTAGCCAGGAAGCACAAGCTTCACCCCAGTGCTACTTGTATTCCACCAGCCTGCACTGACTGGCTCCCTGAGTGCAATTTGTCGGCTGCTGGTTTTGCTTTTTTCCGCTTCTTTTGATTTCTTCCATACCTCTCACCACCTCCCCCTCCTTTCTCTCAAATACCTGGCTCTGTGCGCCATCTTTGCTTCTTCCTGAAAGGCTATGAAAGGCTGCTCGAAAGTGAAGCTGCCTCCCAGCCTGTGCTGCCACGCTGGTGGAATCCCTGGGCTTTTGTTTGTTTGTTTGTTTTGAATTGTTTGTTTTCTTTTTTCTTTTCTCAAATTGGGAGTCCGTTCTAGCCAGGCAGTACTGCACGGCTTGGGACCTACTCCCTCAGTTTGCACGGATGCGCAGAGGGATCCCTGAGAGCATTTCTTTTTTCTTGGGTTTTTTTTTTTTTCTGTTTTTTTGTGGGGGGGGGGTATTTTTCTTGTTCTTCTTATTTATTTGTTTGTTGTTTTCTTTTCTTTTTTCTTTCTTTCCCTTTTTATCTTTCTTCATTACTCAGTTTCTCATCTCTCTGTACTTACCTTGTCTTCCTGTCTCCTGAATACCTGGAGCTGAGTGACACCTCTACCCCTTCTAGCCAGGCCGTACTTCACAGCCTGGGAGCAACCTCCCCAGACCTCGCAACAGCACTACTGGGATCCCTAGGAGTTTTGCTTTTCTTTGTTCTTTCTAACTTTTATTTATTCATTTTTTTCTTTTCTTTCTTTATTTTCTTCTTCTCCTTTTTGTTTTTCACCATTTCTCAGCCTCTCATCTCTCCACTCCAACAGCAAGCTCCCCTAGCACTCTTTTTTGTTTGTTTGTATGATTTTGGCTCCTGTTCCTCTCTCCTCTCTCTCCTCTTTCCCATACTCATCTTAGCTCCATGCATCACAATCTCCCCCCCTCCTTCCTGCCTGCCTGCACCGTGCACTGAACATCACACCCCCAAGCAGCACAAGAACGGTGTACCACACCCTGCCCTGCACTGATTCCTGGACTGCCGTGTTGGCCCTAGTATGTGCCACAAACAACCCATCCCAGCAACTCCTCTTCAGCTAGACCTGCCCTGCTATACCATATCTGAGCAACTGACCCTGCCAATTGGAGAAGGAGGTGAAAAGAATCGTGCCCGCAGATGAGCAAACAACAAAGAACACACAGCCCACCTGCTCAGACATAACTAAATAAAACAAAAAAGCAGGATGAAAGAAACAAATCTACAATCAATAAATGAGGAAAATAACCACTGAATGCCCCGAAGACAGCAGACAATATCAAAACATTTACAAAAACAGGATAGGATGTTTCCAGTAGGCATTCAAAATAAAACACCAGATGACTTTCCAGTAGAAGAAAAGGCATTAGAAGTACCTGATAGGGAATTCAAATCTTTAATATTCAGAGCTATCCAAGAGATGAAGCAAAAAGCAGACAAAAATGAGGAAAAAATAGACAAATTCATGGAAAAGGCCGACAAATTCATGGAAAATATAGACAAAAAAATGGAAGAATTCAGGAAAATGATGCAGGAACAAAACGCCAAAATAAATTCACAACTAGAAATCACACAAAAACAACAATTAGAAATCAAAAGGTAAACAACAAGATTTCAGAAATGGACAGTGTCATAGAAGGGCTGAGGAGCAGGTTTGAAATGGTGGAAGACAGGATCAGTGGAATTGAAGACAAACACTTGGATACAACTGAGGAAAACTCAGAAAAAAGAACGAAGAAAAATGAAGAGACCCTGAGAATTATGTGGGATTCAATCTAAAGCAAAAATTTGCAAGTCATCAGAGCTCCAAAACAGGGGGAGAAAACAGAAAACACAGAGAGGATCGTTGAAGAACTGCTGACAGAAAACTTCTCCAATATCATGAAAGTTGAAAAGCTGGCCATCCAAGAAACTCAACAAACCCCATATAGGATAGACCCCAAAAGAAAATCACTAAGGCGTGTCACAATCACACTTGCCAAAACCAAAGACAAACAAAGAATCCTGAGAGCAGCTTGAGAAAAACAAAGTCACATACAGAGGAGAAACAATAAGACTAAGCTCAGATTATTCGGCAGAAACCATGCAGGCAAGAAGGCAATGGGATGACCTATATAAAACCTTGAAAGAAAAAAATTGCTGGCCAAGAATAACATATCCTGCAAAATGCTCATTCAAATATGATGGTGAAATTAGGACATTTCCAGATAAACAGAAATTAAGGAAATATGTAAAAACCAAACGAAAGTTACAAGAATTATTAAAGGGAGTCCCTCAATCAGAGAACAAACAACATTAGCTCACAGGCTGAATCTAGGATGCAGGATCATACCAGCCAGATACCAATCTAGGAAATGAACTCTCAACAACTATCCAAAACCAAAAGAAATACAACAGGGAATCAGAGAAGTTAATCTTTAAATGACAACAACATCAGAACAAGAACAGAGAGAATAAACAGTGTAGATATAGAACCTTCTAATGGAGAGAAAGGCAAGGTGATACCAAGTAATAATAGACTGTTTCAAACTTAGGAAGATAGGGTAAATTTCAAGGTAACCACGAAGAAAGTTAACAAACCTACTCATCAAAATAAGGAGGAAAACCATAAAGTCTGAGTAAAAACAAAACCTACAAAAACATAAAAAATGAAAAAAAAATCCACAAACAAAAGGAATTCAGCACAGGAGAGTAAGAGAAACAAAGCAAATATCAGCACCACAAAAAAAGCACTACAAAATAACAGCAATAAAATCACCCCATCAATAATTACACTGAATGTAAATGGCCTAAATGCACCCATAAAGAGACAGAGAATGACAGAATGGATAAAAAAAAAAAAAAAAACAGGATCCATCAATATGCTGTCTACAAAAGACACACCTTAGAAACAAAGACATAAATTTATTAAAAATCAAAAGATGGAAAGAATTTATCAAACAAACAGCTACCAAAAAACAGCAGGAGTGGCAATACTAATCTTAGATAAAACAGACTTTAAAACAAAATCCACCATAAAAGACAAAGGACACTGTATAATGATTAAGGAGACAATCCATCATGAGGACATAACCATAATAAACATCTATGCACCCAATGACAGGGCTCAAAAAATACATAAACTCTAACAGGACTGAAAAGAGAAATTGACAGTTCCACAATAGTAGTAGGAGATTTCAACACACCACTCTCAGTAAAGGACAGAACATCTAAAAAGAAACTCAACAAAGTTACAGAAGACCTAAAGGGCACAATCAGCCAACTTGACCTCATAGACATATATAGAACACTCCACCCTACAGCTGCAAAGTACACATTCTTTTCCAGTGCACATGGAACATTCTCCAGAATCGACCACATCTTAGGCCACAGAGCAATCCCAACAAGATCCAAA
>NW_004444016.1:7517819-7523674 GCF_000243295.1 Trichechus manatus latirostris | reverse complement strand
CACAACAGAGGGTCCCAGACAGAGCTGGAGAAAAATGTAGAACAAAATTCTAACTCACAAAAAAAGACCAGACTTACTGGCCTGACAGAGACTAGAGAAACCCGACGGTATGCCCTCCGGACACCCTTTTGGCTCAGCAGTGAAGTCACTCCCAAGGTTCACCATTCAGCCAAAGATTAGACAGCCCCATAAAACAAAATGGGGCACAACAGTCAAGGGACAAGGATTAGAAGGCAGGAGGGCACAGGAAAGCTGGTAATAGGAAACCCAAGTTTGAGAAGGGGCAGTGTTGACATGTCATGGGGTTGTTAACCATTGTCATAAAGCAATATGTATACTAACTGTTTAAGGAGAAACTATTTGTTCTGTAAACCTTCATCTAAAATACAATTAAAAAATTAAATGAAATATTATTTCAAATAAGTTTTGAAATTTTTTCATCTGCTCCCTCAACCAACATTGATTCAGTTCCTGCTATGTGCATGACATTGCGTCAAGTGCTTTAGAGAAAACATAAAAGAAGCAGAAGACTTAATGTACTTCCTTTCAATTATCCTGATGTATATATGTGTTGACTGATGGATAGGTAGATAAAGTGAACATGGAATTAAAAGAGAACAGTACAATACAAAGACAAATTTAAGACAGCGTAAAGTAAATTATTTTACAGAAGTATTGAGATATGAAGTAAGGGTTATCAAAATGGAGTGAGGTTATTTAGGGAAAAGCTTGGATTAGGAGCCCTTTGAGCTAGGACACTGACTGAGGCAAATAGAAGAGGAAAAGCATTCCAAATGGGAAATTACAGGAATAATGACAAGTAATTTAAAGTGTTCAAGTTGTGTGTCAGAATGGTAAAAGGACGACTTAGTGCAGAGAGATCAGAAAAGGGATTAAAGAGAAATGTGGTTTAAAAAATTTGAATGCTGGACTGGGGCCTTAGATTTGGCTCAATAAGCCACCCACCATAGATTCTTGGGGAACAAAGTTACCAAGATAATAATTGCTAAAGGGAGATTACAATTTTTTTGTTGTTGCTCTGGCTGTATTGTGTATGGTTTGGAACAAGGAGATACGCTGAATCTGAAAAACAAGCAGTCTTTTTGTTGCTTAATAGTCCAGGTATGAGATAATGAAGGACTGGATTAGCATAGCGGCTATCAGAATGGGGAAAAAAGAACAGTCATATGCAAAAGGTATCAGCAAGATTTGGTGTCTGATTAAATGTTGAGAACAAACAAGTATAGGAGTATAACAAAAGTTATAGCAGGTAAATGGATACAAGCTTTCTGAAGGGAAATGTGGCATTATGTATCAAGATCTTTTCTTTAAAAATTTGTTTCTGCCTATTAGAATGGTAAAAACAAAACAAACAAAAACCTGATAGTACCCACTGCTGATAAGGATGCACAGCAGCAAGAACGCTCAAATGGTACAGCCACTTTGGAAGACAGTGCGGCAGTTTCTTACAAAGCTAAACATAGTATTTCCATACAATCCAGCAATTGCACTTTGGGGTATTTACCCAATTTATTCAAAATTTATGTCCATACAATATCCTGTACATGAATGTTTATAGCAGCTTTATTCATAATCACCAAAAACTGGAAGCAGCCAAGATATTCGTCAATAGGTGAATGGATAAACAAACTGTGGTGTAGCCATAAAATGGAATAGTATTCAGCAATAATAAGGAATGAGATATCAAGCAATGCAAAGACATGGATAAATCTCAAATGCATACTGCTAAGTGAAAGAAGCCAGCCTGTAAAGGCTATATACTCTATGATTCTAACTATAGGTCATTCTGGAAAAGGAAAAAGTAGAGATGGCAAACAGATCAGTGATTGACAGGGGCTTGGTGTTAGGGGAGGGTTGAATAGGTGAAGCACAGGGAATTTTTTTAGGGTGGTAAAACTATTCTTATGGTACTGTAATGGTGAATACACAGCACTGTGCATTTGTCAAAACCTACAGAACTTTACTGTATAAAGAGTGAAACTTAATGTACGTGAATTAAAACTATATATATAGTAGATAAAGGAATATGGAGAAAAGATTGAAGTTGTCAAGGATTGCATTTTACTTGAATCCACAATCAATGCCCATGGAAGCAGCAGTCAAGAAGTCAAATGACTTAGTGCATTGAGCAAATCTGCTGCAAAAGATCTCTTTAAAATATTAAAAAAAAAAACAAAAGGAGTCATTTTGAGAACTAAGGTGCACCTGACCCAAGCCATGGTATTTTTAGTTGCCTCATATGCATGCAAAAACTGGAAAATGAATAAGGAGGACCAAGGAAGAATTGATGCCTTTTAATTATGGTGTTGTTGAAGAATATTGAATATACCATGGACTGCCAGAAGAACAAACTAATCTGTCTTGGAAGAGGTACAGCCAGAGTGCTCCTTGGAAGTGAGGATGGCAAGACTTTGTGTCATGTACTTTGGGCATGTTATCAGGAGGGACCAGTCCCTGGAGAAGGACATCAGGTAAAGTAGAGAGTCAGAGAAGAAGAGGAAGACCCTCGACAAGATGGACTGACACAGTGGCTACAACAGTGGGCTCAAGCATAGCAATTATTGTGAGGATGGTGCAGGATGGGGCAGTGTTTCGTTCTGTTGTTCATAGGGTCACTATGAGTCGGAACCGACTCAATGGCACCTAACAATAACAACAAGGGGATACCAGGATGGAATGCAGACTATAACAAAATAATTTAATTGTATTACAACTGTATGAAACATCCTCACTAAAGAAAGCAGGGAGAAAAGCTACTAACCTAAGTAATTTTAGAAATGAGTGGGTGCTCTAAGACTAAAATTGCACATACTTACTGTACTCTAGTTGATAAAGTTGTTTCCCATAGGAGTAAACCCCCAAAAAAAACAAACCTGTTGCCACTGAGTCAATTCTGACTCATAGCGACCCTATAGGACAGAGTAGAACTGCCCCATAGGGTTTTCAAGGAGTGGTTGGTAGATTTCAACCGCTGACCTTTTGGTTAGCAGCCGTAGCTCTTAACCACTGCACCACCAGGGCTCCCCCATAGGAGTATGGACTAACAATTCTGAAGCCACTATATATGTGTACTGGAATTGAACAATTAAGTAAATGGATAGCAGAAGGTGGGAGCGAAGTTTCTCACTGTTGGAGTGGGAGATTATAAATAAGCAAGGGAAGCAGTCTAAAATGATCCATGTGATAATGGGTTAGAGTTAGAGACATTGGTATGAACTTACATTTGGCTTGATATAGATATAAATGGATACATGTAGAAATATGTGTAGATATTTGTTGGTATATATACACATATTTCCTTGCTCTGTCAGCTGAGAGGACCTAGAAGCAATGACATCCCAGTAGCAACATACACACCTAGCACTCAGCTCATGGTTTTTATTATCATTCTCCTATAAAGGGGACCAGGACTCCTTGGAAAAATGGATGATTCTAGGACTGGGACAGGAAATATACAAGATGAGCCTGGAGCATCTTGTAGTGCCAGAAAGTAAGGAAGTGCTAAACATACACACAAAATGATGGGGATGTATGAAAAAGACACAGGAGCTGACTGAAATGGCCAAGGTTGGAACTATTTGAGCAACAGAATAAATAAATAGTATTGGATTATAACGCAAAGTATAGAATATTCAGAAGTCCATACTGATATAAATGAATGACTGAATAAGTAAATAAATGGAGAATAGATAAAGCTTCCATGCAAAAGAATTCAGATAATTTATGTAGATACTTTGCCCTCAAGGAGTTGGAGCATTACTTGACCCACTCCTTAAGTGACATCCTTTCAAAGAGTAGTACAGTATGGAAGGGCAAGGGGAAGAAAGTAACTTTATAGTGGGGAAACCTGACAGATACTGCCTCATCCGGGGGGTCAAGATTAACATCAACAGTAATGAATAGTGTTGGTAGTAAGTACCCTTGATATGATGTGATGAGGATGGCACTTTACCTGTGATCTTCCTCCCAAAAACCTATAACCCCAGTGTAATCATGAGAAGAACATCAGACAAATCACAATTAAACATTCTGCAATACCTGACCAGTACTTCTCAAAAGTGTCAAGACCATCAGAAACAATGTGGTAACAAAAAAGCAAAAGTCTGAGAAACTGTCATAGCCAAGAGAAAGCTAAGGAGACATAATGACTAAATGTAATGTGGTATCCTGGAACAGAAAAAGGACATTAGATAAAAACTAAGGAAACTAGAGTTAAGTATGAACTTTATTTAATAATAATGTATCAATATTGATTCATTAATTGTGACAAAAATATCATACTAATGTAAGATGTTAATAAAAATTGAGTGTGGAGTATATGGGAATTCTCTGTACTATCTTCATAATTTTTCTTTAAATTTAAAACTATTCTAAAATAAAAAGCTTCTTTTTTAAAAATTTTATTCCTTTTGACTTCTAGGAATTTATCTTTAAGAGTTAATAACACATGGCACAAAAATATCAAAAAGGATAAAATATTTATATAGCAAAAAAACCCCAACAATATAATCTAAATATCCAACAGGAAAATACATAATTATGGTATGTAATTGGTTCTATGGAGTCATTAAAAATGAAGTTCATATTATATTAAATTCAAAAATCAAATTATAAAATAAAAGGTATATAATATTCCTAATACTCTAAAATGAATAGAATATTCCCATACATCACAGTGACATATGTCAGACAGAGAGAGATTAGCTATGGATGGTGGAGTAATGGGTAATTTTTATTTATTTGTGTTTTCAATTTTTCTATAAGCAATGTATTACTCTGGTGATCAGAAAAAAATATAACAAAGGTTGTAAGAAAAAAATCTGGATGTAAAACCCGGGAGCTGTTCAAATGGGCTATTTACTGGCAGTGTTAGGAAAACTGAGCAAGAGTAGTACTTTTTCAGATGAAGAAGGCGATGATGGCTTCATTCTATGTGTTTAGTTTCAGACAGCAATATGGAGAACTTAGTCTTTGTAGAAGCCAAAAACCCTTCAGAGAAACATACTGAACAGACACTCAGATGGATATCTTTGCTGTAACTGGAAACAATCTTTGAAAAGATGTTAAGTTGTAGCCTTGCTTTTTGCAAAAGGCAAACAACTCTGCAGAAAGGTTACATGGTTTGCCATGAAGATTAAGCCACTTTTCCCCCAGGTGAGTCCTTGGTGACTGTATTTTGTGGATTGCCTCCTCTGGAAGATGCATAAGTACTGCCAGTAATTCTGTGAGCTTTCTTCCATCAGTACTAGTTAAAAGGGAAGGCAAAGATCACAATGAAGAATAAGTACCAGCAAGTCTATAGGGGTTCAGCACAGATGCCCTGGTCCACAGTTGTACAGGCTCTTTGACAAGAATAGGGTTCTAAGAACCTGTGAACAATAAATTGCTTGGAGAAATCAAGACCCCTACCATGTGTCTCACAATGAAGCCTCTGCCTCTCCTCTCCCACACTTGGACAACCTGAGGCTAACCATTCCAGACATCCTCTTTCATGTCTTGCACTCTGCAACTTAGCCACACTCATCTCTTCTAGAAGCTCTTCTTGGCTGGTACCGTGGCATTCTGCCGCAGACTTTAGAAGCTCCCAGAACTGGTGAGAATTTGGAATCTCATGGTCTGAGCACTTTCCTAATAAGAGAATAGTTAGATTGCAACCCCAGAGCAAGAATCAGCTTATCTGCCAGGTCGGTTGTCTGGCACTTAGTGAACCAGCAGTTTTTTTTGTTTTTTTTTTTTTTAATATTTTATTGTACTTCAGGTGAAGGCTTACAGAACAGATAGTTTCTCATGTAACAGTAACACACATGCTGTTTTATGACATTGGTTACCAACCC
>NW_004444016.1:7512501-7516227 GCF_000243295.1 Trichechus manatus latirostris | reverse complement strand
CGAGCATTTCCTCATGTGTCTGTTGGCCATTTGAATGTCTTCTTTGGTGAAGTGTCTGTTCATTTCCTTTGCCCATTTTTTAATAGGATTGAATAGTTTTGAGTCAGAAGGTCCCTTGAGGAATCCTCTAGTCTTCACACTTCCCTTTTTAACAGAGGGATAACTGGAGGACCAGGCGTTAGGGTAAATATCCCCCAGGAAAATCTCTGAGGTGACCTATACAACCTCATCCATCACTCTCTGATGTTTCCTATAAGAATCAGGAGTACATCACTGTTTACCAAAGTGAGGAGAGAGCAGGCCCAGGACTCCTACTCAGGGAACAATTTTGGTTTATAAGTGAGTGAACTGAGTCACTCTGAAGGCTGATCTAGAGACTCTTGTGGAGTCTTTGAACTCAATTCAGTTCACCACACCCCTTGCTCATCAAGGCAGGCCCATAAATCAGGAGACGCAGCATGACGTTAACCTGCAGGGCAGGTAACAGTACCACCTACTAGGTGTTCTTCCTCAAGCAAGTAGCATGGTGTCTGCTAGGGCCCCAAAAGAACAGCTATAGAGAGCTCAGTTGAGACTTGAGTCTGGTACAAGCTCACAGAAGCTGTAAGAAAAGTTGTGGTCAGGCCTCTACCCTGAAACTTTTCATCTACAAAGTCCTCTTAGACCCTGGCATTGACGCCATTGGTGGCAAGAAAGAAAGAAAAACAAAAACAGCCAGGGTTGGACTTCTCCAGCAGAGATCTAGTAGATACAATAAGTTTGTCAATGGGAGAGAATAGCTTCACCATTACAGAGCGTCATTGTATCATCACACAGTGAGTGTAGGACGTATGTCTGAGAAGTAGGCAGGTCTGTCTGTGGCCTCTGGGATTTGGTTAAAGCTCTAGACTCTCTCAATGAATCTTCCCACAAGCTGACAGAGTTTTTCACCAAGATTGAGCCATGATGAGGCCCTGGTGGCACAGTGGTTAAGCATTTGGCTGCTAACCAAAACGCTGGCAGTCCGAATCCACCAGCTACTCCTTGGAAACCCTGTGGGGCAGTTCTACTCTGTCCTATAGGGTCATTATGAGTCAGAATCAACTTGATGGCAATGAGTTTGGGGTTTTTTTTGGGTTTTTTGAGCCATAACAGGGAGTCCAAAGAAAGCAGCAATACTCTTCTGTGTACCAAGCATTCCAGATGAATATTAGATTCTTGGAGAGTGGTCAAAGGACTCAGAAATATTTTGAAATCCTCAAGAGCACTGGTTAGACCACTATTCAGAGCGTGGTAATCTCATGTCCAACAATTACTCTCACAAATTCCCTGTTGCACTCTCATATACCATTAGCAGGAGCGTAAATTGATATGATCTTTAGGGAAATTAATTTGGAGGTGCCTTCAAAGTTTTAAATGCACATACTCTTTCCGTTTAGAAATCTACTTTCAGATCTGGGGAGAAAGTGGCACAGAAACACATGAGCTCAAGAATATGTGTATGAGGATATTCACTGAAACCTTGCTTGCTCATCAGTAAGGAAGTGGTTAAATATGTTATGGTATAGTTATAAAATGACCTACTATACACTTGCTAAAAAGAATGATGGAGTAAATAGAAAAAATTTGTGATTATTTCAATTTTTTAAGTAAAAATATTTATACACTTGTTGTCTGAATTTGCTTACAATGAGCATATAACACTTCTGTAATGAAAGAACTGTTTTCAAAAGCACCCCAATTATTGCTTCCTTAAAGTGAAACTTTAGAGAATTGATAAATGATTTTTCTTTATTTTGAAAAATCTTCATTGTTGTTATAATTTTGCTTATCCAATAAATTAAAATTGGGAGAATTGACAAGAACTCGAACGTTTAGATAGGAAGCTTAGGGGACTATGAGTTTATATGAATGGGGGAGGAACAATTCAGAAAAGGAGGGTAAGAATGGTTGCACAACTTGAAGAACGTAATCAATGTCACTGAATTGTACATGTAGAAATTGTTGAATTGTACGTTCTGCTGTGTATATTTTCAACAATAACAACAAAAAATAAAATTATTTAAAAAATTAAAATTGGGAGGAAAAAGCAAATTAATCAGAATTTAGAACCCACAGTTTTTAGGCCAAATCTAGGAAATTAGATTAACTCAGAGAAATATGAATTTACAAACAATATAGTTTATATATACTTCAACATACATAGACACACATTTTATTTTATTTATTGTAAAAAACATCTAGTTCTGCCTCAGTTGTCACAATGTGGTCTATAGACTCCTGCAGATTCCAAAACCCTTTCAGAGAGTCCATGATGTCAAAACTGTTTTCATAATTATTCTAAGATAATTCCCTATCTTGGAATAAGCTTTTTCACTGTGTTGACTTTTGCACTGATGGCACAAAAATTAATGTAGGTAAAAATTGCTGCTGTCTTAGCATGATTCAAGGCAATGGCATCAAACTGTACTAGTAGTTAACATATTCTTCACTACCAGGAATGCAAAGAAAGAAAAATCCAATTTTACTAAGAATGTCCTTGACAAAGTGGTAAAAATTATTAATTTTATTAAATCTTGACCCTTGAGTACATGTCTTTTTAATCGTCTACATGAGGAAATGAGAAGTTTGTATAGAGCACTTCAGCTAAATATCAAAGTACATTGGCTGTATCAAGGAAAATTACTTCTGCAGCTACTCCAGTTGCAAGTTGAACTAGCTTCTTTTTACATGGGGCACCATTTTTTTACCTAGAGGTATGACTGACAGACAAACTTTGGTAGTTCAGACTTGGCAGACATTTTCTAGAGTCTGTCACTTGAAGGCAAACAGCTGACAATATTTGTTTCTAATGTTTAAAATTCAAACTTTTGAGCAAAAATGAGAATTTTGGAAAACTGTACCCACTACCATGAGTTGACAGTTCCCCAATACTTTTACCAAGACTTTTCTGAGGAGGTGGGTGATAGTATTAACAAATGTAGTTTTTTGATATTGTATAATAAAATGTGTCATTATTTGAAAGATCTGTATAATGCAATGAAGTGATATTTTCCAAATGAGCAACACATGATGCTACAAAAGCACGTGTGAGTTAAGATCAATTCAAAGTGCAAGATAGGTCAATGAATTTTAATGAAGCAGAGTATGAAAAGTTTATTGTTATGGTTTCAACCTATGAGGAAAATACCAGTTTTTGAGTTTTGGTGAGAATATCTACAATTAGTTGAAAAAGCTATTAAAATATTCTTCCCTTTTCCAAGTACGTATCCGTGTGAGTCCAGATTTTTTTATATTCTTCAACTAAAACAATATATTGCAATAGACTGAACGCAGAAGCCGATACGAGAACCCAACTGTCTTTCATTAAGCCAGACATCAAAGATGCCATTCTTCTCACTAATTATTTTGTTTTGAAAATATAATTTTTCCTAAAAATATGTTAATGTTCACATTTATTAAATGAATTACTAGTTTAAAAAATTCTTAGTTTTAATTTCTAATAGAATAAATGTTGATAGAAATAACCTACGTAAAAAAAAGCTCTATGGCTCTTTGGGTTTTTAAGAGTGTAAGGTCCCTGGGTGTCTCAAATGGTTTGGGTTCAGCTACTAACCTAAAGGTTGGTGATTTGAACCCACCCAGTGGCACTGCAGAAGAAAAGCCTGGAGATTACATAAAGATTACAGCCAAGAGAGACTCCGGCAAGATGGCGCTCTAGGCAGAAGCACCACGCCGTCCCTCCAC
>NW_004444016.1:7498199-7502290 GCF_000243295.1 Trichechus manatus latirostris | reverse complement strand
AAAAAAAAAAAAGATTACAGCCAAGAAAACCGTATGGAGCAGTTCTACTCTGTAACACACGGGGTTGCCATAAGTCAGAATCAACTCAGTGGCAACAGGTTTGGTTTGGAAAGGGGTCCTGAGACCAAAAACTTCGAGAACTGCTATAGTACTATATAATGGCCCATTGGAGGCAGAAGAATGGAGATGACCTGTGGAGACTCTGCTGATTTTCAGTCTTTTTTCCACTCATCCAACTCTCATCTTTTAGTCCAGCAGTCACAGCTTGGGAGCAAGAGCTCTGCGCTGTGCTCTGGGTGTCTCTGGTGTGAATCTGTGAAAGGGAAAGGGTCCTCCTTCCCATCGTCATCCCGGAGTCTCCAGGCAAGACTTGGGGGGTGGACAGGGTGGAGAGAAACTAGGAAAGGGCAAGTGGGAATGAGGGGCCTTTCTAACCATGAGGGAGTTTATACAGAAACCCTGAAATTAGATGGTACGGTCAAGCTGTCAGGGGGCATAGCTGGTCTACTTGGCTAATATTAGGAACTGGGAGAGCCGGGGACATTCCCTAAAGCACCGATACTCTTCTTCTCTTGCTTCGGCCCATTTCTTAAAATGGCCTAAACTCTTCAATGACCTTAACAATATGAACAATTCTCAGCCACAGCCCAGCTGTTAATTAGAATAGGCCTACACAGAAAGAAAGGAAGCTTAAAGGGAGAAAAATGAAAGCCGGTGTAGTAACAACTACTATTTTACCACATACCATCTCTCTATCTCCCCTCTACTTCCCCATCTCCCTTTCCCTCCTCCCATCTGTCCCCTCCCCCTGACCTGAGCACCGTCCTTCCTTAGGTTATCACTGATTCATTAGGGATCTAGGCACCAGCATGGGAAATTTATGGATAAGGCATTTCACTATGATTTGAGTCCCCTCTGTGCCATTTACTGCCTTTACGATCTTGAGCAGGTAACTTCACTGCTCCGGACCCTCAGTTTTCATCTTTCGAATGAGATAGTCTTCCAGCTCTGTGATACTATGGCTATCAACAAATAGGAGATATGTCCAGACTGGAGCTAAGGCACTCTGAAATAAATGTATTGTCATTGAAAAAAGCAGAGGATCTAGAATGGAAACACAACTCTAGTTTGCATCACTGTACATTTTCCCCTTTGGACATGGATGTATTCATGGGAGGTGAACAAACACAGATCTCAAAACAACCTGAAGAAACCTCCTAAGGCCATGGCTCTTCCCTTGGGTTCACTTAGCTAGTCAGTTCCTGGAGCTGGTATTGGAGAATTCCCCAGTTCTTGCCAGCAGTGCTAATTCCTTTGGTCTTGGAGGCCCCAGAGGTTTTCAACCTCCCTGTTGTGACCCTGGTGTTTAGATGCCAGGCCCTGCCCCTATCATTCTTCTTCTTTTTTAAAATCTGCTTTATTGAAATATAATTTATATACCACACAATTCACCCAGAGTGTATAATTTAATAGCTTTTATTATATACACAGAATTGTACAACTATCAGCACACCAAAAAGAAATAGGCCATCCCTTAGCCATCACCCCTCAATTCTCCCATGCCTCCAGCCCTGGGCAACCACTAGCCTACTTTCTGTCTCTGTAGAATTGCCTATTTTGGATATTTCATATAAAATGAAGTACAGTATGTTATTCTTTGTGACCTGCTTCTTGCACTTAGCATAATGTTTTCAAGGGTCATCTATTTTGTAGCATGTATCAGCAGTTTGTTTCTTTTTATGGCTAAATAATATTCCATGTATGGATATACCACATTTTATTTATCCATTCATCAGCTGATGGATATTTGGATTGTTTCCACTTTTTGGTTTTTATGAATAATACTGCTACAAACATTCGTGTACAAGTTCGAGTGGATATAAATTTCATTTCTCTTGGGTAGATTCATACCCAGGAATAGAATTGCTGGATCATATGGTAACTCTACATTCAGTCTTTAAAGAACTGCAGACTATTTTCTAAAGCAGCTGCATCATTTTAAATTCCCACCTGCAATGTATGAGGGCTCCAATTTCTCCACATCCTTGTCAACACTTGTTATTTTCTGTCTTTTTATTATAGCTATCCTAGTGGGCGTGAAAGGGTAGCTCATTGAGGTTTTGATTTGCATTCCCAGATTGCTAATGATATTGAGCATCTTTTCATGTGTTTATTGACCATTTATGTATCTTTTCTGGAAAAATGTCTTCAAATCACTTGTCCATTTTTTAATTTGGTTCTTTTTATTGAGTTGTATGAGTTCTTTGTATAATTTAGATACAAGTCCTTTATCAGATACCTGATTTGCAAATATTTTCTCCCATTCTGTGGACTGTGTTTTCACTTCTCGATGTTATCGTCTGAAGCATAAAAGTTTAAAATTTTTTTCTTTTGTTGCTTGTGCTTTTAGTGTTTTATCTAAGAAACCATTGCCTAATTCAAGGTCACGAAGATTTATGCCTAAGCTTTCTTCTAAGAGTTTTATAGTTTTAGCTCTTATAGTTAGGTCTTTGATTCTATTTTGAGTTAATATTTGCAAGGGTAGTTAATATTTGTGAGGTAGGGGTCCAACTTCATTTTTTTTGCATGTGATGTCAGTTGTCCCCAGCTCCATTTGTTGAAAAGACTATTCTTCACCTTTGTCAAAAATCAGTTGACCATAAACTTGAGGGTTTGTTTCTGTACTGTCAATTCTAATCCATTGATCTGTATATTTATCCTTATGGTAGTAGCACACTGTGTTGATTACTATAGCTTTGTAGTAAGTTTTGAAATCAGGAAGTGTGAGTCCTCCAACTTTGTCCTGATTTTTCAAGATTGTTTTGACTATTCTGGGTTGTCTCCTACCATTCTTACCTCAAGGGACAAGGCCTCAACCATACCACCTCTTCCAAGGTATCCCTTATGGTAGCCTACAACCCTAATCCTCATCCTTTCCAA
The DNA here is from genome assembly GCF_000243295.1 of Trichechus manatus latirostris. Classification (NCBI taxonomy): domain Eukaryota; kingdom Metazoa; phylum Chordata; class Mammalia; order Sirenia; family Trichechidae; genus Trichechus; species Trichechus manatus. Next base: position 7,499,350 of record NW_004444016.1, on the reverse strand, counting down.
CTCTCCTCTCCTCACTCTTCTGCTTTAGCTACATGGACCTTCTTTTGGTTTCTCAAACGTTCCAAATTCTTTCCTGCCTGAAGACCTTTGCCCTCATATTCCCTTTGCCAAAAATTCTCCCTCTCCATCTACCTCCCCCCTGATTTCCAAGGCTGACTTCTTTTGTCATTCAGGTCTCTCTCAAACGTTATCTTCTCAGAGAGGCCATCACTAACCCCCAATCTAAAGTAGCCAACAGCTAAACCCTCCCTATCACATTAACCTGTATTATTGCACTTATCTCTGTCTAGTACTATCTTGTGTATATGTTGTTATTGTTATTTATTTTCTGTCTCACCCTACTATAAAGGAAACTCCAAGAGAGCAGAGATCTAACACTGAATTCCTATATTTAGAACACTGCCTGGCATATAATAGGTATTTAATATGTATCTGTTGAATTAATGAATCAATGACTCAATTCCTGAAAGTGGGGTTCAGCACCAGGAAGGGAGCTAAGAAGCAGTGAACTAGCCCTTAAACAAGGATTGTTTTCCTTGTACTCACCTTCTTCTCTCATTTTGCACCAGTCAGCAATTCGTCCCCTCTTTCATTCAAAGCTTCCCCAAGACCTTCCTCCTAATGTCTACCTCCATTTTAGGTAGATACAGACACTTTTCTGCCTCCCACAATCTCTGCTCTGTTGCTCTCAGGAAAAAAAAGGGATCAAAAATATCCCTGATTGCAATATAATAAAGAAATATTGAGAAGGCATTTAAGATTTGTTGCACTGAATGTAGTACATTAATTAAAAAAAATATATTATCATATCTGTTATGGATTGAATTGTATCCTCCAAAAATATGTGTCTACTTGGCTAGGACATAATTCCACTATTTTGTGATCTGATGTGATTATCCTATGTGTAGTAAATCCTAATCTCTGTGATGTTAATGAGGCAGGATTAGAGGCAGTTATGTTAATGAGGCAGGACTCAATCTATAGGGTTAGGTTGTATACTGAGTCAATCTCTTTTGGGATATAAAAGAGAAAATCAAGCAGAGAGGAGAAGGACCTCATACCACCAAGAAAAAGGAGGCAGGAGAAGAACATGTCCTTTGGACCCTGAGTCCCTGTGCAGAGAAACTCCTAGACCCACGGGAAGATTGATG